>NW_027256887.1:15789219-16259219 GCF_029215685.1 Pituophis catenifer annectens | reverse complement strand
GATTTCCATGTTTCTTCCAAGGATCTTCCTATTGAATTTGAAAGGGAAGTTGGAAAAAAAAGTAGAAAAGAGTTACATTCATCAGGCAAACAGCCTCTCTCTTTAGAAAATAAAATCTGTAATACTCCCCCCCCCAACCTTTCATTTACTGGTAACTATTTGGAAAAAATATGCTGCTCTGATAAACAAGGCAATATTTTTGTTTATTTTGGGAGAGAATTAGATTATATTTACAGGGACTGATGCCTTCTTTGGTGGTGAATTCTGCCAAGTTTCAGAGAGATATATGGATTTCATGCAAAGAGATTCAGGACAATTAAGAACAATTACATTTTGTTAAATCTCCCTATTTTGTGACAGAAACATTTAGCTAGTTATATTTAGCTAAATATAACCTTCCTATCAAGGAAGGTTATAAGACCCATGGCTCCCATGAGAAACTGCAATGCAAAAGTGGAGAACAATTTAAGGAAAAAAATAATACATAAAGAAAATGTGCCCCCCCCAATTGTTTTTAGTAGAACGATTGAATCATAGTCCTTCAACTTCATTTTTTCTTCTTCTCAACCATCTAGATTATCTCACATATAGAAAAGTCAAAATTTCTTTATTTTATTTTGTTTTGTTTTATTTTATTATGCAGCCTACAGAACATGTCCAGTTTCTCAGAAGGCTTCAGAAGATTCCAGGTTCCTGAAGTTCTGGAATCTTTCTTTTAACAAGAAAAGCAAGGGGGAGAGGAGAGGAGGAGAGGAGAGGAGAGGGGAGGGGAGGGGAGGGGAGGGAAGAAGGGAAGGGAAGAGGGAAGGAGATGAGAGGAGAGAAGGGAAGGGAAGAGAAGAGGGAAGGAGGGAAGAGAAAAGAAGAGAAGAGAAGAGAAATCATGTTAAGTCAAGTCTTTTCTTACTTTGCTAGGCACACTGTTCATCTTTCACAAGCCTACAAAATGTCAGACCATTTTAACAGAACTGATTCAGTTCTTCAGTATTTATTTACATGGAACGTTGAATGTATAAAATTGATTCAATTCATTTCTATACTCACCTTTCTGTGTATCCAAATGCTCAAAGATGTTTGCAACAATTCCAAGCAGTTTAATAGTTAGGTGTTTCTGGCCAAGAGTTATACTTTCCTTCCCACTGATCTTCCCACTGATAATACTTGAGATGTAGGCAGACTGCATGGAAGGAATGACATTATTATATTTCTCATTGATGTAGAGACACGTTGTAAGCCATAGGAGGTTTAGAAGAGATTTTTCTCTGCTTATTCCTAACATTACAAAGCATACTGGACAACTATACTGTTAACAATTTGAGGCCAATACATTCTGTTCTGCTTATTCCTCTCTTGTCTTCTACATCTGATCTTTTCCCACAGTCAGCAGTGAAATAGAATTAGAATAGAGCTTGCTACATGCTACAAGGAGAAGAGAAAGGTTTTCATAAATTCTCCTTTAGCTAGAATTTGCAAAGGCATTCAAAAAAGACTTTAAATGTTGTGCATAAAGCTCTCAGAAAAGCTAGTACTATTAAAAGAAAATGTCTGCATAAGAGTGATGTAAAAATAACATTGCTTTTTCATAGCTATGAGGACACATAATTCCTTTTCTCTGTTGTCATCTACAAATGTGCTGGTAAAGATAAGGAAATGCCTGTATACATTTTTGAAAAGGTGAAGCATTTTCGAGATAATTGAAAGCCCATGTTAATACAAAGCAAATATTATGCAAGGTGAGAATATCCAAAAAAATATCAATCAGCTGGGGTAGTGAAAGAGTCTTCTTCAGAGATGACAAAGCCAGTTTCACAATGTCATTCTTGAACTAAAGTAATCTGATTTCATTTTTTCATTGTGACATTTCCTTCGCTATCTGTTTTCTCTTTCTAAATGCAGTAAGATAAATTCTTTTGAGTGAGGCTTGAATTGATGGAGTCAACAATGCAAAAGTGGTTTGCTTTATTCCAGATTTTTTTCCCCCCCAATCTAACCTAGAAATCTGACATTTTTCTGCTGGTCACCTTTCCAAGTTCGATACAAATTAGTTCTTGAGATTAGTTAAATCAATCTATCAGTCAATCAATAATATTTATTTGGTCAACGACCAACAAAATTTAAAAGAAAAAATAGATAAATAAAATCATTTTCGTGTTTCCCCAAAAATAAGACCCTGTCTTATATTTTTTTGAACCCTGAAATAAGCGCTTGGTCTTATTGCCATGTGCTGAAAAGCCTGATTGGGCTTATTATGAGGGGATGTCTTATTTTGGGGAAAACAGGGTAATATAACAACTAGCAAAATAATTAAAGTCAGTGCTAGAGTCCAGCAAATCACAATATGTGTATTGTTAGAAAAATATAATGTACTAGCAATTCTACAAATTTTACTTAGAAAGAATACCCAATTTTTTCAATATCAGTTAATCACTTATTTCCAAGCAATATTAAATTGCAGCTTTCACAAACCTTTTAAATCATCAATGCAGGCCTTAAATGCATGAAAAAAATGCATGAAATTTCCACTTTGCATACAGGGCTATAGAGATAACTTTCTTCCTAGAATTGATTTTCTATTGCCAACTGTACAGTGTCTATGATGTTTTATGAAATACTATTAATATTTCCCATAGTATATTGTTAACATTTTAACATTGTTTGAGATGTTAACATGTTTGGAATACTTTGCACCAGCAAAGCATTATATGCACAAAACAGGAAATGAAAACAAAAAATTAATGTTTCACAACTAAAAAATAAAATGTATTATTATTGTTATTATTTTGCTCATAATTTTATCTGCTCTCTTCTATTTATGTTTGGGTTTATTCAGTGGTGAAATGCAAATTTTTTTACTACCGGTTCTGTGGGCGTGGCTTGGTGGGCGTGGCAGGGGAAGGATACTGCAAAATCTCCATTCCCATCCTACTCCTGGGGGAAGGATATTGCAAAATCTCCATATCCACCCACTCTGGGGCCAGCCAGAGGTGGTATTTGCTGGTTCTCCAAACTACTCAAAATTTCTGCTACCGGTTCTCCAGAACCTGTCAGAACCTGCTGGATTTCACCCCTGGGTTTATTTCAATTCATAGAGAATATCACCCTTATTGGTATAGACATCTAGTGCAGGCCTGTCAAACTGGCAGCCTGCAGGCCGGATGCATCACATGCAGGCCACTCCCACCCTGGCTCCACAAAGGCAAAAAATGTTGCAATACGTCATGATACATCATGTGACATGATCAAGTTTGATACCCATGATCTAGTGGATGACATTATGATGGTGTCACACATATCAGGATGTCATTATCCCAGTGACACAAATTATGTGATTTCATTATGATGCAAATAATGTTCATCATACATAGTTTAGCTACCCTTTCCTATGCACTTCCATGCAAATGGGATTTTCTTGGTCCCATTTTATTTAACTCCTAACCCAAAATGATATGTTTCTGACCACAAAAACAATAAATAAATAAAATAAAATAAAATAGGATACTTTTGTGATTCTGTGCTACAGCTATGTCTCTTCTTTGCATTTTAATGGTCTGCAAAGGCACATTTATTTTAATAGATTTTTTTTTCCAGTTGTATGCCTGGTAAAAGCTTCAGTCACAACAGTAAATAAAATTTCTGCCTGCCTGCACAATCCTTTTTTGAATACAAATATCCTTTCTCAAAGTATTTGCTCCCAAATTTTTGCAGACAGTACTAAAATAAGAAAGTGTTGTGTTAAAATTTCAGTATTCACCATTATCCAAGGCCCCTTCCCTCCCTGGAGTCACTATCCCAAATGGGCAACACAAATAGGAAGTTCAGAGCCAGCAGGAATCAGACTGCCTGTACATAACACCAATTCATTTCTCCATCAAAGTGGCACCTACTCGTGTGGGACATGCTTTCGAACTGTTAGGTAGACAGAGGCAAGTGATAGGAGCTCATCCTACCGCACAATGCTAGGACTCAAACCATTGGAGTAGAGATTATCTCCATGTCATTAAGAGACTGAGCCATCGCACCTCTAAAATTTCAATAATGAATCAGCACATATATAGCAATAGCACTTAGACAGATATACCACTTCATAATGCTTTACAGCCCTCTCTAAGCGGTTTACAGAGTCAGCATATTCCCCCAACAATCTAGGTCCTCATTTTACCAACCTCGGAAAGATGGAAAGCTGAGTCAACCATGGGCCTGGTGAGATTCGTACTGCCAAATTGCAGGCAGCCGGCAGCCAGCAGAAGTAGCCTGCAGTACTGCATTCTAACCACTGCGCCACCGCGACTCACCGCGGCTTTGATATGAAGCATATTAAAGAACAGGCAAAAAGCATAAAGCCTTGTGAATATTAGTAATTATTCAGTCCGATTCTATAGTTAAATTAAATTAAACAGGATCTAAAAGGACAGGATCTATATAAAATTGCAAAACTAATAAGTACAAATAAACAAAAAAGAATGCCACTGAGATTACTAGTTTTTCTCTGACAAATTTTTATTTTATCTCTGTGACTTACTCTAGGTCAGAATGCTATCTATATGATCTGCTGCCTGTCAAAAGAACTGAAATGAAAAAGTCAGGAAGTATCTGTGGTTGGCAGTGGGAGAAAATCAATAATAATGGAAGGTGGGGAGATAACCCAATAAAGTCTTTTAAGCTAGTTCTGTAAATCTTGTATCAGTTTACCTGAAAGAAAACCTCATTTTTTTAAAACAAAAAAACCATTTATGCCTTCTCTTTTGCTCTTTTTCATTTAGCCAAACTCTCACTTAAATCCCTTATTTATCTGAAGTAGTTGACAGTTATTTCTCTCCAATCATACAACAAAATATGAAACTCTCCTTGCCTTTCTTATATATTATTGCGGTATGCCTTGAACAGTGATAAATGCAAAACGAGTGTTGTTTTACATACTGTTATATAAATAACCATTATGTGGATAAATCATGATCTACAGCCACTGAACATTTTTTTAATATTAACTTTATGAAATATTCCATGGGATGTCTTAAATATGAGAGTTTCTAAAAAAAAAAAAGAAAGAGCAGCAAATAGTCTATTGCAGAACCAAATTACAGAGGATTAATCAAATATTGTATGTATCAATTTTCCTGTAGAATTAAGATGCCTTGAGAATGAGTAGTCTCAGAAATCTTTTTAGGTATTATCAAGAATAAATAATGATAGTAGTAGAAACATCATCCTAAAGTGGGAACCTTCCTGATCTGCATATATTCCTTAGAATAATTATGCAAGGCCCCATAACTTCAGATAGTCCTTGACTTATGACTTCAATTGAGCCCAAAATTTCCTGTTGCTAAGCGTGACAGTTGATGGGAATTTTGTCTCATTTTACGACCTTTCTTGACACAGTTGTTAAGTTAGTAACATGGCTGTTAAGTGAATCTGGCTTCCCAATTGTCTTTGCTTGTCAGAGGGCCGCAAAAGGGGATCACATGACCCCAGGACACTGCAACCATCATAAATACGAGTCAGTTGCCAAGCATCCAAATTTTGATCACATGACCATGGGGATGCTGCACGGGTTGTATGAAAACCAGTTAGTAACTTTTTTCAGTGCCGTTGTAACTTCAAACAGTCACTAAACAAGCTGGATCAAGGATTATCTGTATACAAATTGGGTATCTACATTTTCTAATGAATTTTTATAAACCTGGAGAGAAGTTTTCTACCTACCCAGATACTTCTTCCATGGGTGTATTTTGAACTAGAACTACGCCGCCTACAGTCCGACCTAAGCGTAGCACACAAAATTATCTGCTACAACATCCTACCTGTCAATGACTACTTCAGCTTCAACCGCAACAATACACGAGCACACAATAGATACAAACTCAAGGTTAATCGCTCCAAACTCGATTGCAGAAAATAAGACTTCAGCAACAGAGTGGTCAATGCCTGGAATGCACTACCTGACTGTTGTTACATCCTCAATCCTCCATAACTTTAACCTTAAACTGTCTACTGTTGACCTCACCCCATTCCTAAGAGGTCTGTACAGGGCATGTATAAGCGCACCAGTACTTCTCCTACTGCCCCCATTTATTCGTACCCATTTCCTATATCTCGTACATGTTTGACAAACTAAACAAATAAATAAATAAAATAAAAATGTTTCACAGAGAGAGGAGGTTAGTTGCCTTTAACTCGATCTGTCTTCTTTACTGCTAAATCTCCTACAAAACCCATGGAGAATGGTAGCAGTAAAAGATGCAGAATTTCTTTCATTACTTTTTTTAGGGCCAGAAATCAAATGTTTTCCTTCTCTGCCAAGCTTAACCTAAAACAGTTCCACTGAGTTTAATGTAGTTAATGTAGTTGCTCTTGTTGTGGACAATCCAAAGCAGTGAAAAATCTCCATCTTTATTGTTACAAATGCTGAGAAGCTGATGCTTCATATTCAAATGAAAGAGATTGCTTTATTATTTAAAGACAGTGTCTCCACACTGGCAATTAGTGTTGTTTTACTTTTGCTTGCAGTTTGCTTTAATTCATGTTTGTGACTGAAATTTCATCTGTCTTTTTTTTTTCCATTCTAATTTTGCTTCCTGTACTTGGCTCACAGTACTTTCTCAGCTCACAAAATGTTTGCATATTCTGGGGAAGCTGGGAAAAAAAGAGAGAAAATTAACATAAAGACTGAGTTATTGCATGTAAAGAATTCTTGAGAGATCATTGTATATTTATTGAAAGGTTTTTATTTTTCATACTTTCGATTGGTTTTAAAATAATAATAATAGAAAAAGGGGACAAAGCACAATACATATATTGCCAAAAACATACGACAAGTGCTTAAAACAAGTAAAGAAATAAAATAGAAAAAATAAGGTTATAATATATTCTTTAAAGAATAATAAGTTACAATTCTATATGTAATTATCTATTATAAACTTTATTTTCCCTGTGTATGTGTGTTTATAGTCACTTATATGACTATCATACTTTTTAAAATTTTAATGTGACTTGTATAAATAAGTTTGTTATGAGTGAATATTTATTGAGTGGTTGGCAGACTAATGTATTCCTAGGCCTATAATTTGTTTCTCTGTCAAAGCAAGCAATGATTTTAAGAAATGCACAAAAATGTACATTATTTTAAGACATGCTTTCCATGCAAAAAAATACTTCGAATCATTCTGAAAATAACAATGTTTTTACATATAGTTTTGATGAGAATTCTCTCAAAAAATGAAAGTAAGTAGGCCCAAGGTTCCATTTTAGGCCCAGAACTCTTAAATATATTCATAAACAATGATGAAGGAAATAGAAGGGAATAGATGAAGGAGTAGAAGGAGAACTCATCAAATTTGCAGAAGATAACAAACTGCCAGGAATAGCCAACACTCTAGAAGTTAGGCTCAAGATCCAGTTAGATTTTGACAGACTTGAACAATGAGCCCTATCTAACAAAGTGAAATTCAGTGTAGATAAAACTAAGGTTTTACATGTAGGCAGAAAAACCAAATGTACAGGTACAGATTAGGAGAAACTTGGCTCAATAGCAATAAGTGTGAGAGGGATTGTCCTAGTAGACAATCACTTAAATATGAGCCAGCAGTGTGCTGCAGCCACCAAAAAAAGCCAATGCAATCCTAGACTGCATTAACAGATCAGGTGAAGTGTCAATACCACTTATGAGTTAACAACTCTTGGAATACTGCATCCAGTTTTGGTCATCACAATATAAAAAAGATGTTGAGACTCTAGAACTGTGATGGTGAACCTATGGCATGAGTGCCTGAAGTGGCACACGGAGCCATGTCGCCTGGCAAGCACGGCATCGCCTGTTCCTCTTCTGGGTTTGTGTCATGCATGCTCGTACGATGATCAGCTGGCCTTCGTGCATGCGGCAGTGCCGGAAACTGGTCTTCGGTTTTCCTGCATGAGCATGAACGCCGGCCAACTGATCGTCATGTGTTCATGTGTGCCAGAAACCTGGAAGACTACCTGGCTGGTGCACATGCATGTACTGGAAACCGGAAGTTCATTTTTTGGGGCACGCATGCACCCTAGGCAGCTCCTCTTCCAGGTTGCGATCTAGACGAGTGTGCACACTCGGTGCCGAAAAGGTTCACCATCACTGCTCTAGAAAAAGTGCAGGCAAGATCAACAAAGATGATTAGGGAGATTAAAACATATGATGAACGGTTGCAGGAATTATGTATGTTTAGTCTAATGAAAAGAAGAACATGACATAAGTCCAGTTCATATTTGTTCTCTTTGACATGACTATAAAACAAAGTACTACCCCTCGCATTCCTCTATGACCGATTCTCTTGAATGCAAAGGATTTTCTATATGAAAAACAAAAAAGTCAATAGTTCAAGTTTAAGCATGGTGAATTTATTAGGATTCTGGATACTTTATTTAGAGATTCAATTTGAAACTGAATGGCTCCAAACTCTGAATCAAATGGAATTTACAAATCAAACCAAGCTCTATTAATAACATGGGAATATTGAACCAAATTTATCTTTCCAAATTAATGTGATTTGGCGATTCAAGGTACAGTTAAGACTTTATTTTCTTTCTACTCTCTGTCTCTTATTCTTCAAAACCTGCTACTGTTACTATCTAGATGTGAAAGTCTCAGCATTGAAGCTGAAGATTATTCAGTTGGATGGCCTTCTCTCCAGGGATGAAATCCAGCAGGTTCCGACAGGTTCTGGAGAACCGGTAGCGGAAATTTTGAGTAGTCCGGAGAATTGGCAAATACCACCTCTGGCTGGCCAAAGAGTGGGGTGGGAATGGAGATTTTGCAATTTTCTTCCCCCAGGAGTGGGGTGGGAATGGGGATTTTGCAGTATCCTTCTCCTGGAGTGGGGTGGGAATGGAGATTTTACAGTATCCTTCCCCCAGGAGTGGGGAGGGAATGGGGATTTTGCAGTATCCTTCTCCCAGGAGTGGGGAGGGAATGGGGATTTTGCAGTATCCTTTCCCTGGAGTGGGGTTGGAATGGAGATTTTGCAGCATCCTTCTCCTACCATGCCCACCAAGCCACGCCCACCAAGCCATGCCCACAGAACCGGTAGTAAAAAATTTTGAATTTCACCACTGCTTCTCCGTCTTTTTTTTTTTAAAGAAAGTATCATCCACCTATTAGCCAACAATTTTCATAAACTGAAAAAAAAAGATGTAAACCATGAAAAGGCCATGAACATTTATAACATTATGAATGTCAAGGATCAGACTAAAAGGATACTTTAGGGCACTCAAATATGTCTGTTGCATAATTTGTAAAAAGTATATTCATGTCAATTCGGTATCATTACCTGAGGCGCTCAAATGCTGCTCTAGAGAGTCTCATCGCGGTTTAATTTTATTTCTGCCTTTTTCCTCATGCAAACTAGTTACTGGGGATCTTTTCTACCATGCCAGAGATATACAACTTACTCCATTAAATAATTCAGAATTCTTAAGGCAAAATGAGCTTATAATAAACCCCTCCATGTCAAAATAGTTTCTAAATTTGCACTTGTGTTCAAAAAGTATCTCTGGTATTTCTAAGTCCGGATAAGGTGAAACGTCTTCTAATATTCATAGATTCAAACTTAATGTGCGGTTATTTATCAAATTATTGATCATCCTTTTCAAGCGTCCCGTATCTAAGTAGAGAACATTAGCATTTTCTTGAAGCAGCCTGACTGTCTCCGTTACAACCAATTATAGTGCCAAGGGCATTCCAGCTGAAGGGCATAACCCATAGGCAAAGTGAACATAGTCTGAGACCGCATCTACCTTTGACTTTTTCTGACAAACTCATTACCGTGAGTCTGCTTCAACAATCCCACTGCTGTGACACCATGTGTCTCCATCACTTATGCATGAACTTGACTCATGTCTCAAAGAGCCAAATCTGAAAACTGACCTTGAGCTCCTACTAGATGCTGCATAAAAAATGTTAGTCGCTGTCCATCTATCAAACTTGCTTGCTATTGTTTTAGCTGAGTGCCCAGTATATAGCATTCTTCTACTGAATTGAAGTACTTCTATTGAACTAAATTGAATAGAATAAAGGGACGCGATGGCTCAGTGGCTAAGACGCTGAGCTTGTCGATCGAAAGGTCGGCAGTTCAGCGGTTCGAATCCCTAGTGCCGTGTAACGGGGTGAGTTCCCATTACTTGTCCCAGCTTCTACCAACTTAGCAGTTCGAAAACACGTAAAAAATGCAAGTAGAAAAATAGGGACCACCTTTGGTGGGAAGGTAACAGCATTCTGTGTGCCTTTGGTATTTTTTTTTTTATTATTTGATTTATATGCCGCCCTTCTCCGGAGACTCAGGGCGGTTTACAATGCATTAAGCAATAGCCTTCATTCTTTTGTATATTTTATACAAAGTCAGCTTATTGCCCCCACAAACTGGGTCCTCATTTCACCTACCTTAGAAAGGATGGAAGGCTGAGTCAACCTTGAGCCTTGGAGAGATTCGAACCAGCAGAAATTGCAGGCAGCTGTGTTAATGACAGGGTGCACTAAACCACTGGCTCTTGATAGTATTCAAGGTATTGAGTCATGCCGGCCACATGACCACGGAGATGTCTTTGGACAGCGCTGGTTCTTCGGCTTTGAAATGGAGATGAGCACCGCCCCCTAGAGTCAGGAACGACTAGCACATATGTGTGAGGGGAACCTTTACCTTTCTTGAACTAAAAGCCAGTGGTATTGATTCTAGTATATTGTCGGGGGGGGGGGGGAAGAGAAGAGGGCGAATTTGGAGGCCACCTGGATTCTAGATCTCTTCAAAAGTAAATTGAAACTAGAAAGTTAAAACATAAGCTTGATTCTAATTGAAATCAAGATGAAGTGGTGTAGGGTTTCCTGCCTAAGCAGAGGGTTGGACTAGAAGACCTCCAAGGTCCCTTCTAACTGTGTTATTCTGTTCTGTTTTCTGAAAGCATTGTGATTTAAACACATGGCTGAATCTTACAGATTCCTTCACATATTTGCCAAAGTGGCAGCAATACTATCTAAATTCCTTTAAAATGTTTCCCAAATTTTACATTTTAGAATTCACCTATTGGTGAATGTTCCTATAAGAAAGAGCCTTGGTACTACAGTGGTTTAAAGCACCCTGTTATTAACACAGCTGCCTGCAATTTACTGCTGGTTCGAATCTCTCCAAGGCTCAAGGTTGACTCAGCCTTCCATCCTTTCTAAGGTAGGTTAAATGAGGACCCAGTTTGTGGGGGCAATAAGCTGACTTTGTATAAATATACAAAAGGATGAAGGCTATTGCTTAATGCACTGTAAGCCGCCCTGAGTCTCCGGAGAAGGGCGGCATATAAATCAAATTAAAAAAAAAAAAAAAGAACCAGCATTGTACTTCTGCAATAATTTCTTGTGCTTGTTGTTGTTTGCAACAAGATATAAGTGACATTTATTACAGCCGGATTTATGCATAGGCCATTTAAGAGATCTATAAGGTTTCCTGTACATGGTATTTTGCATTAAAATAATTAAAGTGGGAAAAAGCTTTAAAGAGATAGGAACAATTTTTTTTCCATTGGACTTCATTGAAGCATGCCCAGGAGACCCATCTTTAACACATTCATACCACTTTACAGTCTTTATATACTCAAGGTATTTCTACAGAGGCTATATAAGCATTAAATATGTATACCCTGTGTGCAGCAAAATGCAGAGATAAACCTACGCAGTAAAGTTGATTTTTAAATTCATCCCATTGTGAGTCTCCGTAATTTATCCCTTCAGACAAGGCGATCTTGATGGGAAACCCCCCAAGGCTTGCCAGAACATCTTTCAACACTGGCAGACTGCAAGACTCAGACCAATTTCAACTTTACTAAGATGAAAAACTTTCCAGCAATTTACTGTTCGTAGGAACCAGTTCTGTAAAAGGGGAGGTAGCTTAAAGATGTCATTGCACAGACTGCAGACTGCAACAACCGTACTCAGACTGAAAACTAAGACTGGTTTGATAAAAACCACAAGACCATTGAAGCAGACCTCCAGGCCAAGAACAAAACCTTTGCAGGCTGGCAGAATCATCCATCATCTGTCTCAAAGAAAGATACCTTTAAATAGCAGCTGTCCAAAGTAGAGCAAAAATGCAAGAAATGCAGGATGAGTGGTGATGAAGTCTGAGCAGGTGGAACACGAGGTGGACGTAAATGCCACCAGAGAGTTCTTCAGTGTATAAAAGCAGTTAATAGTCTATCTAAATAAGGATGGTCCACCTTCCTATCATCTGATGGGTTGAGCCTGATCTAAAGAACAGGAAGGATTGAAAAACCATTGAGCTGAACATTTTTCCAACCCAGTCACAATAGACCCTGATGTTTTACAGAAGATTCTTCATCTGCAAGTCTTAGATGCCCTAGACTGCCTCCCTTTATTGATGAGATCAATAGAATAGAGTGGAGTGGAGTGGAGTGGAGTGGAGTGGAGTAGAAGGGAGTGGAGTGGAGTGAAGTGAAGTGGAAGGGAAGGGGAGGGGAGGCGAGGGGAGAGGAGAGGAGAGGAGAGGAGAAGAGAAGAGAAGAGAAGAGAAGAGAAGAGAAGAGAAGAGAAGAGAAGAGAAGAGAAGAGAAGAGAAGAGAAGAGAAGAGAAGAGAAGAGAAGAGAAGAATTGAATTTTTTATTGGCCAAGTGACACAAGGAATTTGTCTTTGGTGCATATGCTCTCAGAGTACATAAAAAGACAAGATACATTTGTCAAGAATCATAAGGTACAACACTTAATGATTGTCATAGGGTACAAATAAGCAATCAAATCATACTAGGAAACAATCAATATAAATTGTAAGGATACAAGCAACAAACTTACAGTCATGCAGTCATAAGTGGGAGGAGATGGGTGATAGGAACGATAGTAATCAAGAAACCAAGCTCGCAAATGAAGTCAAATAAAGCAACAGAGCGGGATAGTATTTCTGCTTAGCTCTTCAAAGAATTGGAGCCAAGATCTTATAGGCATTTCAAGACATCTTGGAAGACATCTGGCTCACAGAGGAGATGCCTGATGTCTTTTGTGATGTCCTCATCTATAAAAATAAGGAAAACAAACTGGACTGCAGAAAGTACGGCAGTATGTCACTGCTGTCCACCTTAGGCAAGATTTTTGTCCAGTCTCTTGAATAGATTTCACACTGTCTCGGAAAGGAACCTCCCAGAGGTACACTATGGCTTTTGGCCAGAACAGAGTATAGCAGATATGATATTTGTTGTGAGAGAAGTCCAGTAAAAGTGCATTGAAGAGAACAAGCCTTTTTACTCTGTCTTCATTGACCTGATACAGCCTTAGCACTATAAACACGAAGGCTCTCTGGACCATCCTAAGATGTTACCGATGCTCATGAAGTCTATTCAACTATTCTAAAAGGTAATGACAGGGCACTTCCTTTACAATGCAGATACATCAGCTGCATTTGACATTTCCAATGAGGTGAAGCAGAGTTGTGTGCTAACTCCAGTCCTGCTCAATCTGTTCTTTTTTTGCATGTTGTCCAGGGTCTCAAGGAGGGATTACATCAGGTACTGACTGGATGACTCTCTCTTTGACCTTTGCTGTTTGAATACATGGATGAATTGCATCTATTCAAATCATTTGAGAAATCCTCTTTGCTAATGACTGTGTACTTTTGACAATGACAGTTATCTACAGTTTAAATTTACTTCAGGATGAGTAAAGCCAATCAGGCTCTGGGGCAGCTGCATGTTAGAGTCCTTGATCATCACAGCATTCATATTTCCACAAAGCTGAAAATCTACAGTTGTTATCATTTCCCTCCTATACAGATGTGAGTGTCAGACCTGGAAGCCATCTTTTCACCTTTGAGCCTTCAGGCTTGCCACAAATTCTACTGTGGGAAAATGGGAGGGGGGATTGTATGGAGTGAAGATGATATGTAGTCAAAATAACATTTTTTCTAGAAAGCCAAGGTCATTGTGCCCTGCAGCTATGTTGAGAAGAATGAGGAGCTATCTTCTCTTCCGGAGGGTACCTGATTGGTTTGTATGATGGACATGTGAGTAAAGGGCAAGGACTTGAACTTTCTTTTGGGTGAGGAAAACCCAGAAGTTCTCAGATTCGGGTTTTCCCAGATGTGCCAATATGACATCTCTAATAAAAATTAGCTTTGAGGAAGCTCAAGCCTTGGAGTTTGATTTCATTGGGGGTGTTACTTGGAACCCTAACAGTGAGTCCTGGACACTGAACTGACTACACATTAAACAACTGGAGAAATTTCATAAGCATGTTCTCCAATCCATCCTTGGTATTTATTGCAAAGACCGTGTCTCTGGAGGTCTTGGATCACATAAACTCACCAGCACTGGGTCCTTGATTATCAGAATCTAGACACCATGGGTGATGGGACATCATCAGAATAGGCAACCACAGTAAGCCTTGACAGTTTCTCTATAGTAGACTGGAGAGTGGGAAGAGACCTTGAGGTTCTCTGCACAAGGCTACAAAGATGCTATGAAAGAAACTCTATACCACTGTGACATTCAACCAAGGAAACTAGAAGCTGTGGCTGCCGACAGAATCAGCTGCAAACTCTGTGCTATGAAGATTGCAAAGGCTTTGAAAACAGGTGCCACCAAAAACTGATAGAAAACCATGATTTTGCAGAAGAACACCCTCAGTTATTGAAAAAGTGGACTTCCGGCGTCCCCATTGTGCTAGGCTCTGCATGTCCAGATGGGACGGCAGAGCCACTTTCGTGTCCACAGATGAATTGCACAACAGTGTGTCTTCTTCAAACCTGAATGACTACCTATATATCATCTCTGTAATTTGTTGCTTCAGGCAAGACAAGTCTTGATGGGACACACAGTCCACTAGCTATGAAAGAGCCAAGAGATGGGAGGGCTTAAACATGTCAACCAAGACTTTGAAATTGACCTTGAAATAAATTGGTAATGAGCGAAGCAAATGGGCTACAGAAGTGATCTCTGTTACCTCTATGTAACAGAGGGACAATTGTTCTTTGGGCTGACTATACGTTCCAGATTGTTTTCAAAGTCATACAGTATTCAAGGAGTCTACCTCTAAGGTTATAAGGTTAGTGTAACCATGTCATTTAATACTTCAGTGGTGTCCTGTTTTACAATAAAAATATGCTCCAATAATTTTTTTTCCTTAATTACATAAACTTAATATATGGATGGAAACATAGAATCATAAGTGTGGAAGGAACCACAAAAGATCTTCTAGTCCAAACTCTCAATCCAAGGCAGAAGACCTGGAAAACTGGGTGTCCAGTCTTTTTTTAAAAAACCTCCATTGTGGGATGGAGTGCCCACAATACCAGGAGGCAAACTTTCCATTGATTAATTCTTCTTACTGTCAAGAAGTGTGTTCTTAGTTCCCCTTAGAAAGAAAACAATCCACTACCATATCTTATCAAATATTACTACTGATTGTATGTGCATATACTGTACATACTGTCAGTGGTGGAATTGAACTTTTTTTACTACCGGTTCTGTGGGCGTGGCTTGGTGGGCGTGACAGGGGAAGGATACTGCAAAATCTCCATTCCCATCCCACTCCAGGGGAAGGATATTGCAAAATTTCCATTCCCACCTCTCTGGGGCCAGCCAGTGGTGGTATTTGCTGGTTCTCTGAACTACTCAAAATTTCCGCTACCGGTTCTCCAGAACCTGTCAGAACCTGCTGGATTTCACCCCTGCAACTGTATATACACACACACACACACACACACACACACACACACACACACGGGGGGGGTGGCATTTAAGCTTATCTTTTAATTCACACACAAAAACAAAGAAATTCAGTGGAACAAATTAGTGTTTGAAGATATCCTTCTTGACACAAATTGCAGGCAGTAATCCTTATACATATCCAACAGGGGGAAAAAAAATCATGTGCATGAATCTCATTTAGCTTTGCACTGGTAATTCCTGATTTAAAATAATACTATATCATAGTGTTCAAAACAAGAAAATTCAATGATTTCTTTTCTTTTTTTTTCCTATTTCTCTACAACCAGTTAGCTTCACTAAACTCCATGGGGAATAGAAATGGAACTGCCCAAGTCTAGAACTTCATTATTTATCTTTTGAGAACTGTTTGAAAATGTAAGCACTCTGGTGGATTCAAATAATTTACTATCTTGCTGCAGGTGGCTTCATCATGACTTTATTTATTTTCACCATAGGGACGCTAGGCTTCTTGACTGCTGAGCCCAGGCATTCTGAGGTAATGTTGCTAAATGGATGAAAATGGAAGAATGCACACAGATTCAGACACCATTTTCTTTAGTAATCATGTGGCTTTGAGACTGGATGAGAACAGTTCCTATGGGGTCCAGCATGCAAGCTTCTTCAAAATGAAGACACTTCCCCCCACCCGACATGTAGCTCAGTCATGTAGCAGGACAATTGCTTACATTAGCTCTATAGTTAGTTGGGAACAGACCAGTGGTGAAATCCAATTTTTTATACTACTGGTTCTGTGGGTGTGGCTTGGTGGGCATGGTATGGCTTGGTGGGTGTGGCTTGGTGGGCATGACAGGGGAAATATACTGCAAAATCTCCATTCCCACCCCACTCCAGGGGAAGGATACTGCAAAATCCCCATTCCCTACCCACTCCTGGGGGAAGGATATTGCAAAATCTCCATAGAGGTGGTATTTGCTGGTTCTCCGAACTACTCAAAATTTCTGCTACCGATTCTCCAAACTACTCAAAATTTCTGCTACCGATTCTCCCAACTACTCAAAATATCCGCTATCGGTTCTCCAAACTATTCAAAATTTCCGCTACGAGTTCTCTGAACTACTCAAAATTTCCACTGCCAGTTCTCTGAACTGCTCAAAATTTCCACTACTGGTTCTCCAAAACCTGTCAGAACCTGCTGGATTTCACCCCTGGAACAGACAAGCCATTGCATCTATAGAATTAGCAAGCAGGAACACTAGAATTTGATCACCTGCCTGCCAAGGGAAGTGAAGAGGAAGGCAGGGCATATGTTGCATGATGAATATAATAAGCAGAAAGAAAGAAATTCAAAGTATTGGAAATATGAGAAGTAATCTGTTAGGACATCGGGGTTTAATGTTTCTCCCCTCTCTTTTCCAATCTTGCTTATTGTTTGAGATGCACTAAAAGAGATTATACATATATAATCAGTTTCATATGCTGTGTGCTATCAAAAAGCAATCAAGTGGTAATTTTAACTGTGGAGAGATCTTTTGGGATTACATATCCTGCTGTTAAGTAAAAGGATACTTTTTTTGTCTCTATGACAGTGTTGAAAATCAACATGTGCTTATTTATTCCTCTTAGGAACTCACTTTCAGGCATGTTGTCATATATAATCCAAAGGAATTTTCCCTGTTTTTTTTTTTCCCCCTTTAGCTAGCACATTATTGTAACCTAAAGTGAAGTGAATCTCCTCTTCAGCCTTCTGGAAAATGAAACCATCTGCAAGATCCTGATTTGCATTACTAGATTATCATTGCTTCTGTGGCATATTACACTTCATATTATCATTTCCCTTTCAATTTCTCTAATGTGGAATTTAAACATGGAGCCTTTAAATTAGTCAAATATCACAACCAGAGAACAGCTAATTCCAACTCTAAAACAAAAATTGATTAGGGTGAGTGGCAAGAATTGTTTTTATACTTTACATACAATTACAGTAAATTGATTTCTTTATTAATTAGGCTGCTGTTGGGTTGTTGTTGAGTTAAAAAGCAAATTGCTTTACATTTTGCTGACTGAAAAACTTTTACCATATTTGCCCTCAATATTCGTTTCAATGTTTCACCAAGCTGGGCTGGCATAAATTTTTCAAATTGTCTAAATTTTATGCTGAAGATCTTAATTGATGAGCCAAATTGGTTTAATTGTTTTAAATTGTTTTCATTTCACATTTTATATGTATGTTATTTTGACTGTTCACCGCCCGAGTCCTTCGGGAGAAGGGTGGTATAAAAATTAAATAAATAAATAAATAAATAATATTTATGATTGCCAAGTCCCTTAACTATTCCCCTGCATGTTACTATATGATATATTACTGATTATATGTTACTGTTGTAAAATCATAATTAGATAGACACAGCAGCAAATGTAGAAGTGTGTGATAGTCTCCAAATATGTTCCATTTTCTTTGGAAATATCAACAGGTGTATGAAGGGGGAAAAAAAGAAATTGTACATATGCAGGAACAGCTTCTTCAGACTCATAATTGTCTGAGTCCTGGGCCATGAGTTGTATACTTTGAAATGTGTATAGAAACAAACACACTATCATTGTTAACAAGTAGACCAAAATGGGCAGCTGTCTTATATTATGTAGGAAGTTAGCACCCACCCCTTTCCTAGGAGAATGAAATATTTTGGGAAATATTAAAAAGGCAGAATATTATGTTTCCCTGTATGAGAAATGGAGAAGCATGTTTTAAAGACAAAGCAGCTCACACCTTCCTGCCCCCACCCTTTTGTTAATGGGCCAGAGGCAGAAACTCAATCTTTGTCAATGGACCTCATCTGCAAGACAATGGGACCCATCTCACCACATGGCACCTGGGAAGATTATATCAGCCAGCAGGACTAGCTAAGACCCCCATCCCCTGGAAGTCTGACAACCAATCAGGATACTCTTTCTGGGCCCCAGGAAGTTCAAAGCCAGAGAGAGCATAAAACCTGGGGACTCGCTGTATCTGCCCTTTTTCTGTTCAGGAACTCAAGTCATGTGATCCTGTCCACCATTAAACCATCTTTCCAAGCAGTCTCCATGTTTCCCGTGTCTTTTTCCCCACTTGGAGCAGAACCCAGAAGGATATTTCTTCCTACAATTGCAGATGCTAGAACTATAATAGCATAATTTTCCAATTCTGCTTACATTTTCTCTTCTTTTTATAACCCATGGAATTTGAAGAAGTCAGACTATTTCTAATACTTTCCCAACTCCCTGGACATAATACATGCTTTGTCTGGATCAGCTGTGATCCTAACAGCTTCCAGGTGCCAACTCCAAGCTTATCCCTGGAGTTCCTGTAGGAAGTTAGCACTCACCCGTCTCCTAGAAAAATGAAATATTTTAGGACATACTGAAAAGGCAGAATATTTTTTCCTAAAAGAGAAGTAGAAACTCAAGAAAAGCAGAAACTCAGCCCCCACCTTTTTTAATGGACCATTAAGGCCTGAGCCAGGCTATTCTACATAACAAAGATCTACCTCCTTCAGGCAGAGCCATTTAATTGCCCTTTTTTGCACCACCAAATTTCAACCAAACTTGGCACACAGACAACCTAAAAGGCTAGCTATGACCTCTGGCAGCAACCAATCAGGATACTCTTCCTGGGGCCCAGGGAGTTCAAAGCCAGAGAGGGCATAAAACCAAGGCACACTCAGCATCTCGCCCCCCTTTTTTCTGTTCAGGAACTCAAACCATGTGATCCTGTCTACCATTAAACCATCTTTCCAAGCAGTCTCCATGTTTCCAGTGTCTTTTTCCCCACTTGGAGCTGAACCCAGAAGGATAATTCTTCTAACACTCCTTACCACGCCCACTTGCTATTTTTCAGTTATGACTTAAGTAAGTAATACTTAAGTAAGTAAGTAGTACATTCTTAGGGAATACATTACATCAACTTTAACTTCATCTTCTATGCTTTAGCTGTCTTTTAGGTGCATGATTATGTAAGAAAGTTGTTATAAGTTATTATAAGAAAGTTGTTTGTTTCTTTTGCAAGCCACTCTGAAAAGCATTGTTAGAAGTAATATCCTTCTGGGTTCAATTCCAAGTAGGGAAAAAGACACTGGAAACATGGAGACTGCTTGGAAAGATGGTTTAATGGTGGACAGGATCACATGGCTTGAATTCCTGAACAGAAAAGGGCTGAGATACAGCGAGTCCCAGGGTTTTATGCTCTCTCTGGCTTTGAACTTCCTGGGGCCCCCGAAAGAGTATCCTGATTGGTTGTCAGACTCCCAGGGGGTGGGTGCTGATGTAATCTTCCCAGGTGCCATGTGGTGAGTTTCTGCTGCTAGGTGGGTCCCATTATGTTAGTTTCTGTTGCTAGATGGGTCTTATTGTGTTGCAGATGATGATCCTTTGACAAAGGATTGGGTTTCTGCCTCTGGCCCCTTGACAAAAGGGGGGGGAGGCAGGAAGGTGGGAGCTGCTTTGTCTTTAAAACAGGCTTCTCCATTTCTCATCCAGGGAAACATAATATTCTGCCTTTTTAATATTTTCTAAAATATTTCATTCTTCTAGGAAAGGGGTGGGTGCTAACTTCCTACAGCATAATGTACATAATAAAGTGTTAAATGTTTATGGAGATTCTCAGTCATCCAGGTCATGGTGTCCCAAAGGAGCTTTTTAAGGACTTTCTTATTTTTCTTTGAAGATGGAGAAAGAAAGGAAAGATAGTCAGTTTGTCTAGTGGTTAAGTCACCAGGATAGAAAGTGGGAGACTTTCTGGTCATGTCTTAGCCATGAAAATCAACCAGGATATCTTGGCTAGTCCCAAAGGTGCTTTGTTCAAGAGGCAACTGGACTTTCTGGTTTTTCTTTGAAAATGTTTCACTTCTCATCCAAGAAGCTTCTTAAGCTCTGACTGGATGGTGGGGTTGAAGAAGCTTCTTGGATGAGAAGCGAAACATCTTCAAAAAAATACAAGAAAGTCCAGTTGCCTCCTGAAAAAGCACCTTTGGGACACCATGACCTGGATGACTGAGAATCTCCATAGACATTTAGCTATACATTTTGGGATGAACACCTTTCAAATGTTGCGGGAGTATGAACGGATTCCCAGAAAAATTGAAGACTACAGAAACCATTTGTGCTTCAATTTGATATGCAGACAACACAGACTCATCCCCAACAGCCTGCACTTGTCTTCAACACCGAAGAAAATTGCAGAAAATGTCCTGCAATTAAGAAAGCTCAGTACGCATTTGCACTACTCAGGTGACCCTGAGGACACAGATAAACCTCCAAGTGCTTCAATGATCCTCTAAAAGGATGTGTTGGAAGAAACATTCTTCTGGGTTCTGCTCCAAGTGGGGAAACAAACACTGGAGACATGGAGACTGCTTGGAAAGATGGTTTAATGGTGGACAGGATCACATGGCTTGAGTTCCTGAACAGAAAAGGGGCAGATACAGTAAATCCTCGGGTTTTTATGCTCTCTCTGGCTCTGCATTTCTTGGGGCCCCCGAAAGAGTATCCTGATTGGTTGTCAGACTCCCAGGGGGTGGGGGCCTTGCTGGCTGATGGTCACATATGCTTCCCAGGTCACATGTGATGAGTTTCTGCTGCTACTGTGTAGAGGGCTAATCCCATCTTTGGCAATTCCTACTATGGCTCTGCCTGAAGGAGGCAGATCTTTGTTATGTAGAATAGACTGGCCCAGGCCTTAATGGCCCATTGACAAAGGGTGGGGGGCAGGAAGGTGGGAGCTGCTTTGTCTGTAAAATATGCTTCTCATATTTCTCATCCAGGGAAATATAATATTCTGCCTTTTTCATATTTCCTAAAATATTTCACTTTTCCAGGAAAGGGGTGGGTGCTAACTTCCTACAGATGCAAATGACCAGCTGTCTGTAAGGAATATAAATTCTTCCCTTCCCCACCACCCAGTCAGAACTGAAGAAAACTCTTAGATGAGAAGTGAAATATCTTCAAAGAAAAACAAGGCAGTCCAGTTGCCTCCTGAAAAAGGGATAATAAAGTGTTACTTTGAGGTCCTTAATTTTCTTTTAAGAAGAGTATCAGAAATAACTTGATGGCACAAGCCTGATTAGACTTCAGCACCTAAACCTATTTTTTGTTTGTTTGTTTGTTTGTTTCTGAGGACAGAGGATAAATCAGGGGTGAAATCCAGCAGGTTCTGACAGGTTCTGGAGAACAGGTAGCGGAAATTTTGAGCAGTTTGGAGAACCGGTAGCAGAAATTTTGAGTAGTTCGAAGAACTGGCAAATATCACCTCTGGCTGGCCCCAGAGTGGGGTGGGAATGGCGATTTTGCCATATCCTTCCCCCAGGAGTGGGGAGGGAATAGGGATTTTGCAGTATCCTTCCCCTGCCATGCCCACCAAGCCACGCCCACAGAACCGGTAGTAAAAAAATTTGGATTTTACTACTGGGATAAATGTATGTAGAATGGAATCTTTCAAAGAATCAGCCAATTATGCAGCAAAACTGAGCAACAGCTCTAAAGTTACAAAATTATACTCTGCTAATTAAATCAATTCATGTCTCTCATGGGATTCAGCTAGATGATAATTAAACTCACTCTGCTTGCATATAACACCAACTTGTTAAACACTCTTGATCACTATTATTAAAAGGAGGAATTGTGCATTTCCATCAATGAATCTACTAATTCAGTGATCAATATTGTTTACTCATCTCTGCCTTTGCTGCTGCTTCCCTATGCTGACATGTGACAAAGAGCAATGTTTCTAGAAAGGCAAACCTAAAATATTCTTGAAATAAAATGTATTTGAAATATAACTGTCACTCCAATCTTTTCCTTCGATAGATTAATCATCTTTGTTGCTCTTCTTTGCACTCTACCTAGAGTCTCAACATACTTTTTGTATCATGGTGACCAGAACTGGATATAGAGTTCCAAATGTGGTCTTACTTGTGCAATATAAAGTGGTACTATCCAGGGGTGAAATCCAGCAGGTTCTGACAGGTTCTGAAGAACCGGTAGCGGAAATTTTGAGTAGTTAAGAGAATCAGCAAATACCACCTCTGGCTGGCCCCAGAGTGGGATGGGAATGGAGATTTTGCAATATCCTTCCCCCCAGGAGTGGGGAGATAATGAGGCTTTTGCAGTATCCTTCCCCTGGAGTGGGGTGGGAATGGATATTTTGCAGTATCCTTCCCCTGCCACGCCCACCAAGCCATGCCCACCAAACCACACCATGCCTACAGAACCAGTAGTAAAATAATTTGGATTTCACAACTGGTACTATCACTTCATGTGATTTTGATACTATTCCTCTGTTGATGCAGCCTAGGCCTGCATTGGGTTTTTTGTTTGTTTGTTTGTTTGTTTGTTTGTTTGTTTGTTTGTTTGTTTGTTTTGGCTGGCTCCTACATAAGTGGTTGCCCACTAGGAAACCTAGGTCACAATCATTAGAGTCAGGGGTGGGTTCTAATTTTTTTTACTACCGGTTCTGTGGGCGTGGCTTATTTTGTGGGTGTGGCTTGGAGGTCATGTGACTAGGTGGGCATGGCTAGCTGGTCAGAGTCATTTCTGGAAGGTCCTCGCACTTACGACCAGTCCTCACACTTACGACCCGACTCATTTGTTTGCTTTTAACACTGATCAGCTGTAGGGCGGCCCTTTGAAGCCCCGCGGCAAGAGTTTAAAACAGTTTTTTTTCCCTCTAGTCATCAGCTGGGACTCAGGAGGCAGCAATAGATTGGGGGTGGGACCAAATAAAAGGTAAAAATAACGTTGGGGGGTGGGAGGGTGGGGGGGAGAACTGGTTTGGTGACGTCATATCATCACCGCTACCCGGCTCGGCCGAACCGGACCGAACCGGGAGGAACCCACCACTGATTAGAGTTGTACCAAGGTACCACCAATTCTATATCTGTGCATTTGATTATTCCTGCCTAAGTGTACGACCTTACTTTTCTTCTCACTAAATTGCATTTTGTTGGTTAGGACTCAATGTTCCAGTCTGTCAAGATTCTTCTAGATCTTGATTCTCTCATCTAAAGTGTTGGCTATTCCCCAACTTACTGTCACATACAAACTTGATAAGAGCCCCTTCAGTTCCCTCATCTAGAACATTTGTGAAAATGTTGAAAAGTACTGGGCCTAAAACAGAACCTTGGGGTATCCCACTGCTTACTTTCCTCCACTGAGGAGTACACACCACTGGTAGGTTGCTCCCATTTCGGTCTGGTTCTTGCGAACCAGTAGTAAAAGCAGCGGGAGGCTCTGGACATCATCATGGACGATCTGTGCCTGCACAGAAACTTCTGTGCATGCACAGAAGCATGAGTGAGCGAAGCAAGTGTGCATGTGTGCTCCCGTTGTGAACCGGTAGTAAAGTTAAGTAGAACCCATCCCGGTACACACGGAGTGTAATAGATCAGCCAGTTGTAAATCCATCTGGTAGTAGTACTGTCTAACTCACATTATTCTGTCTTACCAAGGAGGAAATTATAGCCTTTGTCAAATGCTTAACTGAAGTCTAAGTAAACTAAGCCTGTAGTAGTTGCCTGATCCACTAATTTAGTTACTTTGTCAATAAGGTTTGTCTGGCATGATCAATGTTTGTTAAACACATATTAAAAAATATGCATTTATAAATAATGACTGAAGACATAATATTTTACCCAGTCATATATCAGCAAACAAAGATTTCTGCAGGAATTATCATTTTTGTCAAAATTACACAAGGAGCATCGCAGCAATTTTAACATAAGTCCCAACTCATTTGATGTGTACATGTTGGACACTTGCACAAAGTTGGGGGCAGGCTTGCATCACATCATTGAGACACTGTTTTTGCCGTTTGCTCCCCTTTGAATCACCTCTTCTGATATCTCTCAGCATGAGATTCTGAAATAGTCACACAGAGATTTACCGAAAAAGCAATAATCAAGGGGAGCAAGAATATAACCTGGCTGGGTGGCTCAGTGGCTAAGACACTGAGCTTGTCGATCAGAGAGGTTGGCAGTTCAGCGGTTCAAATCCCTACTATAGGTCTCCTGCATGAGCTCCAAGGTCCCTTCCAACTCTGTTACTGTTATAAGAAAAATCTTGTGTGTGTGTGTGTGTGTGTGTGTGTGTGTATGTGTGTATAAACATTCCTAGAGGTACCTGCACTGACCTTTTGGTAGCCTTCTAGCAAGAATTATGGTTTTTTATGTTGCTGTTATTTTTCCTTCTGATATTTATTTTCTTTTTCTCATATTCTTTTTTTTTAAAAAAATCCTTTCTTTTACTAGTGTTGTCATTCATCCAAGACCAACTAGGAAATAAGTCCTAGCCAACAATGGTTGCTCTCAAAAAATTAAGCAAGAATTAGTACTTATAATATATGCACTATGCAAATATCTTAAAGTTAAAGGTAAAGGTTCCCCTCGGACGTATGTGCTACTCGTTCCTGACTCTAGGGGGTGGTGCTCATCTCTGTTTCAAAGCCGAAGAGCCAGGGCTGTCCGAAGACATCTCTGTGATCATGTGGCCGGCATGACTAAATGCCAAAGGCGCATGGAACACTGTTACCTTCCCACCAAAGGTGGTCCCTATTTTTCTACTTGCATTTTTTACGTGCTTTCGAACTGCTAGGTTGGCAGAAGCTGGGACGAGTAACGGGAGCTCACCCCATTACATGGCACTAGGGATTCAAACTGCTGAATTGCCGACCTTTTGATCGACAAGCTCAGCATCTTAGCCACTGAGCCACCACATCCCATTAGAAATATCTTACTCTAGTTGAGAAAAAAAATCCCAGAAGAAGATAATGAGAAATACTTCTGCATGATCAAATATGTGAGCATATTAATGAGCTCATCAGGAATGGAGCTATACTTGAAAGTAACCTTATCTAATGCATCCCGAGGTCCCTCTAAAGCAGTGGTTCTCAACCTGTGGGTCGGGACCCCTTTGGGGGTCGAATGACCCTTTCACAGGGGTCGCCTAAGACCATCAGAAAACATATATTTTCAATAGTTTTAGGAATAATTATATGGTTGGGGGTCACCACAACATGAGGAACTGTATTAAGGGGTCGTGGCATTAGGAAGGTTGAGAACCACTGCTCTAAAGGAATAGATTAAAAGTAAGACTAGAACTGCTTCCTGTTCTCTAATCTATGTTCTAATGAATGTTGATTATTACTTTTGCAGCATATATATTCTGATGTGAAAAATATCAAATGCATTGATAAAAATAATATAAAGCACCAATAATATGTGGATATAGAAAGGGGTTAAACAAAGGCAAAATACTCAGCATTCAGCATTCGTTCATTCAAGAAAATTCTGGGTGAAAAGTTAAGCTCTGAAAGATATAATACTAAACACCCCATGAATTTCAAGGAAAAGAATATTCCATAAACTTACCATAAAGCAAGTCTGCTTATGAATGACAGCCACTGTGGGTCTCACATATGCAGGATGATTTTTCCTGTAATTTCAGTGGTTACACAGATTGTAAAGCAATGAAATTTGAGATAGCATCTTAAACTCATGCTGTGAGAAGAAAAATCTTCCACCTGGCTCAGTAGATAATCATTGGCTAGTACACATGTATTATGAATGCAGCCTTAAGGACCTCTCAGCTATCTGGTTCTGTGTTGTATATGAATATATCCCCATCTAAGAAGAATGGCAATAATCTAAATGTGAGGTTATCAAACTATAACAATTATGCTATCTCTGTCTAGGAAAGATCATGTTTGAGATTTGCATATTGGAAATTCTGATGCTTTCTGGCCTCCCTAGGAGTCTATGGAGGCTGGAGACAGCAAAAAAGTCACTTCCTGTCAAACCGGAAGTTGGGAAACAGGCCGTTTCTGGCATCCAGAGGGCCTCCAGGGGTGGGGAAGGCTGTTTTCACCCTCCCCAGACTCATAGAGAGGCTCTGGAACCAGGTGAGAGGGAAAAACAGGCCTACCGGGCCATCGCATGCCAGGAGCGGGGGGGGGGGGGAGTGGGTGGGGATCATGCGCATGCATGGGGGCGGGGCTCATAGAATTATGGATCTGGGCCGCTCGCGTGTGACACACACACACCCGTTCCCTCTCCTGGCACGCAATGGCAAAAAGGTTAGCCATCACTGTTCTAGAGCAACTTTTCTGCTGTTTCAGAAAAATGCAACTCTGTTTAAAACAGGCAAACAAGATTTTCATCTGATCGGTTTATTGACATTCAACTATCTCATCACCATATCCAGACATTATATAGCTCAACAGCATGCATAGCTTCTTCCAATTCAAATGTTGAGGAGAACACATCAGGGCCCAGATTTTTTTTTTTCTTTTTGAGACCAAGTAAGGCTCACTAGGTACTGTTACCTGCTGTAATTTTTGGCTTAGTGTTGTTATCTGCAAAGGTATATTCATGTAATTTCTTTGAAGCAGTGCTTCTGATGTTTTTCAACTTCCCAATTCAATAGTTTTCCATCTAAGGTCTATCCAGTACTGACTCTATTACTGATAGCTTCCCAGCTGAGGCAATGTTTCATGATGGCTGCATTTTAGTTTAGGTTTAATTCTGTATTAAACTTTAAATTATAAGGTCCTGGGAAGAGACGAAATGCTTTTAAGAGTCCCTGTCTTATTGCCCTTTGAAGCCACCCATTATAGTTTTTTCTTCTAACTCTGATTTTCAGTTCCAGTTAAATAATTTGTTTCTAAGACTTGCATTATTATTATTAAGCATAAGTATTATGTATTATTATTCTCTTTTATTCATTAAAATGAAACTCAGTCAATTGGACATTTAAAAATGTGTCACAAATACCATTGACTGGTGCTAATGGTTGATATGGGTTGCTGCCAGCGTCCTAGGTATCAACCAAGTATTTTCTTAAAATATATGATGTTCCGAGTAGCACAGTTTTTTGAAGTTCCACTGGTGTTATTGCAGGAAGCTGCAATTTCTTGATGTGTTTTGTAAAATGGGTATCACTGTTACATGTTTCATCCATAACCATGTAGTTTCAATGGCCAGGTCGCAATATTTCATGACTTTTTTCCAGTTCTTTTTCTTCAACTCTGGTGTCTCCTGATACAGTGATATCAATAAATTGTATGCTTCAGCCCTCAACAACGGTGATATCTGGCATGTTGTGTTCCAAATGATGATCTGTCTGTATTCGAAAGTCCCACATCATCATCATTGTTGTTGTTGTTGTTGTTGTTGTTGTTGTTGTTGTTATCTTTATTCATTAAACATGAAACTCAGTGAACTGGACATTTAAAAATGTGTCATAAATACCATTGACTGGTCCTCATGGCTGATACAGGTTGCTGCCAGTGTCCTAGGTATCAACCAAGTATCTTCTTAAAATATATAACGTTCCGAGTAGCACAGTTTTTTGCAGTTCTGCTGATGTTATTGCAGGAAGCTGCAATTTCTTGAAGTGTTTTGTAAACTTCTTGGACATGGTACTAAGTGCCCTGATGACAATGGGTATCACTGTTACATGTTTCATCCATAGCTGTGTAGTTTCGATGGCCAGGTCGTGATATTTCATGATTTTTTCCAGTTCTTTTTCATCGACTTTGGCATCTCCTGGTACCGCGATGTCAAAAAATTGTACGTTTCGGTTTTCGACAACTGTGATATCTGGCATATTGTGTTCCAAGTGACAATCCGTCTGTATTTGAAAGTTCCACAAGATCTTCACCTTCTCATTTTCTATAACTTTTTCCACTTTATGTTCTCATGACTTTTTGCATACAGGAAAGTCGTATCTTTTACATAATGACCAGTGGATTAATTTAGCAACTTGGTCGTGTCTAGCTTTGCAATCAGTTTGTGTGATTTTGCTGCATTCACATATTAAATGTGAAACAGTTTCAACTTTGTTGTTGCAAAGTCGACAGTTTGGATTGTCAGTGGATTTTTGTATCTTTGCTTTCATGGCATTAGTTTGTAGTGCTTGTTCTTGAGCAGTAAGTATTAAACCTTCCGTTTCTTTCTTGATGGTTCCCATCTTAAGCCATGCCCATGTAGAGTTGTCATCACATTTTCCTTCAAGAATCACATTCCTGATTCTGCCACCCAACAAGCAGTTAGGCCTCTTTCCTACCAACATCACCCATTCCTGATTCTGCCACCCAACAGGCAGTTAGGCCTCTTTCCTACACGTCCCCCCCCCATTCCTGATTCTGCCACCCAACAGGCAGTTGGGCCTCTTTCCTTCCCCCGTTACTTATCCTGCCTTTCTTTCTGCCAGTAAGCAAGCAGTTAGGCTGCCGTGGCTGAGCCTGGACAGATATTCGGTGCAGTTTCTACGGTTATGGGATTATCGTAATTGAATCAGTAGTGGCTTAGCCACTGTGAACCAATTTAAGCACCTATCATCACTAGTGATGAGAAGGAATCAACAAAATTCCACACCAGATCAGTCATCGCCCGGGTCAATAAGGACCGTGTCAGATGCTATGGCTCCTGGACATCTGTCGAAAAAGGGGCTACAGAGCTCAGTTGTTACTGCTAGAAAACCAGGGCGTGCAACTGCAAAGCAACTAAAACAAAAGTGCAAAACTTGGACAACTGAAGAAAATGGAGAAATTATCAAATATTATTATTCTCTTTTATTCATTAAAAACTCAGTCAATTGAACATTTAAAAATGTGTCACAAATACCATTGACTGGTGCTACTATTAGGAGTGGTGTTGGAAAATAAGTTTTTACAAAAGGAAATAGGAAAAGAAGATGGTAACCATGGATGTTCACAAGGGGAAAGGGGAACAGGTGACATATGTCTATCATGACATAACTATGCAAAGGTCATAATTGGCATTATTGGCATGATACAATGATGCAAGTGATATTATCAACATAATTTTGTTGTTGTTAGTTGCGAAGTCATGTCTGACCCATCATGACCCCATGGACAACTTTCCTCCAGGCCTTCCTGTCCTCTACCATCCCCCGGAGACCATTTAAGCTCATGCCGACTGCTTCAGTGACTCCATCCAGCCACCTCGTTCTCTGTTGTCCCCTTCTTCTTTTGTCCTCAATCGTTCCCAGCATTAGGCTCTTCTCCAGTGAGTCCTTCCTTCTCATTAGGTGGCCAAAGTATTTGAGTTTCTTCAATCAAACAGTGGCAGCTAAAATAAAGAATTTCCATATTTCCAAGAAAAAAATTCAAATAGATGTTTTATACTAAAATTGCCTTTTATCCTAAATCCCCTAAAAAGCAATACAAAAATAACTGTATTTATTTGTCTTCTGCTGAAAAAAAGTTGACTTTTTATTCATGTTAAAGCAACTATTTTGTTCTTAGCACAACTTCTTTCCTTCATATATTATGAAGGTCAAGCGCGGATCTAAATTTAGTATCCTAGATTAGAAGAGGAAATTGTTTCTATTAAGATTTGCTCCCCATGAATACATTATAAATACACCAGAATGTGCTGGTTTTAGCCCATGCGAGTCAGGAGAATGAAAGTCAAAGGATAATTCACATCAGCTCTGCAAGACCAAGCCTGAAATACATTAAGCAGAGATTCTGTATATTCATGAGCTCAGCAGTAACAGCGAATACTCAATAATTGAGGGAAGGGACTGGTATACAAAGAACAGCTGGTTTGCTCTTATCAGCATCAAAAATTATCCCATTTATGGAATTTATTTAATTTATTTCCTTTTGTAAAACAGAAGTCCATGGCACAACATGATAGAAAATTGCCAAATTGCTTTCTATTGTATTTGGCTTGTTCCCTTTACTATATTTGGAACCATGAAGAAATGTATTTTTCTTTGCACAGAAAGACTAATGAATACATATCAGTGATGTAAACACTGTGAAAGAAGGGGAGGCAGCCCTAGCGGTGTGTGCAACACACCACGACGATGACTTTTGTGCAAGGCTGGAATAGTGCAAATGATGCAGTTGCACCCTTGCATGGCAAATACTGTGTTCAAATGCCTTTATTCTCACTTCTGCATAACAAAGAGGAGAGAAATATACGCTTGCACACAAGTTTTTTAATTTATTGAGATAAACATTTATTCTTCACAACACACTGCATTCACTACCCATCTATATCAGCATTTTTATCTCTTAAAAAGTTTCCATCTATTTTCCCATCTTTAATCAACATTCTGCAAATTCCTCTGCTTGCTCTAGTTTTATGTGATGTTGTGGTCCAACAGCAGCCTGTGGAGCTGGCAGTGGAGTCGTACAGTGAGGAGGCAGAGGAAGACCATGGGCCAGTCCTGAAGTCTGGGGAAGGCCCAGATGAGGGCTCTGCATCGGAGGCAGAAATGGGGCCAGGGCCATCTGGGAGTAATGCGTGGACTCTGGAGCCTCCAGAGTCGGACAGCAGAGAGGCAGAGGAACAGGAGGAGCCTGTTCCTAGTGCATGCATGCACAGAACTGCCAGAAGGCAAAAGCAGCTAAAGCAAAAGGGACGACTTGGGAGTAAGGCCAGGAGATGATTGGCCCCTCTCATAAGGCTTAAAAAAGCAGCAAAGGCTCTTGGGCTCTTTGTAGGAAAGCAACGTTGTTAAATCTGTTTCCAGTCGGCGTGTCTTGTTTCTGAACTTTGTGGGGCTTTGCCAAGAAAGGCCTTTGGCAGAGTGCCAAAGAACATAAAGGTTTATGATAAGCCTGAAGGACTTTTTCTGAAGGACTTGTTTTGGAATTAATTTGGACTAAGCTGGGAATGAAGTAATTCTCAGCTGTTATAATAAAATAGCTTTGTTTTGGACTAATTGTGTCTTGTAATGACTAAGTGAGCCTAGGTCACAACATGCGACTCATATGCAACCTGAAGTTGTTTGTGCCATTTTCCTTGTCAAGCACAACTATTTTGTCCTCCTCGTTGCCTTATGCAAGCTATATAATATTTGCTGCAAATTGTTGGGTTCTTAACCAATGGTATGGCAGTGTCTGCCATGCCGTACAAAAACTGTATTTATAATTCTGTCCTAAAAGAACAAACCTTAACAAGTCACTATCCTTTCTAATGCATTCACTTATAAATATATTACGCATCATACATATCTATCGTAAACACTGTCCTGTATTGATTCAGTCATAAAGTATTCTACTTATTTCCATGCATAATTTGCTGCTTTCGTACACCAGTTATTACATTTAGCGGTCTACCTTCAGCTCAATACTTCTGCAAAACATTCTGTAGCTCAAACCTATAAATTTTATCATATGCTTTATCTAACTTAACAAACATAATTGTTTGTTAGCAATAAATATTCTTTCTGAAACTCATATGGCTCTGAATGATCTCTGGGAGAGCAAAGAGCTGGCCAAGAACCCCTGCAATGCATTTCCCCAAATCTTACTCTCTGTTCCCTCTTTATTTTTCCAGTCAGAATTCTATTTCAACACTCCAGGTATAAAACATACCAATCTTCTTCTTTTTTTGCAATCCCTCATGCTACCTTTCTCTTTATAAACAGGAACAATACTGGCATTCTTCCAATTATCAAGTACAAAGATAGTCTTTGGACAGAAGCTAAGTCACAGAGTCCCTTCATAGCAACATCAATATTTCATCATTTCTCCAGTTATGCCTGAAGATTTACTGTTTTTATGAGCTCCCTTTCATCAGCTATTTTTTCCTGGATAAATGATTTTTATAACATTTATTATCATTCACATTGCATAACATACTCTACCTGCACTAGCAAAAAAATAAAGTATGAATATTGTACAGGTTGACACATTACAAAATGGCAGCGTGTAAATTGATTCACTTTATCTCCTTGCTTGCGTAATTCTTTAGAAAAGCAGAAGTTAGTTCCTGCATCCTTTTTGGGGAAAAAATAAATTTCAAGGGTTTTTTTTCCCCTCTATTCCTTTTTTGTAGCATAGAAGTGATGTCAATCTCTCCTGACAAAGGCAAAGAAAACACAATTGCATTATAGAGATTGATAGATTCAGAGGAATTCAAGGAAATCATTGACTGTGTTATAGCAGGAGTCCTTAAATCCCGGTTCGTGGAGTGGAATTGGGCAGTGGCATTCCAGAAACTGAGGCACACAGACAAGTAAAGCCCCATTCACGGGATGCGGGCAGCTTATTAAACCCTGACCCCTCTGGTCCGTGGAAAAAAACTCCCTCTATAGAACCAGTCAGTGGTGAAATCCAAATTTTTTTATTACCGACTCTGTGGGTGTGGTTTGGTGGGTGTGGTGTGGCTTGGTGGGTGTTGCAGGGGAAGAGTACTGCAAAATGTCCATTTTCACCCAACTCCAGGGGAAGGATACTGCAAAATCCCCATTCCCTCCCCACTCCTGGGGGAAGGAAATTGCAAAATCTCCATTCCCACCCCATTCTTGGGCCAGCCAGAGATGGTATTTGCCGGTTCTCTGAACTGCTCATAATTTCTGCTACCAGTTCTCCAGAACCTGTCAGAACCAGCTGGATTTCATCCCTGGAACCAGTTCCTGATGCCCAAAACATTGGGGGCCACTGTGTTATAGGATTGCAGAGCTGATGCTGATCTGTAGTTAAAACATAACTGGATGAGTAAAATAACTGTAAGTTCAGCTTTACTGGGATCTATGATTATATGAATTTTGGCAAGTTACCTGCATTTTCAGTTGGTTGTGGAGATATTATCATTGCAAAATTGATACTGTAGAGAGAGGATATGGAACTAATTAACCTACATTAGAGTGGGTTACAGTGCCTCATATCATACAGACAGCTGGGTACAATGGCATTTGCTTCAGAAAGTCACCAAATTCAAAGTATAACTTTGCAGAGCACACATCAGTTTGCAGAAATCTTCAAGGTATTTCTATAACAAGCAACTATCGCTTTCTTCTGTAATTCTTGGGTTTACATTAGAGATGAACTAAAAATATTTTGGTACCAGGAAATATTACAGCAGGGTTTTTTTCATGCCCAGTTCCGGAATTAGCCAAAGCACAGGATTTTATTGGTACAAATATGATAATTAAAGGCAATAAAGTTTAAGTAATGTCTAAATAAGCCCTAAGAGTATTTAACTTTTTGTTGTATCTTTTCATGAGGTTTCTATAGATTTGAATCCTTCAGACTGTCTAGTTTGCATTTTATGGATAGTTGGAGAGTTGTTCAAAATGGATTTCCTGTTTAACAGAACCATCAAAAATAGTTGGGTTTTTTTATGTGTACACTTCGTAAAATTTCATAAAATGAGACATGACACCATAAGAGTCTTCACTTTATTCCCAATTGGTTTTGGTTCGTTCTTTAGCATATCATGGATAATGGAAGAACTACAGTATAGGGATATGCAATTTTGTACTGTCATAATACAACATCTCATACCTGACACTTAACACATATCATATGGACATCATTCCCTGATCTAATGTGTCTAACATGAACCATATTCATAATCTGATAAGCCATGTGTGATTAGATATGCATGCAGTAAAACCTTTCAAAAACACTCCTAATATCACACTAAGAAATCTTGCAACCATTAATTCTATATTGCCCAATACATATATGGCAGGGGTGGGATTGAAAAATTTTAGCAACTGGCTCTCTGCCTGATTGCTGGGTGGGCGTTGCCATGGGGGCATGGCCTAGTCAGATTCCTGCACCACGGCAGGCGGAGGGGCGTTTTCACCCTCCCCAGGCTGTGGAGGATTTCCTCAAGCCTCTGAGAGGGTGAAAATGGCCTCACCCAGGCTCCAGAGGCCTTCCAGTAACCGGAAATTGGCCCATTTCCGGATTTCCAGTACTTCCGGTAGGTCTGTTTTTAGCCCTCCCAGAGGGTCCTGCATTTACCTGGCATCCAAAATCGGGCTATGTGGAGACTCCTGGGAGGGGCGGGGAGGGGTGGGCGGGGTCAGCCAGTCCTTGTAACTACCAGTTCGGTGAACCAGATTAAAATTAATATCCGGTTCACCTGAACCAGTCTGAACCAGCTGAATCCCACCTCTGATATATGCTTAGAATTAAGTCTCAGTGATTATAACAGAACCATTTAGTGTCATCTTGTACATTTACAATCACATGAGCATTTAAGTATTATGCAGTGGAGCTACAAATCAAGGGAAATGCAAGTAATTTGGGTACACGATAAAATCAGTTAAGAATCCTGAATTAACACAGAGTTCTCATTAATTAATGATCCAATCAGACTTCGCCCCATTCAGTCTCTCAGGAGGGCAAAGAACACCAGTTATTGTTCAATCTACACAAAGCGTCTCTGTGGACCATTGATCTTTACAGAGTTACTATTCAAATCAGAGTTGAATTCTGAGATCAAATTATCCATGAATATGATATTAATTGCATGAAGTGATAACTATAAATTAACACACATCTCTGCGCAAAATGTGAATAAAACAGAAGAGAGATGAATTCAGCAAATGACACCGCTGTCATACAAATAGCTCCTAAAATGCTGTAATTTTGAACCCAATGGATCCTCAGTGTTTGCAGCCCTTATATGAAGAAAATAATGCAGCAATGGAGAATTAATTAAATTAAATTAAATCAGCTCCACTGTCCCACCCCACCATTGCAGTGCAGAAATCAAAATGCACTTGATTCATTTTTTTATGCTATAATATCTAGGTTATGCTAAATGGATAGATACAAGATATAATTTAAACTCAATATAACTATACTTTGTAATTATATGTTTTCTTTTATATATGGATGTCTGCAGCTGCTAATGGTTCCAATTTGTTTGCCCATTGATAATATCTCAGGCAGATGTTGTGGCCATTCAGCAAACACTCCAAAACGAGGAGTCAAACTGAGACCGCTTCATCACATTTTAAAGTAAGAGAATTAATGCATATGTTTATCTGGAGCCACATATAGAGAGTACCCCCTCCAGAATCTAATTCAGCATTTATGGATCAATATTAGGCAATAATAATAACAGTAACAGAGTTGGAAGGGACCTTGGAGGTCATCTAGTCCAACCCCCTGCTCATGCAAGGAGATCTATACTAGGGATTCGAGCCGCCAAACTGCCGACCTTTCTGATCGACAAGCTCAGCGTTTTAGCCACTGTGCCACCTAGCCAGGCTGAAAAACACTAACCAGTTAAAATCTAAGGCCAAGAATCATTTCAGTATTTCAGATTTTCTCACATGGTCTCACTTACTCAACTGTTAACTTTCAGTGAGAGAGAAAATAACTATTCGAGAAAACCACCGAATTAGAAGACATAGAAGAACTAACCAAAACAAAGATAGGTACACATACAAAGTACCAGGGGCCAACCAGTTCTCAGGGATGAGGAGTGCATGGGAAGGGGAGAATGCTGTTTAATTCTACTGTGCTTGTAAATTACCTTGTTTAGTCAATCTAAGTTTTGCACTCTTTTTTTGTCTTTCTCCCTTCTTCTTTTACTTTCTCAAAAGTGCTTAATAATTAAACATAGCCTAGAAAAATCAGGTAACTGAACGCTTCTTTATTGATACAGAGAAACTTAATTTGGCAAGAGAGCTTTATAAAAGTCAAGCTAATGGCTGCAACTATGGCATAAGACCCCCTTTTCCTATCTATCTATCTATCTATCTATCTATCTATCTATCTATCTATCTATCTATATACACACACACACACACACACACACACACACACACACACATAAATAAAGGGTGTGGCTGCCATCCTAACTTTTTAGGCTTTCCTGTGGACACCCTGGTTGCAGATTATTCTGTGAATATGGTGATATGGACGTTACCGATAGGATGCCTGAAGGTAAAGTAAACTTGCCATCTCTGGTTATTTATTATTATTTTTAATACGATTCTAGATAATAATGAACTCTGAAAGTAGAACCTTTGCCTCCAACTCTCTTGCATTTTTCCTCCTCTTTCTTTCAGAAAAAAAAAAAATCGGAGTTCAAACCTAGTGTCAGAAATGCCCCAGCTATGTCCCTAGGAAAGAAAGACCCTCGACTCCATTTAGTTGAAGTGATGGGTTCTTTTACTAAGGATTAGTGGTTGCAGCAAAACAAGGTCGGAATATTCCCATGCAAAGATACAAAGTTTTCCCCTTGCTTGTGGCCCTCCTTCCTATATATCAGTGTATAATCGGTATCCTGGTTTGACATTTGGGGAACTGCTTTGATTGTAGGCGTATCTTGGAGAGTTTTTGCATTCTTTCCCAGACCACACATCCTTGAGGTGATGGAATCTGGCTGTTTAGAACCTCTGGTTCCTGTTAATGTCCTATTTCCCCCCCCCCCCCTTATACCCTTCTTCACACCACCTGAATAACTTCCCTAACTTCCTCTGCCCCCTCTTTCCATTTATGGCAGGACGCCAGCAAGCTTAGTAATGCATAGTGAAGATGGCAGAGCTGACACCTAGTTCAATCCTAGTTGACCAAGCAAAAGCCAAATAATTGACTCAGCCTTCCATCCTTTCGAGGTAGGTAAAATGAGGACCCGGATTGTGGGGGCAGTAACCTGACTTTGTATATATATAAAAAAAGAACACCGCTTGGGGGGGCCGAAAGCCCTACTAAGCAGGTATATACAAAAGTATGAAGGCTAATTGCTTAATGCATTGTAAGCCGCCCTGAGTCTCCGGAGAAGGGCGGCATATAAATCGAAACAATAAATAAATAAATAAATAAATAAATAAATAAGGGAGGAAGAGAAGCAAAGTTACACATGAACTTGTCTGAAACTGGTCATCACTGTATCTGGCTATCTCTGGTTGTTTAGACACACCCAAGAGATTCTAGGAAATCTCAATGAAAAATCAGGGGATAGTATGGATTGCTTTTCAGCTGACTTTGTACTCAACAGTTTGACTGTCACTACACTGCACGTCCTGCTGTAGGTTAGAAATTAACTCAGCCAAGCCTAATAAAGGAAAGAACATTAAAATGTCCGTCCTAATCCAGCAAACCACCTTGGAAGTAAGACATTTTGGCAACAGATGTGTAAGCATCACTAAAGGCTGCTTTGAGTACCATTAGGGTAGCAAGGAAAAATACAAAGCAATATAATAAAATGTTGGATCCTTTTTAAGCATTTCCTTTACAGAGATTTGTATGCCATCCACTCACCAAACTCTAGGTGAATAAAGTCAAAGAGATCCTTTACTAAAAATGCTTTAAGAAAACAACGGAGAGGTATCCATTTGCTTTCTATGAATAGCAAGTGAGCTAATTAGTTGTATCAGTATGGCTTACAGACAAATCATTATCCGAACAATAGAAACCAATCTCAACATCAAACATCAGTTACATTTCACACTATATGATAAACAAAGAATGTGGTTGCGTCAGCTATTGGGCTGACTCCAGATTAAGCGAGTTGTATTTCCTTCCCCTCAAAATCAATGAGGCCGGGTTATCATGATTCACTTGTCCCATTGATTTCAATGAAATCAGAGGTCAGTTTATCTAATCTATATCCAAGCTACTGAATCAGATGGGCCTATTCATAAATCAACAGCTGCTTCATTTTGCTAATTAAATTAGGAAAGAGAAAGGGATTCTTCCCCCACCCCCACTTATAACTTTTAAAATGGTTTAAAAATGCCCAGTTAAGTATCCTTCTGCTTCATCCAAATGCTAGTTTCTGAAATTGAACTTGTGTATCTTTATCTATAAAAAAGGAATGCACTTATTATTATACAGCAATTGCAAAGCTATACAAAGTATCTATGCATCTAATAAATGCCACATATGACATGAATAAAATAGTATTTTTGACATTTGCTAAGGTCTTAGCTTTTGGCTATTTAAAAAAAAAACAAATAAGACTAACAACAATAAATTCTTCTCTTCAGTTATGCACATAAATATCTTTCTACTTTTTCTCATTCCAACTTGTTTTGTTATGTACTGGAGCTATAGGAGAGGAGAGGGAAGGGAAGGGTTGTACTACATTGTGCATATTTATTTATTTATTTATTTATTTATTTATTTATTTATTTATTTGTTTGTTTATTTGTTTGTTTGTTTATTTATTTATATGCCGCCCTTCTCCGGAGACACAGGGCGGCTTACAAGGCGTTAAGCAATAGCCTTCATACTTTTGTATATTTTATACAAAGTCAGCTTATTGCCCCCACAAACCGGGTCCTCATTTTACCCACCTTAGAAAGGATGGAAAGCTGAGTGGATCTTGAGCCTGGTGAGAATTGAACTCGCAGTAATTGCAGGCAGCTGGCTGTTAAATGCTGCCTTAGTAGGAGGCATTAGCCTCCTACGCCACTCAGGCTCCTGTGTAGGGACCAACTTTTTAGAAATCTATCTAGTTCAAGAAAACTTATGTCTAAGAATCCAGTATTCTTTATGGCTATTCCACAGAAACTAGTTTATGTTCATCAAATTTGCCTGTCCATATTGAACAAATTGTCACTCTTAGTTTCTACTTCCTTCTTCTTTCTTGTTTTAAGATACTTTTCCAATATTAAAAACTCCCAGAATGCACTTGTATTTTCTCTTAAGGCAGAAAATACAACATGAAGATAGCAATGATTTTTAGATAGTATCTAAAAATAGTATTTTGGGCTTAAACAACTTAGAACTTCGCCGTCTTCTGTCTGACCTAAGCATAATACATAAAATCATCTGCTACAATGTCCTACCAGCCAATGAATACTTCAGCTTCAACCAAAACAATACATGAGCACACAATAGATACAAACTCATGGTAAACCGATCCAAACTAGATTGCAAAAAATACGACTTCGGTAACAGAGTTGTCAAAGCCTGGAATGCACTACCTGACTATGTGGTTTCTTCCCCAAATCCCCAAAACTTTAACCTTAGATTATCTACTGTAGACCTCACCCCTTTCCTAAGAGGTCTGTAAGGGGCGTGCATAAGCGCACCAGCGTGCCTACCGTCTCTGTCCTAATGTTTTCTTTTATTCGTATCCTTTTCATGTATTTATAATTATGTTTACACTTGAATCTGTCATAAAATACATGCTTGACGAAATAAAATAAAAAATAAATAAAAATAAATAAGTATCAAGATCATGCAAAGTGTCAGTACTGCTTTATACTGCACTGGCAAGATTTGAAATACTGCATCCAGTTCTGGTCACGATAATACAAAAAGGATGTTGACAGTCTAGAATGAATTCCGCGAAGAACAACAAAGACGATTAGGGGACTGGAGGCTAAACCATATCATAAACTATTGTGGGGACTGGGTATGTCTAATTTAACAAACAGAAGGACTAGGAGTGACATGATAGGGGTCTTCCAATATCTGAGGGCCTGTCACAGAAAAGAGGAGGTCAACCTATTCTCCAAATGAAGACAGGACAAGAAGTTGTGGGCTTTTCAAGAAGAGCTTGGATACCATTTGTCCCCTCCGCAGCCTGGGTGTAGGGAGGGGTACATATATTCCAGTGGTGGATTGCCCCCAGTTCGGACCGGTTCACAAGAACCAGTAGTAAAACTGGCGGGAGGCTCCACCCACCAACCCCAACATCATCAGGAAGCTTCTGTACATGCACAGAAGCACGCACATATGTGTGCATGAGCAAAGCGAGCACGTGTGCACGACCCTGTTGCAAACCATTAGTAAAGGTAAGTAGAACCCACCCCTGGTATATTCTCAATCATTACCAAATGAAAGAAGTTTGTGCTCCAATTAAGCACTAGGTATGGCAACAAACTAAATGTGAGTACTCTGAATTAAGTAACATCCTTCAACAATTGTGTCTGTCTGTCTGTCTGTCTGCCTCAACCCATGTACAAATTCATAGACATAGTCCTCCATTGATCTCCCACTGGAAGAGTTATCTGCACAAATGCTTTCAAAGCAGCTTATGAGCCTGGAAAAGAATATTGCTATTTTGTTACATCAAAGAATATTGCTTGCACAAACATGCTTGGCACACCCCTATTAACTAGCTCTAAAGCTAAGCTCTTTACATTGATATGTACATGTATTTTATCTACAGTGCACTTGTCAATTTTGTTATGCTGCAGCCTGATTCTACAGTTGTTGAAATTCACTTTTTTCTCATTAATCTACACTCACTACCCAATAATGACCAAGTGAAAACAGAATTTTAGAAATCTCCGTACATATATTAAAAAGAAAACTTGAAATATCACATTGTCATAAGTATTCAGACCCTTTGCAACAACACATGAAATTTATCTCTGGTGTCTCCCATTTCTCTTGATCGTAGCTGACAGGACTCCCTTGATTGGACTCCACCTGTGGTAAGTTCAATTGATAGGACATGATTTGGAAAGGCACACACCTCTCAATAGAAGGCCTTGCAGCTGATAATGCATACTGTAGCAGAGCAGAAGCCATGAGGTCAAAAGAACTATCTGCAGATCTGAGACAGGATAATTGCAAGACACAGATCTGAGAAAGGCTACAATAAAATTTCTACTGCACTGAAGGTTCCTAAGAGCACAGTGGCCTCCATAATTCTCAAATGGAAGAAATCTGGCACAACCAGGACTCTTCCAAGAGCTGGCCACCCAATCAAAACAGAGCAATAGGGAGAAGGGCTTTAGTAAGAGAGATGACCAGGAACCCAATGGTCACTCTGACCAAGCTCCATAGATCCTGTGTGGAGATGGAACAGAGTTCCAGAAGGACAACCATCACTGCAGCCCTCCACTGATCTGGGCTTTATACCAGAATGGCTAGATGGAAGTGTCCCCTTTCATGCAAATAACATGAAAGCCTGCCTGGAGTTTGCAAAAGAAAAAAGCACCTGAAGGACTCCCAGACTGTGAGGAACAAGATTCTCTGGTCTGAGGAAAACAAGATTGAACTGTTTGGCCTCAATTCTAAATGTTATGTCTGGAGGAAACCAGGCACTGCTCATCACCTGCCCAATATCATCCCAACAGTGAAACATGGTGGTGTCAGCATCACGCTGTAGGGGTGTTTTTCAGCAGCAGAGATGGGAGACTGGTCAGGGTTGAGGGAAAGCTGAATGGAGCAAAATACAAAGATATACTCAATCAAAATCTGTTCCACAGTGCTCAGGAACTCAGACTGGGCCAAAAGTTCTCTTTCCAACATGACAACAATTCTAAGCACATAGCCAAGACAACACAGGAGTGGCTTAGGGACAACTGTGTGAATGTTCTAGATTGAACCCTATTGAACATCTTTGGAGCGACCTGAAAATGGCTGACCATTACTTGTCCCAGCTTCTGCCAACCTAGCAGTTCGAAAACATGTAAAAAATAGAAAAATAAGGACCACCTTGGGTGGGAAGGTAACAACGTTTTGTGCGCCTTTGGCATTTAGTCATGCCGGCCACATGACCACGGAGACGTCTTCGGACAGCGCTGGCTCTTCAGCTTTGAAACAGAGATAAGCACCGCCCCCTAGAGTCAGGAACGACTAGCACATATGTGCAAGGGGAATCTTTACCTTTACCTAAACTTGCTTGAGGAACCCACACTAATACTTGAAATGTGGCACACTTCTGAACACACGTTTCAGGAATGAAAGAATCATCCCCTTGTGCATAGATATATGCGTCTCTTAAATTGAGGACAGTATTGTCCCCTGAAACTGAATGTCCTTGCCAAAAGATGACTGTAGTAATAGGCTCTCTCAGCCTGGTAACATCTGAAAGGAGGTCTTGTATGAGCTGAGAAGGTCAGGGACTGTTTCTAAAACAGGGTTATTACAAAGGATTCAGCACATGCCCCATTATTCTTCTTAACTAAAGCATCTAATTTGGTGTGCTGGACAATCAGATCCAGGAGCCAAGGGATATGAAGTAGACAATTAAAGGAATCTTCTTTAAACATAATAAATTTTATACGTGTGTGTATAAAATGGTGGGAGATTTCACTCTTTAAAAACTAAGTGATTTATTATAGTGATATGGAGCAAAGGTGAGCATACTTTTTCCCCTTTTACAATGCTCCCAATAAGAGATATTGTATCATTTATTTTACATATCTCTATAACATTCTATTTTAGCAATCCAGACTGGAAAAAAAATTACAAATGAAAGTTTTGGACTTCAGAGAAGAGGGGCCTTTTATCAGAATAGACTGTAATATTAAGGAAAATTTTGTTCATTGCTCTCAAATTTTCTGACAAAAGAGGCAGGCAAGGGCGGATTTTGCAAAAGAGGAATGAAGACATGGAGAAGGGGCAAATTTGATACAAATTGGGAATTTCTGGAATGTTAATAAAGAACATTTGAAGCATTCTGGTTCCAGGGAAAGAAAAACCATTCATGCATTCATTCATTCATTCGTTGCTTATTAAATTTCTTTCCTAGCATTCCTCCAAATGGCATATCTAGCATTTCCCCATCGCTGGTATTTCTCCTCATGATAAGACCTTAATCAGGGGAAGAGTGATTGATCCAAAATCTCCCCAGAATGTTTTCATGTCTCAGGCTTGATCTGGATCATTTTACATGAAATCTCACGCCTCTAATCATACAAGGGTATGGAGAAATGTTTTAACAATGAGAACACTTAATCAGTGGAATGATTTACTTTCAGAAGGTGTGGGTGCTCTATCACTGGAAGTTTTCAAGAAGATATTGGACAATCATTTGTCTGGAATTGTTTAGGATCCCCTGCTTAAGCAGTGTTTGGACTAGCTCTAAGCATTAAACTCCCTTCTAACCTGATTATACTATGTTCTATGTATTCACCCAGGGACTCCTTGCAAGTAGAGTCCTACGGGTAAAGGTTCCCCTCGCACATATGTGCTAGTCGTTCCCAATCTGGGGTTGGTGCTCATCTCCATTTCAAAGCCGAAGAGCCAGTGCTGTCTGAAGACATCTCTGTGGTCATGTGGCTAGCATGATTAAACACCAAAGGTGCATGGAAGGCTGTTACCTTCCCACCAAAGGTGGTCCCTATTTTTCTACTTGCATTTTTTACGTGCTTTCAAACTGCTAGGTTGTCAGAAGCTGGGACAAGTAACAGGAGCTCTCTCCATTACGCGGCACTAGGGATTCAAACCGTTGAACTGCCAACCTTTCGATTGACAAGCTTAGCCTCTTAGCCACTGAGCCACCACATCCCTAATAATATTTATGCTAATATTTATCATAAGGATTTATTTATTTACTTATTTATCAAATCTTAAAACTCATGAAGGAAGACAAATATACATGTCCTAGGATATTTTTGCAGGTTCTGGTTCCGGTTGGTTAGCATGATCAGAGGTTTAGTCTTTTGAACCTTTGGACTCATGTAGGAGTCCATCCTCAGGGAATTTCTCTCTCACCAAAAAGTGTACTTTGGACTATTCTGTAAGTAGTATTTATGTGGTGCCTGTTTCTGTGGCTTTTTAGCTGTTTATTGAGTATTGATGGCTGGCTATTAAGTCAGCTGGCTGTTGCTTCCTTCTGCTGCCAAGTCCTCGGCTCGTAAGTATCTGATAAACTTATGGTAAATCAGCACAATTGACTGACAAGGGGCCTGTTTCTCAGGCTTCAATCATTTCCTTGGCTATTTTTGTACCTGCTCGGCCTACAATCTTAGTGGTTGCAAAATTGAATGTATGTCCTTGTTCATTGCAATTAGTTCGTGTCTCCTCATCTGATTCTCGTTTGTGTTCTCATAATCTGTTAGTTATCTTCCTTCCTGTCTATCTGTGTGTCTTGAAACTTCCCATCTCCCGGACATGATGACCAAAACATATATGTAAAATATGGTGTGGGTAGGTAGGTGGTGGGAATCTGTTTGTCTTTGTAATGTCTTTGTATTTTTTGTATTGTCTTTATATCTTTGTTTAAAATCCAATAAAAAAAAAGAAAGAAAGAAACTGCCCATCTCCCTCACAGATGAACTCTGGATAGTGCACAAATAAAATGTTAAACATAAAAATGATAACGAAAATTTAAAATGATGATTAACATTCAATGTTAAAAGTTGATTAAAAGGTTGCTGGACTTTGGTCATATGATCACAACTGTCATCTCTCTCTCTCTCTCTCTCTCTCTCTCTCTCTCTCTCTCTCTCTCTCTCTCTCTCTCTCTCTCTCACACACACACACACACACACACACACACACACACACATACACACAACATTATTGCAATCATTATTTTACACTGACATGGTTTGCAGCTCCATTGAATTTTGTGGGTTTTTCTGATCTTTAAATGCCCGTTTCTATGCCATCTTTCAAATTACATTTGACCACTTCTCTGCTTTCCATTCCATGAACTCATGGAAAATTTATTTTTTTATTTTCTTTATTGATTTTTAAAGTACCAATGTTCTTCAAACCTGGCTATTGTCTTAATGTTCTCAGCAATTTAAATCCACTTGTGTATTCTGAAGTAAGCCTCAGTATACTTACTTCACCATTAAGACTGACAGGCTATTAACCAATTTGCAGTGGCTTTTGTTTAATTAAAGTGATTTTTTTTCTCAATTAAAAATTAGAATAAAGCCAATAACACATAGATCTTTGTTCTTGACCAAACAAGAAAAGCAATTTATAATCTTATGTACAATGTTCAGTTTTGAAAGAATGGGTGCAATGAAGTATAAAGCATATAATAGCCATAATATCTGGAATATGGCTGGGAGTAAAAGGTGAGCAATACAACCATAATCTATTCCTGAGGAAAAAATTGTTTCTACAACATTTTAACCCAGGGGTGTCAAACTCACATTGTCACGGCAGCATCACGTGACATATTGGGACTTTTTCTCCTTTGCTAAACCAGCCGTGGGTGTGGCCAGCACATAATGCATCTGGCGCGTGGGCCAGGAGTTTGACAGCCCTGTGCTAACCTGCATTGAGAACAGATGGCCCTATATCTAATGACCTACTGTATCACCATAGAAAACAAAATCTTTAACATTTTGCTGAATCTGTCCATGTTTTCTAAACCATGGACAGTAAGATTCAGACTATTTTCCAAAGTACCATAACACACCTTTTTTATATGTAGGTAGTTTCAATGTCTTCAAGCACACCAATAGCAATAGCACTTAGACTTATATACTGCTTCACAGTGCTTTTACAGCCCTCTCTAAGCAGTTTACAGAGTTAGCATATTGCCCCCAACAATCTGGGTCCTCATTTTACTCACCTCGGAAGGATGGAAGGCTGAGTCAACTTTGATCCAGTGCGAATTGAACTGCCAAACTGCAGCCAGCAGTTGTAGCCTGCAGTACTGCATTCTTTTTCTTTTAAAAAAGTAAATTTTTAGGTAAAAAACGTTGTTTTTTAAACCTTAGACTATCTACTGTAGACCTCACCCCATTCCTAAGAAGTCTTTAAGGGGCGTGCTTAAGTGCACCAGCGTGCCTACCGTCCCTGCCCTAATGTTTCCTTTTATTCGTATCAATTTCATGTATTCATAATTATGTTTACACTTGTATCTGTTATCAAATACATGATTGACAAAATACATAAATAAAAATAAAATAAAATGCAACTTGAAAGGCAAATGAGTCATTCCTTTCTTTCTTTTTTTTTTTTCATTCGCAATAAAATAATCCATGAATTTATAGAACATTCCCCACTAGTGGTTTGTCTCTTATTTTAGCTCCGCAGGGCAAAATGCATGCATGTTCTGAGCAGTATGACCACCAAATCAAGTATTTACTCTCAGAAAGGACTTTTGCATACTGTCAATCCCTTTAACAACTTGTTGACAGAGAAGGAAAATCAAGGTGGGTTACTGCTTGTATTCTTTGCTAGGTATTCATGGCCAACAATTTAGTATTACCAACTGAGTCCATCCACATTTAGCACTACATAGAAATGTCGGTAGCGATTAGTGGTGAAACAAATGAAGGTGATGCAGTATTATCTAGAAGGAATATTTAAATGTGCCTCATGAAGCCATAAGGGATTCCACTTCAAAGTGAAATTCAAGATGATTCCACAGATGCATGACTAGGGACTTCTTATTGACAAGCTTTTGACTGACATTGCCAAAACAGCCTATCTAGAGTTTGACAGAGCAGACCACAGTGCCCAGCTCTTGTCATCTGTGAATGAGACAGATGACTGCTCACTGACATTCGAAAGTGGTTACTACCATCATACTGAACCTCCTTATGTTGCATCCATATCAGACAGAAAAGGAGACTTCAGACTCTATTTAAAGTAAAGAAAATAATGAACAGCATTTACCAATAGCTGAAGTGTAATCATTTTCTTTAAAGTATACCTGGACCTTGATCTTTGTTATAAGGACTCTTCATTTTGAATATTGAGAAAAACTCTGTTTATTCCAGATAGAAGGTTAGTATTTCTTTCATTACCACTTCTATCATTATCCAGGATCTGAGGAAGTTTAAAAAAAAAAAAAATCCTGGAAGAGCCCCTGACAACTACTTAATAAACACAATTATCAGTAGTCAAGTCTGACTAAAGGTCATCTTTATCCCTGATATGGTGAGTAGCATCTCTGATTGTCTTCAAAAGAACGTCGTCGTCTTCTCTGCCACTGGACCCAGTTAGTAATAAAGAGTCTCAAGTGTTTGTACAGTACGCCTGAGGCAGGAATTCACTGTTTCTTTGGGAAATGCACTTAAAAATGAGCATTTTGTTGTTGTTCATAGAGGTCAGCAACTGTAAATAAATAAAATGTGCAATGGGTTAGTATGGGCAAGAATACCAAATTGGAACTCTGGATATTCCACAGTTCTGGAAATACAAAACATGGTTTTGAGATCATAAAGCAGTGCTCCCCAATTTTTTCCCATTGTTATCAAAATTACTGATCAGAAAGTCCTTTTTTAACCCAATATAGGTAAAATAGTTTAAGATAATTTAAATGTCCTTAATTGAGTAATAGATTTATGTTTTATTACCCAAAATCCACTTTTATCCAATATTACCCACATACTGCCCTAACGTATAATAAAGCTTGCAGTCTGGCATTCCTGTTTTAGTATGTTTTTCTAATGGTAGAATATTACATTACCCAATTGGTAAAATTGCCTCACCACGTTTAACTTGGTACATTTGGGATCATATACTTGAAATATTGGATATAGTGAATCATACAAGTTCTGCTAAAAATGGCAGCATTTTTCCCTCATGTATTCCTACAGAAGAATACTCTCTGTGTGACATTGTTCTGTCATTCTGTGAGCTTGCTTTACCTGCAGATACATAACAGCCTAAGAAATAAAATTGAGCAGGAAAACTTGAAAAGTAGTGATAATGTCACATCAAATGTTAAATATCACTAAATGTTAAGGAGAAGAGAGCAAAGAGAAATACAGTGCTGCTGTTTGCAGCTAAACTCCCTAGTCTGCTGTAATTTCTAGTTCTATACTGAGTCTGACACTTTAATCCAGTGAATTAATTAGTGATTTAAGTTCTCAGGCTAAAGTGTGAGTTGGTATCTGGCAGAATTTCTGACCTCTGAAAGGATCCGTGAATGAAGGATTGAGGTAAAAGGAAGCACTTCCGAGCCCAATTCTTAGAATGACAAATGTCCAAACTATTTCTCATGGAAGTGGAGGGAGCCAACTCCCCTGCGCTGTCTGAACGAGGCCCTACTAATTCTTAGATGAGTAGCACGGTCATTATTTAGTAGATGCTCTTCTCTATGATCTTCACCAGGTAGTGCTGCATTGTTTTGGTATCTTCAAGTTTGCTGAGAGATAATCTGTCACTCTCAAAATTACCCTTCACAGAATGCTAAAGGGACTTCTATCTCTGGTTCCAGCTAGCTAAATCTGAGTTCCTTTAAAAAAAATCCTCAATTGTTCTTTTCCTCAAGGGTCCTTAATTAGAAATAGATCTGGTGCCAACATCCATTTTAAGAAGTTTCAAAGCATCTAGCAACAGACTTTGAAGCTAAAATCCATGGCTTAAATTAGATTTCTATGAGGCGTGTTTTTTTTTTAACCTTGATTAATAGTATGTCATAATTCTTTTTGGACATGTGAACTCTAGAACAACATAATAAGAACTAAGTACTCTTTAAACCATGAAAACAATTTCAAAAAGGAATAAAACAGAATAAAATAATGATTTACTTACCAGTCTTAGAAAACCCATGATGTTCCGATAAGCTGCTTTTGGAGAAATGCACTTTCAGAGAGCTTATAAACTCCATGCAGTCATTGAAGTTATTTACCAAGTGACTAAAATCATAATTCATTATAGATGTATTTTCTCTGCTCCTCTAAAAACAATCGCTTGAAGTATATTATTTGGTGGCAATTAATCAATACCCAGCTTATTTAATTATCCTATTTTGTGATTTATCATTTGTTCCTATATCATTCCAATTTTATATGGCTTATAAAGCAATGTATTATCTCAGAAAAATAATTAATCTGTCTCATGAAATGATCATGTTTATTATGCAGCAACTACTTGATTAGTGATGCTACCACCAGTTGCACAATGGCAGGTGTTCTTTGTTTTCTAAAATCTCACCCCAAAACGAAATGTGTATAAAAATCAAACTGCTTGATACTACTTTTGGAACAAACACAGCTACAAACTCAGTATATGGCACACATTTTGTTCTGAGGTACGCCATCAAATTTCCTACAAATTGAAACGAATAAACAAATCATCAAGATAGACAGTTTTTCCTGATATGCACATTTTTTTAATGCATCGCTCCTAATGTAATTCTTTTTTGTACTCTACCCATCACTACAAACCCCTTTGGAGTGCTGTTTTTGAGCCATATTATAGCAGGATGAAGACTACCAATGATTTCTGGGGGGTTTTTTCCACCCCTACTAATGATTCAGGCCTACTAGCATAATTTATGAAGCACTCCATTGACTGAACATACACTAGATGCCCTTCAAAGCTGTCATTCACAGATGGGTCAGAGAATTCAGATAGAAGATAACTCCATTATACAGAAGTCATCTATTTAATGCTTAGTTAAGGGGAGTACCTAAAACAGACACACAATGAATCAATGACATGATGAATGTTCACTACCAAGTGATCAGTCTTTTCCACACTTGTGTATGTCAGTGAGAAGCAGCAGTTCATGAAGCATGAGGAGAAGAAAATCTTGGGAAAAGAGACCATGGCAGACAAGAAAGGAATAAATGATGACTTGTTTAATGGGGAATAGAAGTCATTTAAGGAGAGGTGCTGATATATTCACTACTATACTGTTTTTATCAAGATCTTACTTGCAAAGACTTACCTTGATGTTTAGGTGGACTATAATATGTCTTTTGACTCTTTATTGGTGCTAAAAAAAGGTTTTGGGTGGCTTTTAAAAACTTTCCAAGTTTATATTTGCAAATTCAAACTCACAACACTGGAATGGAATGGAATGGAATGGAATGGAACGGAACGGAACGGAACGGAACGGAACGGAACGGAACAGAACAGAACAGAACAGAACAGAACAGAACAGAATAGAATAGAATAAAATTCTTTATTGGCCAAGTGTGATTGAACACACAAGGAATTTGTCTTTGGTGTATATGCTTTCAGAGTACATAAGGAGAATAAAGTACATTCATCAAGAATAAATAGTTACAACACCTAGTGATACTCAAGGTTACTAATAAGCTATCAAATTGTACTAGGAAACAAATAAAAACAATATAAATTGAAAGATATAAGAAACATGGTTATAGTAATAAGTGGAAAGAGATAGATATTAGTAAGGAAGAGAAGAATAATAGTAATACAGTCTTAGTAAATTATTTGACAGGGTTGTGGGAATTAGTTGTTAAGCAGAATGATGGCATTCGGGAAAAAACTGTCCTTGTGTCTAGTTGTTCTGGCGTGCAATGCCCTATAGCATTGTTTTGAGTACAGGCAATAGACCTATTACAGTTGAAGAGAGCACTACGTTAGTAGGGCTAAAGTTAGAAAGGTGTTCAGAATAGTATTGAAAGACAGACAACACCAAAATAATTATTTAGTTACTCATTACATTTTATTACAAGTTACACTTTTTCCCACCAATATGATGAAAAGGCCTCAAAACATTAAAAACCCATGTGCCTTTTCAGGAATAGCTTGCAGTTTTATGTCTTTTCCTGTTTCCTGTGCTAAGGAAAATGATGATGATGATGATGAGAAAATTCCTACCTAAGGGGGGACCATACAGTATCTTGGACTTAGACAGCTAAAGAAGCATGGAAAGCAGGAGATCCTGCACATCACAGACTACAATCATAGATTTAAATTAAATAGCGAAAATTATGAAGGTTTTCAGTCCATTCATTCAAATGAAACTTGGATACATTTAGTATTGTGTTGCTTAGGTGGATATCAACTTGTTTTCTTAATGGAAAGTATTTGACATTTATGAATTACCATTCTAATTAAAGGCTGATGCATCCATTCATCCCAAAAATTCTTGCATTTGTTCCAGAGACTTCAAATGTTTTATAAAATAGTGAGCCAGTTAACAAGTTTCTATAGCGCAATCATGCTTGAGGCAGGTGGACTTTTCAGATGAAATGATACAGACAGTCTTAAAACTTTTCTTCCACATGTTTCCCCTAGAAACATAATGGAACTAGAATTTTATTATGTAAGATGCCATTCATCTATATCACATTATTAACTGTGAATGGAGAAAATTGCTACCATATAGGCAGTGTAATTTTTCTTGCTATGTTTTGCATTAATTTTCCTCTTGATTAAATTGTATGCAGGTGTTATACTGTGCTGGGCAATGAGAAGGTATCAGTTTTGTATAAGTAGTTCATGGAGATTTATAAAACAGAGCACCGAGATAATTAAATAAGTCTTAAGTGGATTAGCTGGTTAGATCCCAAATCCCCAATATGTTTTTTTTTTTTTTAACAAGGACAGCATGCAAATTGACTTCAAAACCTGTAACACAATCATTGTAGTATTTTATTTTCTGTAGCAGATAGTAGGAGTCATTTGTAACTTTTTTGAAGGACTAGAATACAAAGTTCTAGAAAGGAGGAGATTTTGTAAGGAGGAGGTAATATAAAATTAGATATATTTTTGGCACTTTTATAAAAGGCATTGTATTATTTCCCCCCACCCAAAATGAGAACCTCAGAACTTTTCTCTCTATCATCTACCGTCTATCAGTCTATCATCTATTAATCTATCACTGAATTCCCAAAAGCCCACTGGAGTTGGGAAAACCTAAATAAATAAATAAATAAATAAATAAATAAATAAATAAATAAATAAATAAATAAATAAATAAAATCTGCCTGTCTGTCTGTCTGCCTGTCTGTCTGTCATTACTGACTACTCCCCTGAGATGCATATCATCATCATCATCATAGTTGGAAGGAACACTGGAAGTCTTCTAGCCCAGCCCCCTGCTTGAGTGGGAGACTCTATATCATTTCAGACAAATGGATGTCCAGTCTCTTCTTAAAAGCATCCAATGATGGAGCATCCACAACTCCTGAAGGCAAGCCGTCCCACTGGTGAATTATTCTCACTGTTAGGGAATTTCTCCTTAGTTCTAGATTGTATCTCTTGCAGAACATGTTAACTGCAAGTTCCTATTTATAATATTGTTAGAATATGTTTCTTCAGGAGTCTGAAACCCTGCTAAACCTGCTAAGATTATTTAAGCAAGAAGATAAATTAGTTCTGTAGCTGGCACGTTCAAATGATTTAGTTTCCATTCTGCCATATTATAATATATCATCCTATACTACCTTCATATTTATATCCTTGCTGTTTCAAAGATCCCATAAAGTCCAGTATGAATGATCTAATCAGCCAGAAACCAAACTAACATGATGTTTCAGAGGCACTGTAGCCTATACAGCTATAGGTATTTGCCCTCAGAAATGTGGATTATTAACCATTCTAATTTCAGTTATGCAAGGATGATTTAGAAATAAATATTCGCAAGCAGACTTCTCTTAAGCAGACATTAAACTCCTGCTTTATATAGAACAGTTCTCAACTTCAGCAACCTTAAGATGTATGAACTTCAACTCCCAGACATGCCAGCTTGGAATTCTGGGAGTTGAAATCCACACATTTTAAAACTGCTAATGTTGAGAAAGACCAGTACTCTTTGAAAAAGACACTAAGTATGGTAAATTTGCATCACACAGGCATGAAGGGCTATGTCCACACAAAATTTTTCTAATGAACCATAGACATCGGACATTACAAGGTCTAATATGCAATGTACATGGTTCATTACAGCAATTCTATGAAGCCTCCAAATAATGTAGTCATCCTATAGCCAACAGCTCATCAATAATCCATTTAGGCAAAAGAAGAAAAAGCCAAATCTCGAAAAGCGTAGTGCTGCTACATACTTTGAGACCATTGGTGAGAGGCAGCTTGAACGTCAACTGTTTAAAAACAGAAATATTGTGCCCATTTGGGAATATATTTCATATTATACTAGCATTTAGTACAATGCAGATTTTATAATACTTATAATATGGATATAAAAATGAAGTGACAGAATCATTCAAGGAGAAAACACCAGTATCTCAGTTTTTTGCAAATGGAATCCAGTATAACTAACCAGTATGCGATAGGATTGGAGAATGAAACCAGCAACAGTTTTATGCTTACATCACAACAGAACAGAACAGAACAGAACAGAACAAACAAAATAACAGAGTGGGAAGGGACCTTGGAGGCCTTCTAGTTCAACTCCCTGCATTCTAAGTTGCTTCTCTCATTGTTCAGTTTCCATCCATTGCTTCTTGTCTTGCTTTCTGGTTCTTTGGAAAACAGGTTGACGACTCCCCCCTTCTTGGTGGCAGCCCCTCAAATATTGGAACAGTGCTATCATGTTACCCCTAGTTCTTCTTTTCGCTAGACTAGATCAACCCAATTCCTGCAGTAGTTCTAAACAGAATAGGCAGAATATAATAAATATACAACAATAAGATTCCCTGGATTTTATTGCCCAAACCACTTGTTTGCCTGAAGAGTAAGAAAAACAGATTGGTTATACATAAACCATAAGTACATCTTGTGAAATAAGGTTTTGAACTAAGCAGGACCTGAGCGGTTCAGGAACAACCATAAAAGTTCATAAAAATAAGCCAGTCACTATTTCTCCTCCCAAACTATCTCATAGGGTTGCTCTAATGGGGAAAGGTAGAGGTGGAGATGCTATGATGGGTAGTTTAAACTGGAGACCTGGGTTATAAATCTGACAATGAAACAACAAAACATTAGTTGTATGGCTGCAGTCTTTATTCTCCCATTATGCACTTATCAATGGTGTAGATGCAATGCAGAGAAAAGCTGAAGAAGTAGTAATATTAAAGCAGGAAACTGGCTGAAAGCAGAAATGCTGAGTTTGCTTTCCATTCCATCTATGATATATAGTTAATATTTCTTTAAGCTAAGCTCAGCTATAATTTGCATAGTTCTGTGCTCATAATGCTAAGTTTTATGTTTTTTACAGCTCAGATTGCTTATTAGAATCTTAGCTTTCTTCTTTTTTCAGTTATTTCATGCATTTATTCATGTTTACACCATTTTATATACTATGTTGAATCATCTTTCTTCCATATAGTTTTAGTATTAATATTTAGTAATTGTTGATATTAGCAATAGTAGTGCTAATTCTTTAGTTCTCTCTCTCTCTCTCTCTCTCTCTCTCTCTCTCTCTCTCTCTCTCTCTCTCTCTCTCTCTGTGTGTGTGTGTGTGTGTGTGTGTGTGTGCTGTGTGTTTTTCTTTTGCTATATTTTACCATCTAGATCAGTGGTGTCAAACTCAAGGCCTGTGACTCTCATCTGGCCCACGGGGGTCCTTAGATCTGGCCCGTGGGATCACCCTGAAAACAGCAAAGAACCACCCCATGGTGCCTCTGCCAGCAAAAATGGAGCTCAGGAAGGCCACATGCAGCCCTCCAAGGCTCCATTTTCAGCTGCAATGGCCTCCTGCAGCCCTCTGCCATTGAAAAAAGAGCTTGGGGGGGTGGGGGGAAACCACAGTTCCCCGAGTTCCATTTTCACTGGCACAGGACTGCAGAAGGCCATTGTGGCTGAAAATGGAGCCCACTGGCAGAGGGCTGACACAAGTGACATTGAGCTGACCATGCCCACCCTGGCCACGCCCACATTTGGCCCCCTGAGGTCAAACACAACCCATATGCGGCCCTCAATGAAATCGAGTGTGACACCCCTGATCTAGATTTCACAAATTACTGGTTGTGAATTTTACAGTTTTATGCTACCTGATGCTGGTCTATGATTGAAATAGTTTAGGGAGTTTGATTGAATTAGCCGCAACGATGAAATGTTGGGCAGATTTCAAGGCATTTATTTCATCTTATCAGAAAATGTGCAAAGATAAAAGAGTGAACATTAAAACCTGTCATATTACCTGATTGCCCTGGAGTCTTGTGCTAACAGAAGTTGTAAACATAGATTTTAGAAGATGTTCCATATATAGTGTTTCTGGAAAAGGAACGCAGAAAGTACTGAGAGAGAGAGGAAATACACATTTTTTTGAAAGTTGATACTTTCACTTGTTCAAATCAAATTATACAATCGTTTGGAGCCCTCATACTGTAAGTATCCAAGCAACACAAAATGAATATTAAGAGGCAGTGTTTTCTAGCACTGCAACATTATATCTTAAGAACTGGAGTAAAATAGGTTATCTTAGAAGGTGTTTGGATTGATAAAAGTCACCCTGTCAAAAATAGAAGCATTTCATTCTGATGACCCACTGTTGTGACCAGGCCCAAGTAGTTAGTATTAAATGCAAACAGTTTGAAAACAAACAGACTTTATTAGAACAGCTGAGAATTAACTCATTCTCAGTGTAGTCCAAACTAAATTAAAGCAAATTCTTCAAAACACCATTCCAAAGTTTATCACCGACCTTGGTATAATTAGGCAAACTGCCAAAGGCTTTTCTTGGCAAAAGTTCAGAAGCAGAAGACACCGACAAGAACTAAATACAGCAAAACAAGAAGCAATTCTCTCAACGTTGTTTTCCGGCAAAGAGGCCAAGAGCTGTTGCTGGTCTTTTAAGCCTTATAATCTCTTGGCCCTACTCCCGAGTTGTCCTCTCTCCTTTATCTTTTCCTGCCTTCTGGCAGCTCTTCTCATACGTGCACTAAGAACTGGCTCCTCCTGTTCCTCTGCCTCTCTACTGGCAGCCTATGGAGGCTCCGTAGTCCGCACATCACTGCCCAATGGCCCTGATCCCATCTCTGCCTCAGATGCAGAGCCCTCATCCGGGCCTTTCCCAGCCTCCAGGACTGGTCCATGTTCTTCCTCAGCCTCATCGCTGTCCGACTCCACTGCCAGTTCCACAGGCTGCTGGTGGACCACAAGATCCTCAAGTATACATGATAGAGCAACTACACTACTTTATTTTGTCTTTCCTTGCATTTGTGTTATCCTTAATTCACTGTTTTATGGGCTTTACTCTAGGTTTGGAAGTGGAATTTTTTTTTTTTAATTTGATTTATATGCCGTCCTTCTCTGGAGACTCAGGGCGGTTTACAGTGCGTTAAGCAATAGCCTTCATACTTTTGTATATTTATACAAAGTCAGCTTATTGCCCCCACAAACTGGGTCCTCAATTTACCTACCTTAGAAAGGATGGAAGGCTGAGTCAACCTTGAGCCTGGCGAGATTCGATCTTACTTTAATTGCAGACAGCTGGTGTTAAATTACAGTGTTTCTGTCTGTTGAGCTAAACCAGGCTCAATAAATTTCAGCTTTATTAACGAAATGCACAGCCCAAGAACGTCAGAATATTCCTTCCTACTATGCAACCTCATATGAAAATGAATGTCCTTAAAATAAAATGCTTTTAAAATAACAGGGTAGTATCACCCATTTCTACCATCTATTTGTATTTGGCTCAGTATCAATTTATTTGGAAAAATTAATTTGCATATTGTGGTAAAACTGGTGTACAATTAAATTACATAATATCCATCTTGAGTGCATTAATCCTACAACCCATTTGACTAAATTTGGAAGCCATGGATGTCCTGATTCTAAAATGTAATTTTCTTGACAATTTTGTCCAATCCAATGGAGAAGAAAAAGATAATGGATGGACCAAAGCTGAAATAAAATTATTTATTTATTTATTTATTTATTTATTTATTTATTTAGTATTTTATTTAAGGACTATTTCTGAAATGAGGTTTAAATTAGCCCCAATTAAGACCAATCTGATCATTTCTAAGTTCTACTGCCCTTTTGTCAACTCGCAGTTCAAACTGAATTTTGTAGTTTCAATTGGTATGAGGAAGGGAGGGAGGGAGGGAGGGAAGAGAGGGAGATAATTTAAATGAAAATGTATCACTTTGTTTATTATTGAAATGAACAAAGAATCTAATCATAATCATAGTTATAATTATAATCATAGTTCTAATCACAGAATCACTGAACTATATCTTTCAAAGATCCTGGAGCACCAGGGAACTGTCAGAGGACTGGAAAAGAGCTGATGTAGTTCTCATCTTCAAAAAAGGAAAAAAAAAATAGATCCAGGAAACTACAGACCTATCAGCCTGACCTCAATAGCAGGGAAGATTCTGGAAAAGATAATCAAGCAACGAATCAGCAAACACCTAGAAACAAACAAAATAATAACCAAAAGCCAAAATGGATTTGTCAAAAACAGATCACGCCAGACTAATCTTATTGCATTCTTTGACAAAGTGATAAAATTAGTGGACCAAAGGGATACTGTCGATATAATTTACTTGGACTTCAGTAAGGCATTTGATAAAGTAGATCATAACCTACTACTAGATAAAGTAGAAAAATGTGGATTAAACAGCATCACCACCAGATGGATTCATAACTGACTGATCAATCACACTCAACATGTAGTCCTCAATGGAACTACATCTACATGGAGGGAAGTATGCAGTGGGCTGCCCAAAGGCTCTATTTTAGGCCCAGTACTCTTCAACATTTTCATCAATGACTTGGACAAAGGGATAGATGGGGAACTCATCAAATTTGCAGATGACACCAAGCTGGCAGGAATAGCCAACACTCCAGAAGATAGGCTTAAGATACAGAAGGATCTTGACAGACTTGAACAATGGGCGCTATTTAACAAAATGAAATTCAATGGTGAAAAAAGTAAGGTTCTACATTTAGGCAAGAAAAACAAAATGCACAGGTACAGTATATGTGGTACCTTGCTGAATAGTAGTAACTGTGAGAGGGATCTTGGAGTCTTAGCGGACAACCATTTAAATATGAGCCAGCAGTGCAATGGTGGGTTTCAAATTTTTTTACTACTGGTTCTGTGGGTGTGGCTTGGTGTGCGTGGCATGGGTTGGTTGGCGTGCCAGGGGAAGGATACTGTAAATTCTCCATTCCCACCCCACTCCAGGAGAAGGTTACTGCAAAATCCCCATTTCAGTTTGTTTGTTTGTTTGTTTGTCAAGCATATATAAGATGATCGGTAAAAGTATAAAAATAATTTGAATAAATGAAAAGAGTAAGTAAAAAGGAATATTAGGACAGGGACGGTAGGCACGCTGGTGCACTTATGCATGCCCCTTACAGACCTCTTAGGAATGAGATGAGGTCAACAGTAGACAGTTTAAGGTTAAATTTTGGGGGGTTTGGGGAAGAAACCACAGAGTCAGGTAGTGCATTCCAGGCCTTGACCACTCTGTTACTGAAGTCATATTTTCTGCAATCGAGTTTGGAGCGGTTTACCATGAGTTTGTATCTATTGTGTGCTCTTGTATTGTTTTGGTTGAAACTGAAGTATTCATTGACTGGTAGGACATTGTGGCAGATAATTTTATGTACTATGCTTAGGTCAGACTAAAGTCAGCATAGTGCTAAGTTGTCTAAGCCCAAAATTTGGAGTCTGGTGGCATAAGGTATTTTACTGCAGGTAGAGGAATGGAGGACTCTTATTGTAAAATATCTCTGGACTCTCTCAAGTGTATTTATGTCCGATATGCAGTGCGGGTTCCAGACAGATAAGCTGTATTGGATCATCTTGATCAGCTGAAACTCAGGAGGCAGAGAATAGATTGGGGCAGGGCCAGTCAGAGGTGGCATTTACTGGTTCTCCAAACTACTCAAAATTTCCACTACCAGTTCTCCAGAACTAGTCAGACCCTGCTGAAACCCACCTTTGCAGCAGTGTGCAGCAGCTGCCAAAAAAGCCAACAGTTCTAGGTTGCATAAACAGAGGGATAGAATCAAGATCACATGAAGTGTTAATATCACTATAATGCCTTGGTAAGGCCACACTTGGAATACTGCATTCAGTTTTTGTCATCACGATGTAAAAAAGATGTGGAGACTCTAGAAAGAGTGCCGAGAAGAACAACAAAGATTATTAGGGGACTGGAGTCTAAAACATATGAAGAACGGTTGCAGGAATTGGGTATGTCTAGTTTAATGAAAAGAAGGACTAGGGGAGACATGATAGCAGTGTTCCAATATCTCAGGGGCTGCCACAAAGAAGAGGCAGTCAAACTATTCTCCAAAGCACCCGAGGGCAGGACAAGAAACAATGGGTGGAAACTAATCAAGGAGAGAAGCAACTTAGAACTAAGGAGAAATTTCCTGACAGTTAGAACAATTAATCAGTGGAACAACTTGCCTCCAGAAGTTGCGAATGCTCCAACACTGGAAGTTTTTAAGAAGTTGGATAACCATTTGTCTGAAGTGGTGTAGGGTTTCCTGCCTAAGCAGGGGGTTGGACTAGAAGACCTCCAAGGTCCCTTCCAACTCTGTTATTCTATTCTATTCTAATATAACATATATAATAAAAACCCTATCAACTCCTATTTTGCTGAGAAAGACAATTAATGTCCCATTTTGCTTCCATTTAATGATCATCCAGATTTTGCCGGTCTTGATTTGGAAGTTCTAATGACAAAATATTGTATTTCTGTGTGCTGAAAATGCACAAGTAATTTTGTGGAACTATGCAAATAAAATTCTGGAATCATCACAATTGTAGAAACAGCAAGATGTTTATTACAAACTCATATCAGTATTACGAGGATCATCTTTCATATTCTGAATGGAATTCAGTTCTTTAAATTAAGTCGTAGGGAGGGGTGTCTCTAAAAACATAATGTTACAATGGGGCATATCATTCCTGATCCATCACGTGGTGATTGACTGTTAATACAGGTGATCCTGGAATTATGCCCACAACTGATCCAAAAATTTAAGTGAGTTTTGCCCTATTTTATGACCTTTCTTGCCACCGTTGTTAAATGAATCACTGCAGTTGTTAAGTTGGTAACACGGTTGTTAAATGAATCTGACTTCCCCATACAGTTCACTTGAATGGGAACCCTGATCTTCTCCTAAAGATATACTCTATGAAGCTTTTCAAACAAACAAAAAAGTGTTTGTTGTTTTGGGCTTTAAAGATTCTTACAAAATATTATTTGGGTTTATTAAGACCTTATTTTAAAAAAAGAGAGAGCGAGAGAATAGGTTTATCACCATCCCGGGTTCTCAACGAGTCCATGGACTTAATTTTCCTGAATGTTTAAAACTTCAGTTCAGTTATAGTCAAAGTTTTGATGGACAGAAGGTCCCCTAGATGGATGCAATAAAGAATTTTCCACAAAAGACAGACTTATATTGTACTTTTATTTATATTTGGAAATGAGATAACCAAACAAATACAGATTTTAAAAAATAATGAAATTTAAAAAAAGAGCAAGGAAAGCAAGTGAAGGAAAAATATTCAAAGTATACTTATTTATTTATCCAATTTGTAGAGGGGCCCATGTCAAACAAGGGAGAATGGATAGCAAAAAACCATAAAATCAATTATACAATTAAAAAACAGAATATGACAACCAAAATAAATACATAAACATATACATACATTCTATCTGTGGGACATTTATATGCCACCCATTTAAGGAAACATAAGATAAAGAAGATAGAAATTCAGTCAAAAGGGCTACTTTCAGACTTTCAAGGTTCTGTTAATGTAGCCTTAAAATAAGGTAGAATTAGCACTTTTAGTCACGTTTCCTGTCTGTTTACCTGGGAGGCTTCACACACGCACACACATACACACACACACACACACACACACACACACACACACACACACAGTTCCAACAACCTGCAGACATTGTGTCAGTCCTCCAAGGGAAACGAGACAGGAAATATGACTAAATGGGCTAATTCAACCTTATTGTAAAGCTACATTAACGGAATCTTGAGAGTCTGAAGGTAGCACCTTTGACTAAACGTCTGTCTTCTTTGCCTTGTGTTTGCCTTCAATGGTGGCATATAGCTGGAGACATATAAGTGTCCCATAGATACAAGAAAAAAACACTGTCATTAAAAACTCAAGTCCATCCATCTGTGTTTCGTTGTTCTTCTATCCTGGGGAGATGTTGATCCAGCCGGGAGATGGTCCAAGCAAGCAGGTCCGTTATAGGAACCGCGTGGAATTCTGTCCAAGCTGCTACCCAGCCTAAGAAGAGACAAATCACAGGGCAGAAAGCAGAATCAACCATAGGCTTGAGAGAAAAAAACCCACCTTTGCAGAAACGGAACCATCTCTTAGTCCAACCCTGCATACTACCAACCTGCTGCAGCATATTAAAAACGATGATGGTCGGCGTCTGCTCCACAGCATCTTCAGCCCCAGTGCCATCTTCCAAACCCCAAGGGAACCTTCAGCAGGAGGGAGTTCTGGTCTTCCAGTGATCTAAAAACACAGATACCAACAGTTGTTATACAATCAGAAGTTTTAACAGATCAAATTCAACTATTATACATAATTTATGCAATTTATAGAAGGAAGAACCAAAGGGCCATTTCCTGAGATGGTAGCTTTTCTTCATAGGTGGCTCAACGGCGAAGGGTGGAGGTCACAACTCCTCTATTTCTAGGTCTCCTGCATGGAAATAAAAGGTGAGGAAAATTGAAAGAAAGAGATATTGAAATTTGATCTGTTTGCTACACAGCTGGAAAACATATACAGGTTTTCGATCTATGGGAGTTGTCCTCAACTTATGACAACAAGGGAGATCAAACTCTGCATGATCAGTCATTACAGTTTTGAATCAAGTTGCCACATGACCGGATTCTATTTCACAATAGTTTTTACAACAATTGTTAAGTGAATTATATGGTGGTAAATCCAAAAGCAGATTATCCAGTGGCTGGTTCCCCCCCCCCCCCTTTTTTTTTTTTTTTGCCTTAAAACAATGAAAATATCTCAAACTGCAATCACGTAACCATTGGATGCTGCAAAGGATTGTAAATTTGAACTTCTTGCCAAGTACTCGAAATGTGATGAAATTAGTGTACGGTTGATGTGACTGTCGTAACTAAGAGGACAGGTCATAAGTAACCCTCCCCCCTCCCCTTAGTGTTCTCAAGGAAGTTACCTTCATTGATGTTTTCATAGGTGGTTCCAGCCTGCCAGATTTCCCTGGGAACATCAGGGAAAGCCTGCTGGACTTGATCGAGCTGTAAGAAAAAGAAATGCCTCACCGTTTTACCAAGGTTCTCGGAGAGTAATTCTCCTTCCCTTGGCCCATCACTCACATATTACTAGCAAGATATCCTTCCTAGAATTTCCTCAGGTGGAATGAGAGGGAAAAGACCCCCCTGCACTCTCTCTGGCACCAAGAGGGAGGTTATTTGAGGGTGGGGTCCCAAGAGCTGTGTGGGACTCAAAGGCTACAATTTATGTTAATTTAGTTTTGCTACGTACATCTATCCTGGGATGATGGTTTCCACAGGAGAGGAGCTGGTTTATCGCCGGCAAAAAGAGTTTCCCACGTGGGTCCAAGTTCTGTGGAATTGACAAGGAAAAGAGATGTTTTCTCATTTCTGAGAACCAAGAATCTTGCTCCCAAAACACAGGTGTACAATTTATGATAGTGTTCCTTCGAGCTGCCATGGGACTTCTGGACCCTTACCTTCAGAATAAAAACAAACTGTTCTGTCGTGGGAGATTGTCGGAGTAGGTTCCTCATTGTTAGGCCAAAGGCCTCCTCCAGCAACTTCTTCTCCACCTGAAAGGAAACAAAAGAGATGGTGCTCTTTCTTTTGGAGAACATTTTCCCATCCATGCAACACTAGGAAGGAAATCCCAGACATGTTGGTTAAAGTGGTACCTCAGAAAGATCTTCCTCCTCTGCATCCAGGGTAGCCGTCCAATAAAAACTGGAAATGTCTATCAGCATGGATTCTATTGGTTCATCCATTTCTGGTGTGATTTTGCTGTGGGATTAAAAGAAGGAAGAGACATTAGTGCCCATATTAATGAGCAAACCTCCATTCCAGTTTTCCCATAAGAATAGGATAAGCTGGCTCAACTGAATTCCTTCCCCCTTCTTAATGACTGAGTACCCCAAACAGACTTTTCTCACCCACTATAAAAGAAACAATAGACTGACCTGAGATCATACATTTCCAGCAATGCAGCTAATCCATTGACAAAGCTGTGCTCCTGCAAAAGAGCCTGCCAGGAAACAAGAGAGGAGAGAATCAGAAAAGTCAAGCTCAACTAAGTTGCTCCAGAACATCTTCTTTGTCCCAGCCTGTTTTAACCTGCTAAGTTGCTGCAACAGCTCACCTTTCAGTCCAAAGGAAAATTGTTAAGGGTCCTTTTGAGCTTTTGGTAAACTTTCTGAGAATTCGTAGTAGCTTTCCTCCTCTCCCTTTCCCTTTCATATCTCCCCATCATCCTTAACTCACCCCCTCCCCATCACATTTTTATTTCCGGGCACTGGGACCCTCATTTGCACACTTTTCTTAAGGTGAAACAGTGCAGTGATCACACTGAGGACCTGGATTAGGCGATGCTCCTGTGCAACTGAAAGGAGTTCAGCTGTCAGTCAGGGCAACGGACTCTCCCAGAATCCCCAGTGCGCTTCCTTTTACAAGGAAAGCTTGAACCCTTCTGAGACTCTGTCCATCCTAAGGAATCTTTTGCCCCACACTGACATTGGGCCAAAAAAGAGTGGGTTTGAAACCCGGAGGCAAAGCCCAGCGAAAGAAACCTCTACTTCCAAGGGGTACTTACTATTTGCGTCTCTCTCCTCCTCTCAGAGACCACTTGGCGCAAATATTGGCTTATTTCCTGGTCTCTTCTTAGACAGGCCAGCTCTGATTGTGCTGCTTGGAAAAGGTCCTTCCTCTCGAAGAGGACCTTCTCTTTCCCTCGGCTGTCCTTTGGAGGGAAACCTGGGAAAGGAGACACAGAGGGTGGAATCAGAGCAAAATTTTAGATCTCCTCCAGATGAAGGAAAGACACTAAAATCAGCCCTTTGCAGCATCCTTCCCTCGGAGACCCAATTCAAAGGCTTTTGTGGTTGCTGGCTATGTCTCTTTTAGGGGAAAGACCTATTGCATTCTTTATATCCTCCCTCCCCAGTTCCCAGGATAGAGATAGGCTCCACTCAGCAAATGTGAAGTTTCCCAGAAGAGTCTCATGGAAGCAGAACAATTTATGGAAAGTTAATGTGGATTCAGAAGCTTCATGAGGAGCAGGAGCAATTTGGTTCTGCCCAGCCCCTAAGTGCAACCTCAAGTATAGGAAGAGGCAGAATTGGCTTCTCTAGATGCCTACAGAAAGGAGTCCACTCCTAAAGGAGCTCCTTCCCTTTCCCTCTCCATCCCCTTCAACCCAAAGTGTGTACTCACCGTGCTGCTCCACTTTATGGAGCTCAATATCTATCCTGATTTGGATTTTTCTTCGGCCAGACAGATTTGTTGCGTCTTCCAAGGTGGAGGTTGAAGGACTGGCTGGCCTGGCATTCCTTCTCATTCTCCCCCAACAGCATTGGAAGATTTCTCTGCAACATTTTCGAAATCTCAGGAACCTAAGAAAAGGAATGGAAGGGAGTAAAACCCCTTTTCCAGACTCCACCTGCTCTACCTGCTCTGTGTCTGGGACAGAGGGAGCATCTGGACAAAGAGAGAAGCTCCTTCTGTGTAAATCTCTGGGAAGGAGCCCAGTCCTGAGGGCCTCCCTTCCCTTCTCTACCTTCCCCCTCTCCATTTCCCCATCCCAGGGCAAAGGCTCATGGACAAACCTTCCGCCTCCCAAACAAGGAAAGACATGGAGAAGCTCTTTAGAGCAGCCCTTCTGAAGACCTACTTACGTCTTCGAAAACATCTTGGCTCTGCTCAGTGACAACTGGCAGTTGGTGACCTTTGACCCTGGAAGGATGACCTCCTACAGCCAATAGAATTCCCAGAGGGCTGAAGGCCTCCTTTGGGATCTACCAAAGGATCTGCTCCACCTTTTCTGCATACACTGTTGGCAGCCAAAGATCTCTAGGAACCTACTAACAAATCTCTCAAGCTGCCTCTTTCTCACCTTTTGGTACAGTGGCCAAAGCTCTTTGTATGTAGCCTGCCTTTTTCTACAGGAGCTCCATTAAGCTCTCTGACTAAGCAAGGCTCACCCATGCAGCTTTTGGTCAACTTCCACTCAAAATCAGTTGTGTTGCAAGGTGTGTGTGTGTGTGTGTGTGTGTGTGTGTGTGTGTGTGAACCTTGCTGGGTCTAGAGTCAGTTCCCTCTGTTCTTTCTGCTTAGGTGCAGATACCTTTTTCTGCATGCCAAGCTATTCTTAGATGGTGCTGAGTTTAAGGACATAGAAAGAGAGCAGAGAAATTCTCTCCTGAGGTTTTTAACCTCAGACATCATTTCTTATACAGCAATTCAGGCCACCAAACAAAGAAAAAAGTATTTATAGAAAAGATTCTACCCAAAGAAAATATTGCCTATCTTAATGATGCTGGGCCCCAAAGCACATGACTCTCTTTTAGACTAGTTCCAATATTGAGGGATCCGGCTCTTAAGAAAGCCAAAGGAGCAGGTTTTTCCTTTTTATCCAACAGGCCGATAGACTGCCCCTTAGTATGGAAGTTCTATTAAACCACCCACTTGAGCAAGACTCATTATGATAGCTCTCTGCCAGTATTTTTTGTCCTTTGGTGCACATCCCAGCTCCACCCTCTCAATTTTTTCTGTTTGTATGAAGATACCCTCATTTTTCTTTTGCACAACAAAGTTCAAGCCCAAGAGAGAAAGAGAAAGAAAATATCCCTCCCCAACCAAATACCTCCCCCAAATATAAGTGAATATATAGAAATTTAGCCATTTGACTAAAAGATATTTTACATTTAACTGATTATTAAATAAGATAATGTTGCTTGGCTCTAAATATATATTTTCTCTTATATAAATTTTATTAAAGGGTTTAAAGAGCATATTAAAAATGAACATGAATACAGAATAAAGAGAACAAAGAAAGAAAAAAAGTGCAGAAAAGGATTGCCAGAAATAGAAAGATGGTTCCAATTCGCTTTGCAGCAATTACATGCATGCTTACAAAATTATCACTTACATGATGATTACACAAAAAAAACCCTTCACTTTTTCTATTATTCTTTTTTTCCTAGTCATTAAAACTACAAGTCATAAGTGCATTTTTTTTCCATTTCATGCAAAACCTGTATAAGCCAGTGGTGAAATCCAAATTTTTTTACTCTCGGTTCTGTGGGCGTGGCTTGGTAGGCATGGCAGGCGAAGGATACTGCAAAATCTCCATTCCCTCCCCACTCCTAGGGGAAGGATGTTGCAAAAGCTCCATTCCCACCGCACTCTGGCGTCAGCCAGAGGTGGCATTTGCCAGTTCTCCGAACTGCTCAAAATTTCCGCTACCAGTTCTCCAGAACCTGCCAGAACCTCTGATGTATACCATTCTCTCCAGAACCCTGAGATGCAATCAATCTGGTTCTGGTGATATGAACTCATCTAAAATGGATAGGTGTAACCATTTTCTCCAGAACCTGTCAGAACCTGTTGGATTTCACCCCTGCAAGAAGCCATAAATGTAAATAATGTCTTTTCTCTAATCAAAAAAAATAATTTAGCCTCTGCAAGTTCCATCATCTTCACCAGCCATTCCTCCATTGTGGATACTATATAATATAATATAATATAATATAATATAATATAATATAATATAATATAATATAATATAATATAATATAATATAATATAATATAATATAATATAATATAATATAATATAATATAATATAATATAATAATATAATATAATATAATATAATATAATATAATATAATATAATATAATATAATATAATATAATAACAGAGTTGGACCCTGCTTAGGCAGGAAACCCTACACCACTTCAGACAAATGGTTATCCAACATCTTCTTAAAAACTTCCAATGTTGGAGCATTCACAACTTCTGGAGGCAAGTTGTTCCACTGATTAATTGTTCTAACTGTCAGGAAATTTCTCCTTAGTTCTAAGTTGCTTCTGTCCTTGATTAGTTTCCACCCATTGCTTCTTGTCCTACCCTCAGGTAGGACAAGAAGCAATGGGTGGAAACTAATTAAGGACAGAAGTACCCTCAGGTGCTTTGGAGAATAGCTTTGCTCCCTCTTGTTTGTGGCAGCCCCTGAGATATTGGAACACTGCTATCAGGTCTCCCCTACTCCTTCTTTTCATTAAACTAGACATACCCAGTTCCTGCAACCGTTCTTCATATGTTTTAGCCTCCAGTCCCCTAATCTGTTACTGTTGAACCTTTCCACTTTTGAGTGTATAATAATCTTGCTGCAGTGCTCTAAATATAAAATTTTAAGCACTTGCATTTTTAAGAGGTTGGAAAAGTAATCACTTTCAGGGCTATTATAGTTTTGAAAGTCAAACGTCTTAGAAACTTCTTTTCCCTGCTGTGTCTCAAATATGGTTGTCCACCATCAAGTTAGTTTAGCAGGATTGAGACCACCCCCTGGTTAAATATTTTCACATATTGGGACACATATTGGGAAGTTATGACTTCCTGGTCCAAGGCAATAGCAAAGAAAAAAACAGGTGTTCCTTGCATTTTGAATAGTACAACATTATACATTCATGTACAAGCAAGCAATAGTATAACTGAAGCAGCAGGTTAAAGATCTGATATCTATTTAGATCTGGAATTTCATCCCAAGTATATACAGTACATCTAAGTAGCTCATCCTTCTGGGTTCTGCTCCAAGTGGGGAAAAAGACACTGGAAACATGGAGACTGCTTGGAAAGATGGTTTAATGGGAGACAGGATCACATGGCTTGAGTTCCTGAACAGAAAAAGGGCAGATACAGTGAGTTTTCAGGTTTTATGCTCTCTCTGGCTTTGAACTTCCTGGGGCCCAGAAAGAGTATCCTGATTGGTTGTCAGACTTCCAGGGGGTGGGGGGTTTTAACTAGCCTTGCTGGCTGATGTAATCTTCCCAGGTGCCATGTGGTGAGTTTCGTCCTAGATGGGTCTCATTGTCTTGCAGATGAGGTCCATTGACAAAGATTGAGTTTCTGCCTCTGGCCCATTAACAAAAGGGTGGGGGCAGGAAGGTGGGAGCTGCTTTGTCTTTAAAAACATGCTTCTCCATTTCTCATACAGGGAAACATAATATTCTGCCTTTTTAATATTTCCCAAAATATTTCATTCTCCTAGGAAAGGGGTGCGTGCTAACCTCCTACATAGACCTACCAGATAACGAAGTCAAATTATAGTGCCTAAATTTAGGCAGACTTTCTCTTTGACTTGATTTGATACCCTTTCTTATTACAATTTTAGATGGGAGAAAGAAAGGTATTCATTAGGCTAAGATTTTCCCCATGCAAGAAAGGGACTTTAGAAACTATTAAGCACTTTTCATTCTATTTCATTCCCAGTTTATGCTGGCACAAAGTCATTGTTGATAACCTCACATTCAAGTAAGTTTCTCAGTCATTCTGATCAATTTGGCTTACACATTTTACTGTCAGATATTCATAACTCCCATTTATTCTAAGTGGAGCTAAATTCCACTACATCATATGCAAAATCTGCAGCCGATTGACTGACATGCTCAGCTAATTTTACAACTTGTCCATATCCTTATTTATATTATTGAGTTCTTCTACGTACTGTTCTTCATTTCTGCTTGTAAGTGAATTTCACAAATTATGCCTTTAAAGATAATCATTCTAACTTTTGGAATGCCAAAAGTTAATAACAGTGTTGATCTTATAACCACAATTTAAATGTATAATAGCAGTTTTTTCCAAGGTGCTTATCTAATTAGGAGCCCTAGATGAAGCTAAATAAATTTGTGTTGTGCTTTCTCAGTACATTAAAAATGTCCCTGTTTTGTTGTAGGTTGTTAAGTGCTATGCATGGTTAGAGGTATATTTATATGCTGTGTATAGTTCAGGTATATATTTTGGCATGTAACCTTATAATGATTTACTCTGTTTAAAAGAGGGCTCTTTGGAAACAAGGAGAAAAAGGAAGGTGTAGAATGCAGTGGCTCAGTGGCTAAGACACTGAACTTGTCGATCGAAAGGTCGGCAGTTCAGCAGTTCGATTCCCTAATGTGGTGAGCTCCTGTAACTTGTCCCAGCCAACCTAACAGTTGTAAAAAATGCAAGTAGAAAAATAGGGACCACCTTTGGTGGGAAGGTAAGATTGTTCAGTATGCCTTTGGCATTTAGTCATGCCGGCCACATGACCACGGAGATGTCTTCGAACAGCGCTGGCTCTTGGGTTTTGAAATGGAGATGAGCATCGTCCCCTAGAGTTGGGAGCGACTACCACATATGTGTGAGGGGAACCTTTACCTTTACCTTTTTAGGTGCTTATAAAGTTTTTTTAAAAATTAAAAATGTGCAGCCCCGTTGCAAACCAGTAGTAAAGGTAAGTAGAACCCACCCCTGTTTGACATCCCTGCTCTAGCGCAATGCCTCAACCACTACTCTCTCTTTTCATTTATTATAACATCTAATATTTCACAACATGCCTTCCAGTGGCTATAGAAGGGTATAAAACAATAGCAGTCTCAACCACACACTTTCAGCCCTACTCATTTTTAACATTAAAAAAATGGAACATAGCCTTGATCCAACTTGATGTGATTCATCTAGATAACTACCATACTTGACTTTTTTTAAACACCTGCTGCCCCATAAGGTGCCCGGAAAATAATATGCAATAGGTATTTTGATATCTAGTTAGTTCATGATAAACTTACATGTGTGTTTTCATCAGGCATGGTCTAGGAAAGTATTTCAAAAGATATTTCCAGAAAAAGATAATATAGTTGGATCCAGGGATGAAATCCAGCAGGTTCTGACAGGTTCTGGAGTACCAGTAGCGGAGATTTTGAGTAGTTTAGAGAACTGGCAAATGCCATCTCTGGCTAGCCCCAGAGTGGGAATGGAGATTTTGCAGTATCCTTCCCCTGGAGTAGGGTGGGAATGGAGATTTTGCAGTATCCTTTCCCTGCCACACCCACCAAGCCACGCCCATAGAACCGGTAGTTAAAAAAAATGGATTGCACCACTAGTTGGAACCCTTCACTGACTGTAGCATCTTCAGTATTACCTGGAAAGTACGTTTAATTGACACACAACTAAAGATGGACAGATATACTTTCTTGATGTAATTTTACTTCTGTAAATTGTAGTTCTGTTGATTATTTTTATGCTTATTTGGATGTTTTTCAGCAACATGACAAAAACTGTAGGTATGTCAGAGAAGGCTCAAAATTTTAAAGTAAGTTCTGTGGTATAATTTTCCAGAGGAGATGGAGAAAGGTATCTTCCCATTCAAAAGAGCAACAAAATCATCCTGGTGCGCAAATAAAACAACACACTCACCTATCTTTTTCTCAGAGATTTGCACTGTGATCTCACAGATTCAAGGAATAAAAACTGTAAACTTTTAAATACAGATTAGCTCCTTGAGATGCTAATAAACACCGGGATACAATTAGTTCTGACAAGCACCCCAGCTCACTGGGCACCTACATTTATTTTAACCCATACCAAAGTAGAAGTATGCCTTAATACATGAGCTTAATACTTGAATTGCCTTTGAAAAATAAAAAGTGAAAGTACGGGATGAGGCCAAATGGATCAATTTGGTAAGGAACAGAGTGAAAAGAGGACATGTTTTACATTTTATAATAACCTGTTCCAGAGAAAGAGGAAGAGAGAAATGCTTCCCATCCAAAAAAATAAAATAAAACCCCGATCTCAGAATTAAAAGATATATTAAACATAGACTGCCCTGAAAGTGTCATATATTAAAACAAACATTTTAAAAAAGATTTAAGAAGTAGCTCAAGCTTCCTTTAGGACAATCAAGTATAGAAAGGGTCAAGAGCCCTTCTAGTGTGAAAGCAGTATTGGGGAGACTGAACAATTAGGTTTAAATATAGGATTAAAAAGGACTCAATGTTACATGGGACTGAGATCTTAAAGAACTATTGCCAATGAGTTCAATATTCTCTGGCTATCACAGTGATTGTTTTCAAAGATCGCACCAAAGGCATAACTCCTCTATTACCAGCTCGTGTCTAATGTCATACCACATGCAGGCCTATGTTCTAGGCTTAGTCATGTTTTATCTGGGAATGCTTTCTAAGTGCCCAAGGGAAAGGGATGAAAAAGTATTTTTAGATAAATGAACCAACACGATGAGCTAAGAAAAGGGAGGCCTTGGAAATACATTTTAGGTATCTGTAAGGGACGTGCATAAGTGCACCAGCGTGCCTTCCGTCCCTGTCCTAAGGTCCCTTTTTACTTGTATCCTTTTCATGTATTCAAATTATGTTTATACTTTTATCTGTTATCTTATATATGCTTGATAAATAAAAAAATAAAATAAAATAAAATAAAATAAATAGAGCAAAACAAAATCAGTAAGTAAATATGGTCTTGGGTGTCTTCTGCTGACTCTCTTCAGAAGGAAAATAATAAAATAAAATAAAATAAAATAAAATAAAATAAAATAAAATAAAATAAAATAAAATAAAATAAAATAAAATAAAATAAAATAAAATAATAGAGTAAAGCAAAATCATGCTGAGTGTGGTTAGTCAGCCAATTACAAATGCATCTGGCCGTGGTACTGTCTATTCCACATTTTATCAAGAAGTAGATTGTGGTCTACTTTGTAAAATACCTTACTGAAATCTAAGTATACTCTATCTACAATGTTTCCCAGATCCCCTAATTTAGTCACTTTATCAAAGAAGGCAATACGTTTTGTCTAGTATGATCGGTTTTGAACAATCCTATCCTGGTAATTACTTTGTTCATTTCTAGACACCCACAAATCTACCATTTGATCATTTTTTTTTTCTAGGATTTTCCCAAGTATTTATTTCAAGCTGATTAGTCTTCATTAGCATTCACTTTTTTCCCTTTTTGTAAATTGAAACCACATCAGATCTTTTCCAGTCCTCTGGTAGTTCTCCTGTGCCCGAGGAATTTCAAAATATTTTATTCAGTGGTTCCAAGATCATGTATACCATTCTCTCTGGAACCCTGAGATGCAGTCCATCTGATATGAACTCATCCAAAATGGATAGGTGTAACCATTTCCTTGCCTATTTTGTCTTGTATTCCTGTTCTGTCTCCTATGGTAATGCTTTTGATAGGCTGGACTATTTTTTCCTTTTGCATGAAGACAGATACAAAGAATGAATTACAAAGATCTGTTTTCTCCCTGTTTGCCATCTTTTCCCATTAGTGGACTGATCATTTTCTCTTTTTTTTCTCTTCCTTATTATATAATGAAAGAAAACTTTTTTTTTTTTTTTTGCATTTGTGGAACACTTGAAACTTATCAAACATTTCTTTCCCAATTAGTGGGTAGATTTACTGAAGTTGTGACTGAATCATTGTTTCCCACCAGCTCTAATATATATTGATAAAAGTTGTATTTGATTTTTTAAAAGTAAAACCATAAACAATTATCCGCCTCCACTGCCACTAAAAATGATTCAGTACACCAGTGTTGCAAGTGATTCATAAGATTAATTGAGAGTTCACCATGTTCAGCTAATTTCTATGTTTGGTGGAAAACACAGTTCAGAATATCAGGCTTTTTTACCTTACTGTCAACATGATCAGATTGATTCACTTCCTATAGAATACTGAATTCTAGCAATCATTTATGAAACAGCAATTAATGAAAATTGTATTTTGCTGCAATTTAGTTCAAAGAACAAGCAATTTCTAAAGTTAATGTGACCTGCAATGATTAAACAGGCTGCCTAGGATCAGTATGATTATTCACTTAAAAGAGTTGCAAATTTCTCCTCCTCCTCCTCCTCCTCCTCCTCCTCCTCCTCCTCCTCCTCCTCCTCCTCCTCCTCCTCCTCTTCTTTTTCTTCTTCTCCCCTTATGGTTATTGCCTTGCTTCTAGTTGATTAACTATATAATAATAATTATAATTATTATTATATAATATTATATAATAATTATTATATTATTATATAATATAAATATAATAATTAAATAATTCCAATAAGTATTATGGTATCAACATTTAAGCTAGTTTTTAAAGGAAAACTGAATTAAAAGGATGATTTATTTGCATAAAACATATAGCACAAGGGAGGACAGAAATGGAGAAGTGGAGAGGATGGCAGAAGTTGGGGTGAGGGTGTCGAGGCATTTATTAATCCCATGTTTGGCTCTGGGACTAATTACCCTGGTTTAGAGGAGGAGATGTCACTGCGTTATTTTATTTGCCAGCTGAACTCATCATTTCTGGACTGTCAGACTCTCCGTAGCTTACTGATAAGAAGTTGGCAAAGCTACAGAGAGTCTGACAGTCCAGAAATGATGAGTTCAGCTGGCAAATAAAATAACGCAGTGACATTCCCCTTCTTTGCCAGTTGAGCGAATATCAGTACATCATCAAATAAGGCACATCTTCTCACGCAGATACTTGTGTTGAGCTGCTGGAAGTGGTTTGTTGAGCATATCAGCAATTTGATCATGTGTAGATACGTATTGCATTTTGACAAAACCTTTTTTCACTAAATGTTTTATGTTTTGATAACGGATGTCAATGTGTCTGGACCTAGAACCTGTAAAATGAGATTCAGAAATATAAACCACCAATTCATTGTCTTCCATCACGGTGATCTCTTCGTCTAGGTCTGCATGTAGATAAGCCGTGTCAACATCAAACTGGAAAACTTCTAAACCAAGGATAGTTGCAGTTGCTAAAGCAATTTTTACACTCTCAGTTCTGACTGTTGGTGAGTAAGTATTTGTGTAGTCCTCAGGATAACGTTGAGCGAAACCCTGAGCTACAAGTCTGGCCTTGTACAATGACTCACCATTTGGTTTCTTTTTGATTCTGTAGACCCATCGAGTGCCAATGACCTTTTTGTTTGCTGGAGGTTTTGCAGGTGTACATACTTTAAGTTTCTTTAGACTGTCCATTTCAGCCTGCATTGCCTCACACCATTTGTCTTGCTCTGAATCAGGGAGCTGCTTGATTTGTGTGAAATTATCAGGTGGAAGTGTAACATTGCAAATCAAAGGCAAGGGTGCTTTTGTCAGTTGCCAAGAATATCGTTGTGGAGGGATCCCTTTTGTGGCCCTCTTGGAACGTCTCGGAACAACTGTCCAGTCTTCTTCTGCTTCGTCCTCGTCCTCACTTTCGTCGCTAGCGTCAGCATCCGCGGCTTGCGAAGACGGAACATTGGGTTGAGAAGAATCAGTGGAATCTTGATCATCAATCTGCGTGGCATCAGCAGTATCATCTCTGGGAAAATAAACTCCAGGATCATTGGGATGAATCCTGGACCAGTCAATATCTTCCTCAAAATTAGCAGATTGGGAAATCACAATTGCATGTTTAGAGTCAATAAATCTGCTCCATTTTGAGTTATCATCAATACCCATAAATCTCAGTCTCTTTGCTGCTGGACCTCCTTTTCTTCTTTGAGCTAAGGGAATGTTCACCATAGCATATGAACCAAAAATATGGATGTTTTTAAGATCGGGCTTGTAGCCATACAACATAAAGAAAGGAGTCTGATTTGTTACACTGCTCCAAGTACGGTGGACAATGTAATTTGCATACTTGATAGCTTCACCCCAGTATATCATATCAAGATTGGCGTCTTCTAGGAGACAACGCATCATGGTTTGCAGGACCCCTTGTCTTCGTTCTACGACTCCATTGTGAGCCGGTGTGTAAGGGGCCGAAGTCTGATGAATAATTCCATTCTTACTCATCCAGTCCTGGAAACGCTGAGACATGAACTCGGCACCATGATCACTCTGGATTTTGGCGATGCGAACTTGGTGTTGGGTAGAAACAAGGGTTGCAAAGTCTTTAAAGATCTGAAAAGTCTCTGATTTTTCTTTCATAGGATATACATATCCATATCTAGAGTAATTATCAACAATTGTTAGAAAATATTTTCTACCATCAAATGATGGTGGGAAAGGACCAACTATGTCAATGTGAACCAAATCAAAAATGCGTGTTGACAGGCGTGTAGCGTGTTTGGGAATGGCTGCTGCTTTGGATTTGGCCTTTTTGCATACAGCACAATCCAAAAACACCTTACACCCCTTTAGATCCAAACCTTTTGCGAACTCCGGCATCTTCCTAAGAACACGGAAACTGGCATGCCCCAATCTTCTATGCCATTTGTGGATACACCTGGAATGCAAAGGTTTACCAGTTAGTGAATTCTCAACATTAACATTTTTATGCGGAACCTCAGGCTTGCTCTGAGCAACCTGTTTACCAATTCTATTTTTGTTGGCTTTAGGAGCCTTAGGAATAGCAACAGGATCTCTCTCTGGAGCATCTCTCTCTGGGCCTGTGCTCTCCCTTTTTGGAGTTTGCATACTTGCCTGTGTTTGTTTTTTAGGCTTTGGCTTTAAGTAATAAACATCACCAATTAATATGGTTTCAGCAACAATATCTCCATCTTTAACTATGTAACTTGCTTTTTCAAGGTGGTGAACTTGGAACTTTAACATTCTAGACAAGTGACACTGACTAAGCAAATTACTGGTTGCTGTTGGTATGTAATAAACATCAGGAATAAATGCATCGAGCTCTTCAACATAAACAGTTCCTTTTCCTTTGACCTGACAAGGATGATTGGAAAAAGAGTAAAGTTCACGTAGTTCTGGTTCAGGCTCGTGCATCTCTGTGAAAAGTTCCTTTCTGTAGGTAACATGCAATGCTGCACCATGTCCAAAGTCCACAGGAGTCGTCTGTCGTACTCTGGTTGAGGTTGTGGATCATTGGTTAAAGCCAATGTGGCGAGTGGAGTTTGTGGATCACGCCGGGGACCACGACGACCTTGTCTTCCGCCTCTGCCTCTGCCTCTGGAATCTGTTCCTCTGGGCTGGTATGTGACAGGAGCTGGAACTCGTTGGGGACAATCCCGGGTGGCATGTCCCACACGATTGCAGGTGTTGCATCTTGGCATCCTTGGAGCGTAGGTCCTTCCTCGGAAGGGGCGCCTAGCTGGAGCTTTTGATGCGGGTGGTCCTCTCAGGTGTGGCGTGGCCAACATGAATGCCTCTTCTTCGTCTACAGACATTGTCCACTGTGCGTTGAGCAATTGGGACTTGGTTAATTTTTGTAACAGCATCTTTCCATTCATAATTCAAAGAGTTAATGATGATGCTGATCATTTGAATATCTTCAATGTTATGGCCTCTTTCTCTCAATTCTGTTCTCAGACCTTTCAGTTTGGTCAAATGTCCTCCAATTTGTTCACCAGGTTTCAATCTCGAACCGTGGAGTTCAGACATGAGTAAACATGAAGATTAAATTGAGATAGGCCTGTAGCAATTTTCCAATTCAGCCCAAATTTGTCGGGCTGTTGTGTTTGGTGGAAAAGTGACCTGCAGTTCAGTATCCATGGACATCAATAATGTTGTGCGAGCCCTTATCTCTAAATCTCTTATTGCATAAATCCAAGGTGGAGCAGGTGGGTTAAATACCATACAGTGCGTGCCTTCTCTAAGAAGCAATAGTGTAATCTCACTGACCCAGGCTTTGTAATTGTGTCCTGACATTTTTAGTTTTGACTCACCAGTTAGTGGAGAGACAAAGAATGCCTGGTAAGGAGCCTGCACTTGGTATGCTGGCTGTGCTGGCAGAAATGCCTGTGGTATTTGCTGTGCCTGTTGTGGACCTAAAAATGGTCTTGGTTGTGCCATTGGAGGTGGGCCAGGAGGTGGCCCTCTTTGCACTTGTGGCTGGGGCACATACGCAGGCATTTGTAGCTGCTGTGGCTGATGTATTCCAGTTGCCATTTGTGCTTGACCTGCAATATTGGCATGACCTGCTGGAGATGCAGTCATTTGCGTTTGCTGTGTTCCATCTAAAAAGACACCAACACCGCCAGGGGGTGTTTGAGTTTGGGCCTGTGGAAACACTTGTGGCATTTCAGCTTCCTGTAGTAAATTACTTTCGCCAGCAGATGGCGCTGCACCTTTAGCTTCGGGCAGCTTTGCATACGGGGCATTGTATGCTTTAGAGTAGGAGTGGTTATGTAAGACATGTGTAACTTGATCAGGGAGATTTTCATGTGACGTATGCAGTGCTCTTTGCCTTAATTGGCCTGACACAGAATCCACCAGGAGGAGTGTCTTTGGCTCTGGAGAAGAAGGCAATATGGCGCTTTTTGAAAAATTTAAGTTATCTCCCATATCTTGCTCAAGCATAGATATAGCCATTTTTGCCTGGGATAGCTGCTGTTCATAGAGTTTTATACGGTCACGATAGGCTTTCATAGCCAGCTCATCCAGGGTGAGCTTAGAGCTTCGAGGAGAATAATGAATTGTTTCTCTCTCTGTGTGGGAGGAATTTTGCTCAGCAGTTTGCTTTAGCCTTGCATCGAGCGTTACAAATTCAGAAGGTTCTGGGAAGACTTTTTCAGAGTTTGGAAGATCAGAAGAAAATGTTACTGACCTCAGTCGTAAATCATCATCTTCAAAAACAGCTTCTGTCTTATCTCCGTCCATTTCTGTTCCCACGGCTTCTTCTCGTTCCAGGCGTGTGGCTGTAGTAAGGGGCTGGAAATCTGGAAACCTCCTTTCTGCCACCTTCTCAGCAAAATACATTTTGTATTTGTTTTACTTCTGTTTCGGCATCTCAGCAATATAATTAGCGTACCTCAGTAGCTAAAAACTAATTGCCTATGCGCTCTTATCAGAAGTAACAAAACAAGGAAAAAGCCATAAATCAAACCGTCCTCGTGCTATCAGATGTCAAGGCATTTATTAATCCCATGTTTGGCTCTGGGACTAATTACTCTGGTTTAGAGGAGGAGATGAATCGAGGCTTATTCCAAGTTGCAATATTCTGAAAAGAAACGCGAGAAAGGTTTCTAATAAAACTCATTTATTTGTTATAAAGAAAATAAAACACCTCACTAACTAAGAAAAGTTAATTGTTACATTTTGGCAAGCGAGGTTTCCTGCCGGATCAGTATGATTATTCACTTAAAAGAGTTGCAAATTTCTCCTCCTCCTCCTCCTCCTCCTCCTCCTCCTCCTCCTCCTCCTCCTCCTCTTCCTCCTCTTCTTTTTCTTCTTCTCCCCTTATGGTTATTGCCTTGCTTCTAGTTGATTAACTATATAATAATAATTATAATTATTATATAATATTATATAATAATTATTATATTATTATATAATATAAATATAATAATTAAATAATTCCAATAAGTATTATGGTATCAACATTTAAGCTAGTTTTTAAAGGAAAACTGAATTAAAAGGATGATTTATTTGCATAAAACATATAGCACAAGGGAGGACAGAAATGGAGAAGTGGAGAGGATGGCAGAAGTTGGGGTGAGGGTATCAATTACTGGCTGGTGCCTGAGCTGCCTGCAGAAGACAACTCTGCCACACTCAATATCACATGCAATAGAGACTGAAGGAAGTCGGCAAGACAAATATGAAAAATCCACTGAAGGCTTTGGATTTTCTATAGAGCTGTACAGTATATAACCAATCAGTTTAGGTAAAGGAAAACATAATGTGTTAGAAAAGGCGACATAATAAAACAGTCTATTAAGTCAAGTACATGCTACAGACTCACTGAAAATCCAGAGAATGCAGATAATTACATTTAAAAAGGATGATCGCTTAATGAACAAAGAAATTATAGTGAAGGAAGAGAACTGGGAAATGTGTAACCCAATACAAGCAGCAATATAAAAATTAGCTAGGAGCGGTAAGTGGGTAATTGCCTTTTAAACAAAGACGTGAAAAGTACAAAACAGAAAAAGAATGAATGAAGGCTTAGAATTCTAAGTGCTTTTTAAAAGCTTCTTCAGCTTCCCCATTACTGTTTCATTCTGATTTTCTCTATCTTTCTTTACTAACATTTTGTTGCTGGCAATAGATAAATGGATGCTTTTTCACAGAACAGCTGGAATTTTGCTCAAGAGCATTTACAGTTAAGCTTTCAGAAAACCAACTTTCTACAAGTCTACCCATCCCAGCTTAAGAGTGGTAACAGTTCTGCAAAAAAGGTTAAACTTTTAACCAAGTTTAGTATAAACTTGGTTTAAGATCAAGACAAGAAACCCAGCTTCCAAGGGTTAGGAAACAAAATAAGAACTAAGACTTAAGATATAGATGTTCATGCTGAATCAATTCATGAACAGAGACTTGGATAATGTGCATGGCAGTCCATATTCTGTGACGAGGGCGTATATATTTTTTCTGGTGCAGAATTTTTTTTTTTTGCCAATTTCTGATTTAGAAAGAAAGAAATCCTACCTCCACTTTCAGTATCTTGGTTTTATCTCCAACTTGTAGCACAGGTAACATACTTAATAGTCATTTGCTTCAATAATGTAAAAAATTATTAAAAAGGTAAAGGTAAAGTCTCCCCTCGCACATATGTGCTAGTCATTCCCGACTCTAGGGGGCGGTACTCATCTCCGTTTCCAAGCCAAAGAGCCAGTCCTGTCCGAAGACGTCTCTGTGGTCACGTGGGCAGCATGATTCAATGCCAAAGGCGCATGAAACTCTGTTACCTTCCCACCAAAGGTGGTCCCAGTTTTTTCTACTTGCATTTTTTACGTGCTTTCAAACTGCTAGGTTGGTAGAAGCTGGGACAAGTAACGGGAGTTCATCCCATTATGCAGCACTAGGGATTCAAACCACTGAACTGCCGACTTTTCGAACAACAAGCTCAGCATCTTAGCCACTGAGCCACCCCGTCCCTTATTATATAAAATAATAAAAACTATTACACCCTATCTAATATTGATTCCGTATGAAACACTTATAAACTTTATTCCAGATATGTAGTCTCCAAATTTGCTTAAATTTAATAATCAAATGGGACATTTCATCAGATTTAATTTGAAAAGCTGTCCTCTTCAGTCTGGATCATGAATGTCTGTAGCCCTTTGAAGCAGCCATGTCTTTTCCTCGGATTGTATGGCAACTAGAGGGCAGGCATGTGAGCCCTGGAATAGATGCTGCTGTTTTAAAGAACTGCAGAGAGGTGCTCTGTTCATGCTTTGTAAAAAGGACAACGTCTCCCATATTTCCAGCATGGATTCTTGTCCTATTTGCTTACTCTTTGATCACTGAATATTTGATGATGCTACAGAATGTATTCACCTTCTATTTGTGATAATTCCATTGTAGCAATTGATTGGATAATAATATATCTTCATGTTTTCCTTGATTTATAATTAAAAGGTGACCTTGTAATGTAACTGGTTTAATCTACAGAGATAATTTGCAAATTGACAGTTAGACACTAATATTAGTTGAAATCTTTCTTCTGTTGAAACTGACTGCCATTAGCAAATCCCTATGAGAGCTATAACCTTCAAGTGTGAGGCAGAAATATATATATAGTGAGGTTGCTAAATGAGTATGGATGAATTTGAGATACAGATACTTCTGGAGATTGAGGACAGTACTGCTAAATTGAGCCAGCAAAGGATTACTGGGAATACCACAGAAATATCTAATTACCATCACAAAAGTCCATGTGAAGTAAAACCCTGCACTGGTTTCTATGAAATCATCCATATTATTACAGGAGTAAAACTTTTAAAAATGCTGTTTTTTACAAAATTCATTTCTTCACAATGAGTTAATAACTTTATACACTTTATCTTGATGTGATTTTTTAAAATAAAATATAGTGATGACTGTGCATTTGTTTCTTCCATCCCAGATGATTGAAGGATCTCTACTTATATCTATCTATCTATCTATCTATCTATCTATCTATCTATCTATCTATCTAGATCTATCTATCTCTACCTATCTCTATCTATCTATCTATCTATCTATCTATCCAGATAGATCTATCTATTTCTATCTATCTATCTATCTATCTATCTATCTATCTATCTATCTATCTATCTATCATCTATCTATCTATCCAGATAGATCTATCTATCCAGATAGATCTATCTATCTATCTATCATCTATCTATCTATCTATCTATCTATCTATCTATCTATCTATCTATCTATCTCTATCTCTCTATACAGATAGATCTATCTATGTCTATCTATCTATCTATCTATCTATCTATCTATCTATAAGATAGATCTATCTCTATCTATCTCTATCTCTATCTCTATCTCTATCTATCTATCTATCTATCTATCTATCTATCTATCTATCTCTATCTATCTATACAGATAGATCTACCTATATCTATCTATCTATCTATCTATCTATCTATCTATCTATCTATCTATCTATCCAGATCTATCTATCTATCTCTATCTATCTATCCAGATATCTCTCTCTCTCTCTCTCTCTCTCTCTCCAGGTAGAACTTTCTATCTCAATCTACCTACCTATCTATCTCTATCTCTATCTCTATCTCTATCTCTATCTCTATCTCTATCTCTATCTCTATCTCTATCTCTATCTCTATCTCTATCTCTATCTCTCCATACAGATACAACTATCTATCTCTATCTCTATCTCTATCTCTATCTCTATCTCTATCTCTATCTCTCTATCTCTCTATCTCTCTATCTATCCATCTATCCATCTATCTATCTATCTATCTATCTATCTATCTATCTATCTATCTATCTATCTATCTATCTATCTATCTAGTGTTTCAAATCCCATCGCTACCGGTTCGCTCATGGGTACTCATGCGCATGCACATGATGCTTGTGTAGAGATGTCTGGTCAGGTGGGCACAGTCTCCTGCCACCGCCGCTACCGGTTCACCCGATCCAGGGCAAACCAGTAGCAACCCACCACTTATATATATATATATATATACATGCAAAGAGAAGGCACCTAAGATCAGTCGCATCTGCAGGGGTTAAAGGGGGCATATTATAAAAGCAGCATTGTGCCAATGTGCCATTATCCCCATCCCTTTTGTACATGTGTTGTACAGGAGTAGCACCATCATCACCTTAAAAATTCTTATCTTCTCTTTTCTGAGAAAGAACTGAGTAATCAAGCATGTTAAGGGCCCAATTCCATGGCTGCATTAACATCCATAGTACCCATTTTACTTGGTGCGATTGTTAAAATTGTGTTTATGTTTTATGATGTATATCACCCAGAATCGCTTGTTGAGATGAGCAGCTATAGAAATCAAACAAATAAAATAAAATGCAGGTGGTAGATTTCAGTCATAATGTCCTGGATTGTAATTATTTTCAGTCTAGATATTGGGAAGATATTGTCAATTTTCACACTTTCAAACAGTCTGTAAATTCAAATTTAATACATTTTTTCAGGGCTGGATTTCACCATTTTTTAAAATGTGATTCCCTATTTTTTAAATATTAAAAAAGTACATGTACTAGAGAGAGAGAGAGAGACAGAATCTCCATAGATGAGAAGGAGTTAACGTCACACTCCCCAATTCAGTGCAAAAAAAATGTTTGTTATTAAAAGAATAGCTTGTTTAAGAAATGTGCAATTTGGGAAACGTTTCATACCAAAATACTTTCTGTAAATTGTTGGGGGGCGTATGAGATTGATGAGGAAATTCTCATTCACCGCACTACGATTCTACGGCATCAAAATCAGAAAAAAATACTTGAGAGAGCCACTTCACAAAGCATATTGAAAGTGTTTCTCCTAGTGTGTTTGACTCCACCTGTTAGAGTTCCAAGTAACACTCCCAATGAAATCAAACTCTGAGGCTTGAATTTCCTCAAAGCTAATTTTTATTAGAGATGCCATATTGGCAATCTGAGAGCTTCCGGGTTTTCCTCACCCAAAAGAAAGTTTAAGTCCTTGCCCATCACCTACATGTCCCTCACATGAACCAATCAGGTACCCTCCGGAACAGAAGATACCTCCTCATTCTTCTCAGCACAGCTGCAGGGCACAATGACCTTGACTTTCTGGAAAGAATGTTATGTTGACTACATATCATCATCACTCCATATAGTCCCCCCTCCCATTTTCCCCCAGTAGAATTTGTGGCAGCCCTAAAGGCTCCAAGGCAAAAGATGGCTTCCAGATCTGACACCACCAATGCTTCAAGAAGAAATGTTCTCTTTGTACACGTATAGCTTTTACACAAATAGATAGTGAGGGGAAATGAAGGAGTTGTGCCAACCTCCCCCCAAGAGGATTCAGATCAGTGGTCAGTTGCTCCTGGTCTGGTCCGGTTCTATAGAACCGGTAGTAAAACCGGTGGGAGGCTCTGCCCACCCACTACGATGTCATCATGGGTGATCTGCGCAATTGCAAACCAGTAGTGAAGATAAGTAGAACCCACTCCTGATTCAGATATTTTAAATGCCTTGAGCTGCTTCACTGACCCATATGCATTCTGAAACCTTCTCCTTTTATGTTCTTTGTTAGCCAGTTGATATTGATAGCAAATCCATGGGCAATGAGGCTTCCCCTGAAGGAAAAAAAAAAGGCTTCTTACTATTTGGGTGTTTTTAAGTAAGACAGGGAATACCATGTGAAAATATAGAGGAGAGAAAGTCAATGGAAGTTGGAAGAGGAGAAGTAAGCCAACCTGATTTCTCACTCAGCCATACCTAGTTGCACAATGACTGCTCTTCAATTTCCAGATAATACTGAAAAATGAGCAAGGTCTTTGTGTTTCAAGGGGACAAAATCCAATTCAGTACAATAAGTAGCTGTTACTCTGCTGAGAATCTGCTTTTTTCTCTCTTTTTGGAATCAGCCACAGACTAAAAAACCCCTTTTTTTTCCCTTTCAAAGCTGCTGAATGCAAAGAGGCAGCTGTGAGCATATTGACTGCCTCTTCAGTATAGATCCAACCTAGACTTTTGTTCTTGTTAAGTAGAATTACATGGATAAAATAAAAAAGATTATTCTCTCTCGTTTTTCAGCTTGTGAAGGTTGCAGGGGTAATGCTATTATGACCTTAGAAGGTAGCTCTATATGTTTCAGCTCAGTTATTTTTTTTAAAAGAGAGTAGATTGAATGATTAAATGCACGAAGTATCCACTGGTTTAGCATGTCAATTTGGCATCTTTGCCAAAAAGGAGGGGGGAAACAAGCAAGTTGCATCATTGGAAATGGGTGTTTGTAGAAATTCAGCGGCATAATTGAAAGGTGTGTTGGGAACCACAAAGAGGAGGCCCAGAACGGTCACATCTACAAAGCAGAATACCACAATATGGGGTACCATATATATCAATGGATCAGAGGGAGGGCAATATGGCTATAACAACAACAACTGCTTCAATTTCACCTGTGTGAATGCCAACTTCACTTCTATTATCGCCCCCTTTATTAATAGACTAATATTAACCTGACTTTCCAGTATATCCACTAAAATGCAAGCTCTCCAGAAAGCAAGTACAGATCAGTGATCCAGAGTAACAATCTAGGATTAGGTTATCTTTCCAATAAGGATGAGTAATTTATTTTGCCTTCAAAATCAACCGCAATAAATCTACAATTCTTCTTATTCTGAGTATGTAATTCAAAAGCACATTCATAGTTTTAAATTTCATCAATCTTTGTTAACATCAGTTGTGAAATCCTCCGCGGAGTGCCATCACTGCCCATTCATGTGCAATGTGCGCCAAAAGCATGCTTCATGTGCATGCACACTGCACGCCAGATGCGTGCTTTGTGCCGAAAAAGGAACCTGGGGAAGATAAGTAGAACAGTGAGGGGGGAACAACTGTGCCCCACAATTTAGCTTTCCTAGAAAGCTAGGAAGCGAATATAAACCCCATGGCACAGCTGATCATTGGAAATACCAATTCAGACAAACTGGTAGCTTTTTTTTAACTAGTGGTTAAACTGAACCAGTAGTTTTTATCACTGTCGGTTCACCCAAACAGGTGCGAACCGGTAGCATTTCACCCCGCTTAACACCACATTAACACCCTTAAGGATGTCAAAAGCAAAATGGGCCTTTTGTGGAACAGATCCATAAGATTGTTGCCTTAGTGCAGTGAAAGAAAAATAGAAGGTGACTGATACCATTTTTACTGGGTAAATAAAAAGAGAAAAGATATTTGGTGTCAAGGTTGCCATTTTCAGCATACTTTGCTTCGCTGGCATCCTGCCACAAAATGCAAGGGAGGGGGGAGACAATTGGGGAAGTAAGGAATGGGCAAGGGACTGGATCATAAAAAGGAGAAGGGATGTCAGGCTGACAGGAACCTGAGGTTTCAAACTGGAATAAACCAGCTGGCCAAGGATGGAGTCTGAGAATGGAATGTGAAACTATATCAAAGAGGTGCCAAACCTCAAAGCCATTCCCAAAACATGAAAAAGAAAGGCTATTGAATACTGACAGATTGGTCAAGGGGGAAAGTTGCAAGCTTTGCACAGGAATTCTTAGATCCAGCTAACCTTTGCTGTAAGCACTTGACTTTAGTAAAAAAACCTTTCATTCCAACAATGAAGTCGAGGGTCTTACTTTCCTAAATGTCCAAGTCAAGACAAGCCTGACACTTGGGCATTGATTACACACCCACAATAATGGGCAATGAGTTCAGGTTAAGAGACTAAGATGTTGCACAGAGAGAGTGCTACATAAGTGAATTGACCCATAAATGTAACCCCACATCTTTATTGACGATTTAATGCTTTAAGTTTATCCTGTGCACCATTGGAAGTTTTCAGCCTAGCATTGTCCTAAAAGTACTTTGCTTTTATAATACTATTGGCCAGTTCATACCCACACAGTGCCATATCAGATATTAATAGTGTGAGTGCATTGGCTCCCAAATTCAAAATCGAGGTCACTCCCAGCTTCCACTTCCTTCAGCTGGAAATAATCCTTTATTAATTGTTTACTTGCCTTTTACCTATTTCAAGCTTACCAGCAATGTAATACATGAGGATTATTGTGAGTTATATGTTAAAGATCAGTCCCAAAAGTGGCAGATACATTAAGGAAATACTGGAGATAAACAACAAGTTTGCATTTTTTTTTAAAAAAAATGCACAAATCATTATTGATGCCAATTTTTTACCCTCTAGCCTGAGATTTCTAATTTAATAGTATTTGGAAAAAGAACTGAGACAGAATTTTCCCTTACTTAAAAGATATAAAAAATTATAACAGAATAAGAGAGTTGGGAGGGACTTTGGAGATCTTCTAGTCAAACCTGCTGCTCAGACAGGAAAATCTATACTGTTTTAGATAAATGGTTGTCCAATCTCTTCCTAAAAACTTCCAGTGTTGGAGCATTCACAACTTCTGGAGGCAAGTTATCCCACTGATTAATTGTTCTAACTGTCAGGAAATTTCTTCTTAGTTCTAGGTTGCTTCTCTCCTTGATTGGTTTCCATCCATTGCTTCTTGTCCTACCCTCAGATGGTTTGGAGAAGATAATCTCTTGTACTCGTGATGGAGTACATAGGCTAAGAGAGAAAGTTTCAAGTCTCTCTAGTGAATTGTGATTTTAATTGCTATTCCATTAACTGTCTTTGCTTCTGTACCACTTCAATATTTAACATATTTCCTATTAGCCTCTCCGCTTGGTATCTGCCAGAGTATTCCAACCCTGTTTACCATCTAAACAAAGTAAACCAGAGAAAGTCAATATGAACTGAGTAACCATATATAGCCAGTTCCAATTTATTATACCCTTATCAAAGGGCTTTTATCTATACTTTTCAGCTAAACCTTCAAGGCAGAATGCCTCATTACACAGTTGTGAGCCATATCTCAGGTTTCAGAAAACCCACTGAGAATCTAATTAAAGGCAGAATGGGGCAATAGTTGGATAACTATAATCCAGCCAGCACAACAGAAGAAAAGGAAACATCATTCCACGTGCACCACACTAATGTGGTCCATTATGTTAACAGGCTCCTCATTTTGTATAGTCTCAGCCCTGGTTGCCAAGACTGTATTGTTAAGAATCGCGTATTTGGGTCTCTAAGCCCAGTCTTCCAAATGGGTGCAAGAGGTCACAAGGATTTTCTGTTAAATGTATTTGAAAGGCTGCAAAATGTTGCAATAGCTGGGTCAATTATAACCTGTCTTCATGTTACCTTTAATATAGAAAGTAATGTCAGAAAAGTAAGAAAAAATAATTTTTTGTTCTTCCTTATCTCTGGTGTATGTATGTATGTATGTGCATATGTGTCTGTCTGTCTGTCTGTCTGTCTGTCTGTCTGTCTGTCTGTCTCTCTCTCTCTCTGTCTCTGTCTCTCTGTCTCTCTCTCTCTCTCTGTGTAGATAGATAGATAGATAGATAGATAGATAGATAGATAGATAGATAGATAGATAGAGTAGTGGGATTCATCCAGTTCGCACCACTTCGGGAGAACCGGTTGTTAACTTTCTGAGCAGTTTGGCAAACTTGTTGTTGGAAGAAATCTTAGGGCAGAGAACTGGTTGTTAAATTATTTGAATCCCACCACTGAATAGATAAATAGATGATAGATAGATACAGGAGAGAGAGAGAGAGAGAGAGAGAGAGGGAGGGAGGGAGGGAGGGAGGGAGATGATAGATAGATAGATAGATAGATAGATAGATAGATAGATAGATAGATAGATAGATAGATAGATAGATAGATCCCAAATTCAGCATATGAATTTGAATTTCGCAATAATTTCAAATAACTTCTCCTGTGAAATGCATTCACTGAAGTTTATGCGTCCTTGACTATCTTAAACCTGCCATCTTCCCCGGGCCTAGATGTTTAGTTGTTCTTTGAATACAGAACATCTAAATCTCCTTGGCCTTGGGGTTGTCTTGGATGTCAAAGGAATGAGTTATAGGTCCTTCCCAGTAATTTGATAAGTTTGTAGTCATATTCTATACCAAGCCATCTCTTCAAGCCACCTCCTCCCCTCCAGTGACTGCCTTTTCCAGTGAAACAAAAAAAGATATATCAATCAGCATCCACAGGCGTGATATGACACAGAACTTTTTAAGAAGTGTTGCTCTTCACCTTGTCCATAGTCAGTCCCTGTCCTTTGTCATATTTCTTCTCCACGTAAAGCTTCTGAAGAGGGACAGGGTCGTCTCTCTCTCTCTATATATATATATATCTCTATCATCTATCTATCTATCCACACACCCACACACGCACATACTGTGTGTGTGTGTGTGTGTGTGTGTGTGTGTGTGTGTGTGTCTGTTTGTATGTATGCGTGTTTAAATAATATAGATGTAGATGATGTAGATGTAGATGTAGATGTAGATATGGATGTAGCTATAGATACACATGAATACACATACAAATACATACATACATGCATGCATACATACAGTATATATGTGTGTACACATACATGCATAAATGTGTATTATGGCTATTATTCCAAAAGAATCACATAATAGTGCAATGTTGTTGCAGTTAAATAGTTGTATGCTTACCATTTTGGATATTCTCCAAATATAATTCTCCCATTTTGTACCAACTTTAGTTTCAGACTTTATTTCATTGTGACTGGCAGAATCTATGTAATAGAATTATAGATTTGGAAGGAATCCTAAGGATTCTGTAATGCATAGAAAACCCAATTAAATCACCCATGTAGCTGTCTAACCACTTCTTAAAATCTTAACTCTAACCCAGTATCGAGGAATAGGAAAACACAGGTTTTTTTTCAGACATCCATGAATATAAAATTAAACTGTCAAGTCTATTTGGAAGGTTGGTATGGAAATAAATTTTCTAATTCTGCCATTCAGTCAGTTCTGCGCTTATGTCCTACAAGTTAGTCTTGTGAAGAGAAACCATTACAGCAATAGCACTTAGACTTATATACTGCTTCACGGTGCTTAACAGCCATCTCTAAGCAGTTTACAGAATCAGCATATGGCCCCCAACAATCTGGATCCTCATTTTACTGACCTCGGAAGGATGTCAACCTTTAGCCAATCAGGATCGAACTCCTGGCAGTGGGCAGAGTCAGCCTGCAATAGAGCTCTTCTTTTCCATTCTGAAGATCTCATGTTTGATTCCTATTATAGCCAGGTCAAGATGGAAAAGTGGAAAAAGTCTTGCCTGAAATTTTGGATAAGCAATCAATTCTAGTAGTGAGCCAATCAATTCTAGTAGCGATAACTAAGTAAATCTAAGGAGCTTGAAATAAGCCAGCTTTCTGTTTTCCTGTAATTAATCTGTCAATTTCACACGTCTTCCATAATCATTTTATTTTAATGTCTTAAATTGATTTCCAGATTTGCATTCTACTTATGGAGAAATACATGTTGTGTTAAACTCTATGAAAACTAAACCAGTGAAATGATGAAGCCAAAGCCTTATAGACTGTCACCATTCTTAAATTCTCATCAGCTAAATTTATTTCTACAACAGCAACAACAACAACAACAACAACAACAATCCACTGACAATCCAAATTGCCAACTTTGCAACGACAAAGTTGAAACTGTTTCACATTTAATATGTGAGTGCAACAAAATCTCACAAACTGATTACAAAGCTAGACATGACTGGGTTGCTAAATTAATCCACTGGTCATTATGTAAAAAATATGACTTACTCGTATCCAAAAAAGCATGGGAACATAAAGTGGAAAAAGTTGTTGAAAATAAGAAGATGAAGATCTTATGGGACTTTTGAATACAGATAGATTGTCATTTGGAACACAACACGCCAGATATCACAGTTGTCAAAAACGAAATGTACAATTTATTGACATCGCTGCACCAGGAGACGCCAAAGCTGAAGAAGAAGAACTGGAAAAAAATCACAAAATATAGTGACCTGGCCATCGAAACTACATGGCTATGGATGAAACATACCCATTGTGATACCCATTGCCATTGGGACACTTGGTACCATGCCCAAGAATTTTACAAAACACTTCAAGAAATTGCAGCTTCCTGCAATAACACCAGCAGAACTGCAAAAAACTGTGCTACTCGGAACATCATATATTTTAAGAAGATACTTGGTTGATTCCTAGGACGCTGGCAGCAACCCATATCAGCCATGAGGACCAGTCAATGGTATTTGTGACACATTTTTAAATGTCCAGTTCACTGAGTTTCATGTTTAATGAATAAAAGAGACAATAGAAAAAAAAAATTAAATGGTACAATAATGTGTATGTAGGTGTTAAAAAATGAAGTGAGTGTCATGGGGAAAATGCAGTGAAAACTTATTCTGCAGGACAAATGTATCTTAATACATAGAAATTCAGCTGAGTGCCAAAAGATCTCTGCCTGGATAGATGCTTCTATTTTGCTTCCCTCCCACACAGAGGTGGTATTCAGCCAGTTCAGGCGAACCGGTAGCGGAAATTTTGAGTAGTTCAGAGAACTGGCAAGTACCACCTCTGGCTGGCCCCGCCTTCCCACTCCCGCAGTTCCCTGTCCTATATCCCCTTGTTTTTTAGCTCAGCTGATTTGTGCGGTAGAGCAGATTGCCGTGCCTCAGCTGAGCTAAACAACAGCTCAGCTCACCAGCGCTTACACTGAGGGTGGTCTTTGAGTGCTGCGCACGCGCACAAAGCATGTGTTAGGCGCGCACATGAAGCGCTTTCTCATAGAACCAGTAGGAAAAGATTTGGAACCCCACCACTGCTCCCACAGTCCAATGTTAACATATTGGACAACCAATAACAACCCAACAAGACAGACACAGACTTCAGAGGATAATTAGAACTGCAGAAAAAACAATGGCTACCAACCTGCCTTCCATTGAGGACCTGTATACTGCACAAGTCAAAAAGAGGGCTGTGAAAATATTTACATACCCCTCGCATCCTGGACATAAACTGTTTCAACTCCTACCCTCAAAACGACGCTATAGAGCACTGCACATCAGAACAACTAGACACAAGAACAGTTTTTTCCCGAACGCCATCACTCTGCTAAACGAATAATTCTCGCAACACTGTCAAACTATTTACCAAATCTGCACTACTATTAATCTTCTCATTGTTCCCACCACCCATCTCCTTCCACTTACGACTGTATGACTGTAATTTTGTTACTTGCATCCTTACGATTTATATTGATATTGTTTCCTGATTGCTTATTTGTACCCTATGACTATCATTAAGTGTTGTACCTTATGATTCTTGATGAACTTATCTTTTCTTTTATGTACACTGAGAGCATATGCACCAAGACAAATTCCTTGTGTGTCCAATCACACTTGGCCAATAAAACATGCTATTGAATATGTTTCACTCTAGGTATGAAAAAAAGTATATTAGTTTAAATTATAATCTTACAAAAACATGTTTACCCATCAATTGGGGCCACTCCTATGGGCATGACTCTAAACCAGCCTTCTGCAACCTGGTGCCTGCCAGGCTTAGAATTCTGAGAGTAATTGTCCTCTAAAGATGTCTGGAAGCCATGACACTGGAAAATGGATTATGACCTAATCCATTCCTTCATCCAGAATAGGCTCTTTGCCATTCAAATATATTGTTTGAACAAAAATCTTGCTATCTTTAAAGTGTCAAAAGGCTGATATGCTTTCCTTGCACAGAAGGCAACTCACTAAATATATTCCCATTCTTCCAACCTGATTTTGCATAGAAGGATAATGTATTTATAAATGTGTATTTGTCAAAATGTGCTGAAGCATTCCAAACAAATTATTCATCAGCATAGTAAGAATAACTTAAGGTTGGGGAGGGTGGAGGAATGTTCAGCAGCAAAACTCTACTTAGCTCCACAGTAATCATCTGTCTTTAAAAGCCTTTTTCCTAAGCCTTTTTTCTAATGCAAATTTCACGGGGGAAATACAAAGGAAATACTTACATTCGGTTTAATTTCCTTCTGAAAAGTTTATTCGTTTTTTTAAACAGGCATTTCCTTCGCTCAACTATTCATTAAATGGTTGCTTGCTATGCAGAGATTATATTCCTCATACGTAATGCAGATTATAAAGTGTCGAAGAGCTTACAAAGCTGAGTTCTTATTTTGAGTACTGACCAATGTACATATTTATGAAGAGGGCTAGAAAAGAGCAAGATGTATTATCGATGGCAATTAGTTACATTTATCAATGTTTTTTTTTCCTTCCTAGTGTTTTTCTCATACTGCAGGGTCCAATCTTTTTGAGGAACAATCATGTTTTGATCTATTGGTTGTCCCACTAAGATGTTGTGGTTAGTTGTGAAGTCGAGTCTGACCCATCGTGACCCCATGGACAACTTTCCTCCAGGACTTCCTGTCCTCTACCATCCCCTGAAGGCCATTTAAGCTCACACAGACTGCTTCAGATAATCCAACCCTACTTGTGCCAGCTGTTGAGGATCCCATCAGTTAAGGAACTCCACCTGACAAGATGAAGAAGAAGAGCCTTCTCTGCTGTAGCAACAGCCCTTTGGAACATCCTGCCCTACTCTGGGGTGAGATTTTCCCCCACTCTCCTATCTTTCTGCAAGAGCCGAACACCTAGCTCTGCTGGTTGGCTTGGGGACCCAATACAGGAATACATCAGGAGGTGGCAATTGGACTAATTAGCAGACCCCACCTTCCTCCTACACTTCCTGCTCCCTCCACTTATCTTCTTTACTTTCACATTATTGTACTTCCACTGTTTGTTTTTATTTTTTTATTCTTTTGTTATTGTTATGTTTACATTTTTTTTTATCCTGTCCAGAGTAGTCCCGTGGTAAGATAGGGAACAAACAAATTGAACAAACAAACAAACAAACAAACAAACAAACAAACAAACAGGAATTGATTGATATTGTGGGCTGAGAGTGATAGGCCCAAAGGCACCCAGTCACTTTTATGTCTAAGGTGGAACTAGAACTCACAGTCTCCCAGCTTCTAATCTGGTGTCTAAACCATTAGATAAAACTCAACTAGTTTTTATTTATACTTGTCAGTGTAACTATCATACATAATTTAATTTAAAATCTAAAAGGAAGATAGATCCATTTCTATTACCTAATGATTTCTAGAGAATCGCAAACTAAATAATCTCATTCTGGGATATAGTTAGCATCTTTAGTCCAGTATAAAAGGAGCAATGAGCATCTCCCCATACCTTCTTCTTTGTGATATAGAGTAGAGTAGGGTAGGGTAGGGTAGGGTAGGGTAGGGTAGGGTAGGGTAGGGTAAGGTGAGGTAGAATGGAATGGAATGGAATGGAATGGAATAGGATAGGATAGGATAGGATAGGATAGGATAGGATAGGATAGGATAGGATAGGATAGGATAGGATAGGATAGGGTAGGGTAGGGTAGGGTGGGGTAGGGTAGGGTAGGGTAGGGTAGGGTAGGGTAGGGTAGAGTAGAGTAGAATAGAATAGAATAGAATAGAATAGAATAGAATAGAATAGAATAGAATAGAATGTTTTATTGTCACTTTGAATGTACACTAATTGGCATAAATTAAAATGAAATTACGTTGCATACAGCTCTAATGTACTGCTAATGTACTGCTAATATTGACTGAAATGATGGTTTCTACGCTTGTGAGTTTTTCTTTAACATGGAACCATTTCTTCACTTAATTTCACTTGAACAAAGAGCTGACAAGAAATATTTCTCCCTACTTATCCCTTATTGGATAGAAACAGGAAGACAACAGCTGGACAGGACTAGTCAAATAAGCAATTGGCTTTTTAAAATTATTATGCTGTGTACATTTCCTTGGGCCAAGATTTATGAACTATATTTTTGAAAAGTCCCATTTCTCAGGGTGCTATGCATCAGGGCCATTTTGGACTCAGTGATTTAGAATTTAATTATATTGCAGTAGTTTAACAAGACTCAAAGGCCTATACTTGAAACATTTCAAGATTACACTGCAGAAATTGAGAAAGAAAGCGAAATGTATTGTTCAGTGTAGCTCTCTAATTCTCTGGAGAGGCATTTCAAGTAAGAAACTTTCGTTGGGGAATATTTTTGGGTTACTACATTCACTTCCGAAACAATGCCAGTTAAGGGCTTTCACTATTACTTTCCCCCAATTATATTATCTTCACAATCACTGCAGCAGCATTGCCAGTGGGTGTGGGGCAAAATTAACACTTTATAATCCCCTTTGGTTGTTTTAATTAAAATAAATACAAAAGGCAGTTCTGACTCTTAATAGACATATTCTGCTTTTTCAGGGTTTTTTTTTTTTCAATACCTGCAACAATTATGTGTCAGGGTTCTGACCGATGCCCTAATTAATCATGAGCCTCGAGCTAAGCTTCAAAAGAAATCGATGTTACTTATTAGGAGCTTCATGTCAGCACGTTCCAAGTGAACCCAACTCTGACCTCACTTAATTCACACCCTGGCTCTCACCCTTTTCCTCCTCCCCCACAAGGTGTGTCATCAGTCACATTCCCCAACGAAGCAATTTTGCAGGTTGTAGAATCCCTCCCTCTGGCCATTGTGGGCATCTGTGGAGATGGCCTTGACATAGAGATGGCTAGAATGTGCTTTTGTTTTGACTGAAGTGAGATTCCCTTGCTGCAGCTGCGAGGCTCGATTCCCCATCCCCCTGCCTATGGCAACTCGAGAGCAGGTCAGGAATGCTTCGCGAATTGACATTATGAGTATGTGAGAAAAATCAGAGTCATTTTCTTTCAAGATAAATCTATGCAAGTAGTAAAAAGCTCTGCTTTTACAATGGTGCTTGGAAAAGGAATAAACAGTGGTCAAAATAAACTGGATGCCCTAACTGTGGATGAGCACGTGGGATTCTCCTGCGTGAGCTGCACTGGCTCCCGGTGGTCTTCTGGGTATGCTTCAAGATATTGGTTACCACCTTTAGAGCGCTCCATGGCTTAGGACCTGGGTACCTACGAGACCGCCTTCTGCCACCGGTAGCCTCTCACCGGCCAGTACTCTCCCACAGAGAGGAGCTCCTCAGGGTGCCGTCGGTCAAACAATGTCGACTAGCAGCCCCCAGGAGGAGAGCCTTCTCTGTGGGGGAACCTCCCCTTTGGAACGAGCTCCCCCCGGAGATACGGAGGATCCCGGATTTACGCACTTTCCGCCGTGCCTTCAAGACTTTTTTATTCCAACAAGCTGGGCTGGCCTAACTCTTTTTAATTGCTTAATTTTAATTTGCTTTTTAAAAAAGGGGGTGTTTTAATTAGTATGGTCCAAATTTGTTTAATAGGTTTTAAATTGTTTTTAAATTTTATATTGTATGTGTTTTATCTTTGGCTGTTCACCGCCATGAGTCCTTCGGGAGAAGGGCGGTTTATAAATCCAAATAAACATAAACATAAATAAACATTTGAAGCTTTCAGGAGAGAAAATCTCTGTTCCCCTTTGTTAACTAACTTCTCTTTCCTTATCATCCCCAAAGATGCTTTCTTTTCCCCAAGAGGCAACTGGATTTCTGGTTTTTCTTTGAATACGTTTCACTTATCATCCAAGAAGCTTCCAATTCCAGTGTACAACACAGTCCTTTCCAGACTTCCAAAAAGGCTCCACACCCATTTGCACTACTCAGGTGAACCTGAGGACACAGAGAAACCTCCAAGTGCCCTCAACGACTCTCTAAAAAAGAATGCAAATGACCAGCTGCCTGTAAGGAGTATAAATCCTTACATTCTCCACCATCCAGTCAGAGCCAAAAAAGTTTCTTGGGTGAGAAGTGAAACAACTTCAAAGAAAAAAAAAAGCAAAAATTCCAGTTGCCTCTTAAGAAAGAAAAAACAGCACCTTTGGAGACAACCATGACCTGGATGACTAAAATGTGCATTTATATAGGGATTTTTTTCTTCTCATTTCTTTTCTATCAAATATGAATCAGGAGGAGGAGGAGGAGGAGGAGGAGGAGGAGGAGGAGGAGGAGGAGGAGGAGGAGGAGGAGGAGACAGAGATGTGATCTCCAAGTCTCCAGAGTTGCTCATCCTTGAAACCTACTACCCATTACATTCATAGCCAATAATATCAAGTTGCTGTTTATTTATTTTATTTATTTATGTAATTTATATGCCGCCCTTCTCCCGAAGGACTCAGGGCGGCTTACAAAAGGAACATAAAAAATTACATAAACTTTAAAATCAGTTTAAAATTGATTAAAATAAATTCAAATTCAATTTTTTTAAAAAAAATCACCCCTACAAATTCAGCCCATTTGGTGAAATAGCCACGTCTTCAATTTGCGGCGGAAGGAGAGGAGGTCAGGGGCTGTCCTGAGGCCGGTGAGCAGCCCATTCCAGAGGGTCGGCACTCCCACAGAGAACGCACTCCCCCTGGGGGCCGTTAATATCCACAGGCATATATATGTGAAATAGAACACGGAGAAATATACTGTAATGGGATAATGTAGCTCTAGCAGTGATATGGTTGGAATAAAAGCCATTTCTAAAATGTGGCTATTTGAAAATCTCCTCTTGGGGGCATGGAGAATTTCCTACCCCTTCATGAGACAAAACATCTTGTTCTCCTTAAAAGCAATAGCATTTCAAATACTTTGGTTTGCCGGTAGAATGCAGAAAAAATGTGCTCAGGGATTATGAATGTTACAGTTGAGGTTGGAGACGATGGGCCCAAACCTTTGCTTGATACACAAAATGTTTAAAACTTGCTTCAGTTTCCCATTTAAAAAGATTGGTTAAAGTGCTAAAAGTGAATAATGTGAGTTCAAGAACTTTCATTTTCTGCTTCTGATGAATTAAAAGAGAGCATGCTACATGTTTTTTTTTTTTAATTTGATTTATATGCCGCCCTTCTCCGGAGACTCAGGGCGACTTACAATGTGCTCAGCAATAGCCTTCATCCTTTTGTATATTTATACAAAGTCAGCTTATTGCCCCCAATAGTCTGGGTCCTCAATTTACCTACCTTAGAAAGGATGGAAGGCTGAGTCAACCTTGAGCCTGGCGAGATTCGAACCTGCAGTAATTGCAGGCAGCTGATCTTAATAACAGGGTGCTTTAGACCAATGTACTACCAAGGCTCTTGGTTAAAGTTAAAGTTTAACAACGTTTGTTAAAGTTAACAACATTTATTTTTTTATTTCATCTACACTCTTTGTGTAAAAGACTGAATAGATCTGTCATGGCAAACCTATGGCACGCCTGACGGAAGTGGCACGCAGAGCCATCTCTCCGGGCATGCGAGCCATTGCCCATTGCTCTTCCAGGTTCCAGTGTACTGCCCAGTTGGTCTTCATGCACGTAGCAGCGCCAGAAACCAGAAGAGCAGCCCCCAGTGTGCATGCACGTGCTGGGAAGATGATATTCCGGTTTCCGGCATGCACATGCATGCTGGCCAGGTGGTCCTTGCATGTTCATGCACACCAGAAATTGGAAGACCAGGTGGCTGGTGCGCATGTGCAGACCAAAAACTGTAAGATCATCTTCCCGGCACGCATATATGCACTGGACGGCTGCTCTTCCAGTTTCCGGTGCTCCCGCGCATGTGAAGACCAGCTGGCCAGCACGCTGGAACCCAGAAGAGCAACAGGTGATGTCTCGCATGCCCAGAGAGATGACTTGTTAGGGTTAGGGTTAGGGTTAAAGTTAGGGTTAGAGTTAGGGTTAGGGTTAAAGTTAGGGTTAAAGTTAGGGTTAGGGTTAGGGTCAGGGTTAGGGTTAGCGTTAGCATTAGCATTAGCATTAGCGTTAGGGTTAGCCCTTTTTGGCACTCAGTGCCAGAAAAGTTCACCAACACTGGAATAGATCGACAACCCTGTTTCCTTGGTATGACTACACCATTGGTTGGCCAACTCATGCCCTTTTGCTGCTCCCAGTTACAAACCCCAGCATTCCGAAATCAGATTTCTGAAATCATAGTTAGGTACAGTATGTGGCTGATTTCCCATGATTCAAGTTTTCTTTTCTCCCCTTGGAAAAATAAGAGTAAGAAAGAGAGCAGGAGATTTCACTCACATTTCCAGCCTTCAACTCCATCCTCTGGCAAATGGCCAGAAATAATACTACCAATGTTTGACATCTGAATCTGTCACATTAAGTTTTGGGGGCATTTTGTTTTATTCTTTTTTTAAAAAAACAATTGTAATGGGAACAGTTTGTGCTTTCCTTGACCCCTCTTTTTTTTTTTTTAATTTGATTTATATGCCGCCCTTCTCCGAAGACTCAGGGCGGCTTACAATGTGCTCAGCAATAGCCTTCATCCTTTTGTATATTTATACAAAGTCAGCTTATTGCCCCCACAACTGGGTCCTCATTTCACCTATCTTAGAAAGGATGGAAGGCTGAGTCAACCTTGAGCCTTGGCGAGATTCGAACCCTGCAGTAATTGCAGGCAGCTGGTCTTAATAACCAGCTTAATAACAGGGTGCCTTAAACCCCTGTACTACCAAGGCTCTTAATACCCCTCACTCAAGGACAATGAACTGAAAATACCAATCCCAGCCTTTCCAGGAACATCATCCTTGTTCCATTGTGGCTCTTTAAGCAGTCAGAAAGAGGTTTATCCTGCCTTGATCCAAAATGACACACTAGGGCAAGTGTGCCAATACAATGATTGCATTTTGATGTAATGTGTGTGTTTATTTACACACATTTTTGCATAGAATAGTTTTACAATTGATATAATAATCAGAAATATAGTTTCTCTGTATCAAAATCAAATATAATCTGCCCTCCAATGACTGCTGGTCATTTGTGCTAAATTATGAATGTGTTACTATTTCACTGCAGCATCATTACACCATTATATACGCGATGTTATGTTTGTGTGGCAATGCAAAAGTCACATTGTTGCTGCCCAAGTAATTTACAGTCTTTAAATAAACAGAAGCAACATGGACTCAGGGATGGACAAAATTAAGACCTGGTCTTATATTAATTTTTTGCTCCAAAAGACGGATTAGGGCTTATTTTCTGATTAGGACTTATTTTGGGGGAAATAGGATACTAAATGCATCCATCTGGGTGACAATCTTAACTCGGGCTTATTTTGTGGGTAGGGCTTATATTACGAGCATTCTGAAAAATCATGCTAGGACTTATTTTCTGGTTGGGTCTTATTTTCGGGAAAACTGTAGGTGTTGATTCTTAAGTGCCGAGGTGCCTGTTGAGGCTTGTCAGATGTTACATCTTTTCTATCCTGCTCTATGGAGTAGAGAGTTGGTCTCTAACAGAAAGCCACTTGAAGAGACTAGAAGCATTTGAAATGTGGATTTACAGACGGCTGTTACGTATAAGCTGGGTTGACAAAATCAGGAACGAGGAGCAGATAAGCCACCTGGGAAAGCCAAGGGAAATCATCAAAGCCATTAAAAAGCTAAAGTTAGAATATTTCGGACATGTGATGCGACACCCGAAAAAATACGGCATCCTTCACATAATCCTCCAAGGAAAGATTGAAGGCAAATGAAGTCCAGGCAGAAGAAGAACATCTTGGCTTCAAAATAAGGGAATGGTATCGACAAAACTCAGCCACACTTTTTCGTGCGGCTGCTGATAAAAATAGGATTGCCAACATGATCGCCTATGTCCGATGATGGATATGGCACAAGAATAAGAAGGTGTCTGTTGTATGTTGCAAGAGCTGTTCTAACTCTGTTTTCAAAAGGGATCCAAATATAGCACAAATGTACATTTGAAATACCTGCCAGTCACACAAGGGAAAATATTTATCTGAAAGCATTTCTGTCTGGGGAAAAAAAGGCAAGCCAATATTTCAGTTTAGCATGATACAATTTTCACTGGTGGGTTGTAATAGACAGATGTCTGCCTGAATAAAATGCAAATGTATGAAGGGCTCTACTTCCACAGAAATACAAGCATTAGTTATTTACATTTCTTTTCTGCACTCCAGAATGGCTTCTTCTGAAAAAAAAAAATAATAATTCTTACCAACTGCCAGCCATACATGTGAAATTAAATATGCATACCTACACATAAACATTGTTTGGGAAAAGATTATTTTTACCTACTTATATACTGGAGGTGCAGGAGAAATGGAACATACTTTTGAAATGCGCAAGCGTCATTCACAAATAATGCACAATGGATGAATTTTGTGTGGGTAGCTGTAGTGCTCAGTGCCCAGTTGGAGATCAATTTAAATATGAAAACTGGATTTTCGGGGCTTAATGCAGAAAAACGGTTAAGTGCAGCAGGCTAAGGAAAGGATCATAGCTGTGTTTACAGAAGGAGGAAAGAAAATAGTGTGTTATCAGAAGCTTTGAAAGAGGAAGAAACAGCAGCAGAAAACTCAAAGGGAACATAAGCTCAAGACAAGCCTAAGGTTTTCTTGCATCTTGCAGAAAGCTAGACTTGATATACACCGGTAGGAAATGACAGCAGGTTATATCTCTCAGTAATGCCTTATTAGATGTAGAATTTATGCTGCTTCTGGACCATTTCAGAGATGGCATCAGTATCATATACCAGAATCCAAAGAGAGACATCTACACAATATCCCGGAATCTTTGCGCTTCTTTGTAAATAAAGAGGAACTGATTTGGCCCTCCAAATGCTGAATTCATGCATATTTCCTTTGATATTTGCAGTTTCCATTCCTAATGGAAGCTGACAGAATGTAAATGAGTTTCTAAAGGAACCAGCAAAAGTGGCAATTTTTCTCATTTAATGTTCAGATGAGCTGTCTGTCTCCCAGATGCTGAGCTTCATTAGAATTCTGAAACTAATTTCACCTATCAACACATGATTATTGGTTTGAGTGAGGCTTTTGGGAAACTCTGAGCAAAAATCACTATTACATACAGGTTGGCTCAATAAAGGAGGAGAAAAAAAATCTATATTAAAGAAATGGCAGACTGCAAGGTAATCTACTTGTGTAGTTACTTAAACTACTTAATACTTAAACTTCTCCTTTGATTTTTGCCCATAAATCCTCACTTGAAAGTCAATTAGAACCTTAATAAAACAATATCTGTAACTGATAGGACATCTGTAAGGAACTTGCCCCTCAGTCCTTCACACATTTTGGTGACAGTAAAAGCCCCAGTAAACCACTCACCCCCACCCCCACATAATGGGAAATTCATCTCTAGTTACTTAATAGTAATCAGCATTTGGGTTGCAATTCACTGCAATAAGTCAGTTGCAAGATATAATAATGATTGCTTCACTCCAGAAATATTTCATTCCACAGGGAGCCAAAGGGTTTTAAGAAATGAAAAGGATGATAACCTCACCTTTCCAAGTGTTGATTTTTCTGATCTTACATGCAATGGATAAAATCCTTGTTACATGATCTGCAAAAATGTATCATGATGACATCTTTTTCACAAGTGACATAATGTGAGACCATGTTTTTCTCACGTGAATAATTCAGGGCTGTCAAACTCATGGCCCACAGGCCAGAGGTATCATGCGCTGGCCACACCCATGCCCAGTTTAGCGAAGGGGACAAAACTTTCAATGCGTCACGTGACGCCACCATGACAACGTGGGTTTGATATACCTGGCATAATGTGACACCCTCTGCATAATGATGTCAGTATGCAAATTACCTACTGGGAGTCAATTTACATAATTTGAGGAATGGCAGTCGGTCCTTATTCTTGACATCCACATACAACATGGAGTTTTCCCTACATAGGGAAAACTTACATGCAAAAATATTCCTTCTCATAATCAACATTTCTTGATATGCAGCACTCACTCCTTCTATTTGTTCCCACATCAACAACTTTGAGATATAGGTTGGACTGAGAGAGAGGACTAACACAGAATCACTCAGCTTCCATGATCGATGAAGAAGTACTGTAGAACATGCTCCTGCTCCTAATTCAAACTTTAACCATTATCTCATTGGTGTGGTTAAAAGGAGGGACCTATATTTTACCCTGGGAAGATAATTAGTAAATCATGTCTTCAACCTCATCAGCAAGCAAATTCAGAATTTGCATATTTCATGGCTCCTTGTATCTGGTAGTTCAATGAGTGTTTCTTTTCCTCAATTCTTACAATTTTATTCAATTGCAACATGGGCAGCCACAATGGGATTGTCAAAAAATAAGATAAGCAGACGTAGCTGTGCAATTTAAGCCATGCCCCCTTTTTCTGTTCAGGTAATGTGAAATATACTTTGCTAGTTATGCTGAACTGAAAAAGTTTATCTTAAAGCTAGAGAAGGAGAGTGATATCATAGCATAAAACAGGGGTGTCAAACTCGAGGCCCGCGGCCCGAATGAGTCACATGCTGGCCATGCCTACCCCCAGTTTAGCGGGAAAAAAGTCATGATATATCATGTGATGATGATGATAGTTTGACACTCCTGGAATAAAGAAATTTGAAGGTAAACAATGAGAAGTTTACCTAAAACTAACTATATGGAATAGATTTCAGTGTGATTTAAACCTAGTACAGTGATGGATAACCTTTTTGCCATTGCGTGCCAAAAGTGGGGGGAGCATGAGGGCGTCACATATGTGTGTGCCCACACCCATAATTCAATGCGCCCTGCCCCCCACACATGCGCGTGTGACCCCCCCTGCACTCCCCCCGTTTTTGGCACTTGATGGCATGTTGGGCCTGTTTTTTGCCCTCCCCAGGCTCCAGAGACTTTCTTGGAACCTGGGGAGGCCAAAAACGGTCTTCCCCACCCCCGGAGGCCCTACAGAGGCAGGAAACAGCCCATTCCCCAACTTCTGGTGGGCCCAGAAGGCACGAAAATCAGCTGGCTGGCTTGTGCTTGCACTCCAGATTCACCATCACCGACCTAGTATATTTCTACATTTCCCAGCAATACATAAAAAGGCACCCATTTCTCCCTTCTTCCCCAAAATCCTTTGTATTCTTTATGGAAATTAATTAAATTCAACATACACATTTTAACTGTATGCTTATGGAGATCAACAAAATAAGTTTCATTCTAAAAGATGCTCTGTTTGGTTCATCTTCGTTCAAAAGAGGCCAAAATAATGGAACGGTCTTGGTCTTAAAATGGAGCTTTTGTTTTATTATTATTATTATTATTATTATTATTACTATTCTATTTGAGTTGTATTATTTGTTTGTTTGAGTTTTGCTGTTGTTATTGTTCGATTAAGGTCAGCTAGTTGTCTACAGTTGGATATTCATTCGACCCTTGCATGACATATAAAGACATTTTGGTGTTTATAGATTTACCGATTATACTTCAAAAAGCTCATGATCAGAGATGTTGGAATTCACAATTTGATCTTGTACAAATTGGACAAATTCATCCTTTAATAGTGTCTAACTGCTGGAAGCTAGTTTATGTAGTAATTTCAACCTCTCTTGCTTTCAGACTAGTTATGACAAAGACTTTCTTCTTCAAAAGTACAGTCAATTTTCAGCTATATTTTCTCTCTACCATTAAAGGATTATTTTTAGCACCAGAAAATAGGTAAGAGTCATTTAATTTCCGAGAGAGAAATCTGTTTTATAGTTTTCCTAGGTGGCCTGCGAATAGATCTTCTTTAGAGCTTGCCTTTGGCTGCATTATTTGAGAACCCAATTTCATGTTTGTTTTTTTTTAAATGCAATGGCAAGGGCAAGTCCATTTCCACGAAGGAGCTGGTTTTCAGCCCACAACATATCTTTCCATTCTCTGTTTGCATTATGCTTTGATTGTCTCCACCTTCTCATCAAACAAATCTGTTCTGTGTCATTTGTTTGCCCTTGATTGTACAGTGATGACTCATTCCTAGCAAGCTAAACGGTTCAGCTGTTTATTGCAAAGCACAGAAAGAAAGGTGAGAAGGGTTAAAGGTTGTAACCTCTTTTTAAAGAAAATCACTCAGAGAAATTTAGGCAGTGTAGCCTCCTAGGCAGATTAGATTAAAAAAAAAAAAAAAGACAGGACAGTAAGCAAGTTACTATCAGAGTTTCGTATGGGAGCTTGTCCAGGCATTGTAGCCTTACAACTTCCAGCAGTTTCAATCTGATCAATGACAAAGAATTGGGAATTGTAGTTCAGAAATATTAGGTGGACCAAAGCTTTCCTATGCCAGGGTTTAATATCATGTCTGGGGTCGCGGGTGACAGGTCAAAACATGCAGATAACTTCATCAGGAGAACCCTACCATTGGATACATGCTTTAGATGTTGGGATGTAAGTACACTATGGCAGCATTTTAGCATCATGGTTTGCTCTGTGATGTTTAATGCTGTGTTTCCCCAAAAATAAGACTGGGTCTTATATTGATTTTTGCTCCAAAAGACACATTAGGGCTTATTTTATGGTTAGATCTTATTTTTGGGGAAATACGGTACTAAATGCATACATCTGTCTGATAATCTTAAATGGGGCTTATTTTGGGGGTAGGGCTTATATTACGAGCATCCTGAAAAATCATGCTAGGACTTATTTTCCAGTTGGGTCTTATTTTCAGGGAAATAGGGTACAAAAAAAAAACTTTTGTCGAAGTCTCAGAATTAGGCAGAACTGTTTCTCTTTTTTTGAAAACAAGATTCTATCCACTAAACATAAACCACTTGAAACAGAATTTAATTTTAAAACAATGGCTTACTATTCATTAAAACAAGTCAAATTAAATTGCAATTTTCTGAGTCCTGGGTGCTGCAATAAACCATAATGCAAACTAATAGTTCTTTGTTGGAATAATGAGAAGTCCACTTTTGTTTATACCGGAGTACCATATTTATCAGAGTATAAGACGTACCTTTTTCCCCAAAAAAAGAGGGTGAAAATCTGGGTGTGTCTTATACTCCGAGTGTAGCCCTGCCCAGCTTCTCAAACTGAGGTTTCTAGAGGCTGAAAAAAGCATCAGAAATGAAGCTTCAGAAAAGAAGCCCCCAAACAGAGCTTCACAGGCTTTTTTTCTGAAGGTGTTTTGGAGGCTTTCAGAGGCAGGATAAAACGCAAAAAAAAAAAAAAAAAAAAAAAAGCAAGGCACAGAGCTCACAACCAAGGAAACTGTTGCTAAAATTCACCTCTGGGAACAGCTGATTGGGGGTATTTCGGGAGGCTGATCCACCCGCCAATCAGTTTTTTTCTTATTTTCCTCCCCAAAACCTAAGGTGTGTCTTATACTCCGGTGTGTCTTATACTCTGAAAAATACGGTATGTATGCTTTGAAAATCCTCTTGAAAATTGTTCCAGAGCATTTGAATGAAATACAAATAAACCCATATCGAACTGTCAGTTCCCACATCCACTTTTGACGTATTGTGGGGGAAGATGCAAAATCTATTGCAATGGTCAAATTCCCTTTGGAAACTGAAATATCAGAATGAACGCCAAGGTGCACATTCAGGACATTTTTAAAGGTCAAATCATAATTCATTTCCAACAGAAGTAGAAAGACGCCACTCCCTTTCAGTGTTAAAATATACAGGACACATACTCTAAAGCAGTGTTTCTCAACCTTGACAACTTTAAGATGTGTAGACTTCAACTCCCAGTTGACCCTTGCCAAGGTTGAGAAGCACTGCTCCAAAGCGATAGCTTTCCTCAATAATAAAATATTACAGTAAAATGTGAGCTACATTTTGAGTTTTGGTTTTTTCAGATGATCAATGCCAGCACCTTGTCCTCCCTTAGCATCACCCCAGGAGCAGACAAGCTCAAAAGGCAGTGCAATAGGCTATCATAAATAATGTCTTGAAAGAAAAGTCTTCTAGCAAAATGAGGGGGTAAATGAATTGAACTCCCTCTTATTAGTAAAGGAAGAAGTCCATATTCAATGAGTTGAAGAACCCTGGGGAGCCACTAGGGGGCAGCAAATGGATTTTTTTCTGTACCTCTTTGTTGCTATCTAGTAGTGATCTCAGATTTTGCAGCCCAAATCTGTCACCCTTGATGCAGGGGTGAAATCCAACAGATTCTGACAGGTTCTGGAGAACCGGTAGTGGAAATTTTGAGTAGTTCAGAGAACTGGCAAATACCACCTCTAGCTGGCCCCAGAGTGGGGTGGGAATGGAGATTTTTCAATATCCTTCCCCCAGGAGTAGGGTGGGAATGGAGATTTTGCAGTATCCTTCCCCTGCCATGCCCACCAAACCACACCACGCCCACCAAGCCATGCCCACAGAACCGGTAGTAAAAAAAAAATTGGATTTCACCACTGCCTTGATATTTATTTAGTTTGAAATATAGTCGTATTTCTATCGGTAGGGGAGTGAGGTCTCCAGCATGCCACTCAAAGCTCAGGTATTGCTCTTGGCCCAGAAAAAGTAACATCCCCATGTAATTAATTTTGTAAAAGATCTGATCATTGCAGTGCTGCTTCTCTTCCTAGTGATACTGATGGTTGTGGCATTGAAACCCATCTGGCAGTTTGGACTTATCTAGCTGGGAAGCTAAATTCACTGGCAGCCATAGTACTGCCATGACATATTCAATGTTTTAATTTGACTCCTTTGGCTTATAGTGTAGTAACACTTTAAAAAGAAACATAAATGCCCCAAAACAAGGGTGAACATAGATTCCAAGCAGGGACTGAAGCTTGTTCCGCACACCCCAAGGGCAAATGAATGTAATGAGTTCATTTATCAAAAGCATATGTTCAATCACAGGAAAACCTGTTTAGAAGCTTGCCAGCATTGCAACAAGTTTGATTTTGCTTTGATGAAGGTATGAAGTTGTTGGATGTGCAATTCCTTGAATTCTAATCGTTCGAGAAATGAAGATTGACTTTTCAGTTTCAAAAATAATGTGCTTTTCCTTACACCTGTGTCTATTTTGATCGGTATTTAAATGATCAGCATCTGATACAAAATTTCTCTATTCTGTTCATGATGTTTGCATTAAGGCTTATTTTGGTGTAGTGTTGTACCAACTGTTACATGTATTTTGGCAAGTTTGTAAGACACCAAACAAAAATTATTTTGATGGCATCTTTTGGCAGTGCACCATCCAGCCCATCTGCTGTTGTTCTTAATGCAATTATGTTAGCTTTTGAACAAACCATGCTAAAGATGGCTTAATAAATGTGGTTTCCTTCAAGAAAGAGTATGTGCATGTGGGTACACCCGTATAATTTTGAGTCAGTTTTTGACCCTGGCAAATACTAGAATAGAAAATAGAATAGAATAGAATAGAATAGAATAGAATAGAATAGAATAGAATAGAATAGAATAGAATGCAATGGAACGGAACGGAACGGAACAGAACGGAACAGAACAGAACAGAACAGCAGAGTTGGAAGATATCTTGGAGGTCTTCTAGTCCGACCCCCTGCTTAGGCAGGAAACCCTACACCACTTGAGACAAATGGTTATCCAATCTCTTCTTAAAAACTTCCAGTGTTGGAGCATTTACAATTTCTGGAGGCAAGTTGTTCCACTGATTTGATTTATTTTATTTTATTTTATTTTATTTTATTTTATTTTATTTTATTTTATTTTATTATTATTTATTAATTATTTAATTTATATTGCCGCCTATTCGCCCATGGTGACTCAAGGCGTCTTACAGATTATAAATTGTTCTAACTGTCAGGAAATTCCTCCTTAGTTCTAAGTTGCTTCTCTTGATTAGTTTCCACCCATTGCTTTTTGTCCTGCCCTCTGGTGCTTTGGAGAATAGCTTGACTCCCTTTTCTTTGTGGCAGCCCCTGAGATATTGGAACACTGCTATCACGTCACTCCTGGTCCTTCTTTTCATCAGACTAGGGTTCATCAAATTGCCTGAACTAGTCCTTGCAGTTTTCTTGGCAAGGTTTTTCAAACATGGTTGGCTCTTATTCTGCTTCCTAGGGCTAGGAAATAGTGATTGTCCCAAGGTCACCCAGCTGGGACTATAATTCAATCTCACAGTTTCTAATTTGATACCTACACCAAACTGGCTCTTTCTCAAGCAAGGGCAGCTAAAGCCAAATATACATTAGAGTGCCTCTGTTCGCTATTACAGTCAACCATGGATTTTAGCATGAGAATCCATCGAATTTCCTTTTCTACTTAACTTTTGGGCTCTCCAATAAACAATTGGCATCCCATATTAATTGAGAAGAATACTTCATTGCTATTCTCTTTTGGACATTCCTCCTGAATGGCTTTCTTTCTCTCATTGTTCCCCCACATTTCTGAAATCCTGTATTAACACTTCCCTCTTGTATTCATATATTTTCTTGGGATACAGAAGCAACAGCATTTATATTTAAGTCATGTACGCAGAAACAGTGATAAGAGCTATAAACTTTCTGTCTAGTGTCTAGTGACTGATGCATTACTCATTCCAATATGTATCTTTATTCCTTGTTTAAACTGTTTTTTTAAAAAAAAACAAAAAAAAACAAAAAACCACCCTGTTAGTTCCATGCTGTAAAAAGGTATCTGCTTTGGGATAGATTCTTTGAACAATCACATGATGTTAAACATTCAGCACTCTTTCCATACAGTTCGGTCTTCTTCTGTTTTGAAGTAGCATTGGAAAGATTAGGACATAAAGCCCATCCGTTCTGTACTTTGCATGCTAATCATCAGATCTTCTTCTCACAAGAACATATCTGTCAAGCATGAATTGGTTTGTACATTAATTCTTGACCACTGTCAATCAATTGGCGTATTTAAATTCCATTTCACTACAAATTGAGTGCATAAGCTTAATTTCTGAATGTAGATTTTTGCATATGTAATAGTTTTATATGAGAAGACTCTAGTTTCTCAGTTATTTAGAGCTTTCCCTTAATTTTATTGATTTTAATGGGGTGTGTGTGAGATGGCTCAGCAGCTAAAGATGTTGATGGAAATCCAACAGCCTGGGTTTGAGACCTGAGTGCTGCATGACAGGGTGAGCTCCTGTTCTTGCCTCAACTCCTGTCCAACTAGTATGCAAAATGTGATTAGATAAATAGGTACCACTTCAGTAGGAAAGTAGCAGCATCCCATGCACTTCTGCATACAATTCCATATGGCTATGGAAATCTCATCGGACAATATTGGTTCCCTCAACTAAGAAACAGAGAGGATACAACTGGCCAGGGGAAACCTTTATCTTTACCTTTTGATTTTATTATTATTGTCCATGTTTGTCCTTGCAATTAAGACGGGTTCTAGGATTAAGGCATGAGAATCTCTGGTTCAAATTAACCTTAGATCCACTCAACCAGGAGAGTGCCAGCTCTGCCATCTTTGCAATGTTCCTCTAAGGAAACAAATCTCAGAAAGGGACAACCTTGTCCATATGATAAATTAAAAGGAGAGATGGGACATGAAAAACTGGAGAGATCAAGACCATAGTGCAACTTAAGCACCCTATAAAACACATAGAAATAAGGATGCTTCTATTACCTTTAAAAGCTTTTCCCTGCTGACAGAAGGTAATAACCAAAATATTATGAATTGCCAAATAAAACGCAGTGAGATTATTATAACTTGGGGAGTATATATCACCTTTTCCTTGCCCTTCTAATAAAGTTCTTACCCTGTTCTGCTGTGTACTTTTAGAGTTACTACCAAAGCTACCACGCCATTAGTACAGATGCTTACGAGAGCTCCTTTTGTATTCAAAATGGGTTGTTTTGATTGAAAAGCTGTGTTGTGTTTATAGCATCAGCCTGCACAAATGTATTATCTACAGAAAACCTAAGAGCTGGGCTGATGAATCCAATCATGACTCATTCCCAAATCTCATATGCTGAAATTTCACACAATCAGCGCTGAATAAATAAGGAACGCCAGAATGTACATTGGTATCCAATTGACTCCCACTTTCAGTACTTCAGGGTTGAAGTCAGACAGGAAGAATAAATTGCATTCATTAAGCCTGTTTGTATGATAAACATGCCTAACTAGATTTAAAAAACAAAACAAAAAAAAAAGCTCCGCTTATTGGGAGTACAAATTACCAACATGGAATGAAACAAAGATATAGTGAATGACTCTAGAGAAGATTTTCTGAGGTTTTTTTCCACCCAAGTCACAGAGAATCAAGATATTTATTAGTGATTTTCATTACCAAGAACCCTCCCACACACACACACACCTAGATAGAAGCTTTAATATGTGTACTAAACTATACAGTCTGCAAGAACTTACTTATTCAGTATGACGGGGACTATTAATGCCAGGCAATTGTTAAATCTAAGGGCATTTCCATCTAACAGCGTTGTAATGATTCAAAAGCAGCTTTAGACCTGTGGAAATACATGGGATAATCAGGTTTGTTTGTTTCTGGTTCCCTTTAGTTTAGTAGACATCAGAACAAATTTGATATTTTCATCCCACGTTGCTATTGGAGTTGAATCTGAATCTTGTGAATTGGGTGATGAAGATGCAGATTGAATAGTCCACCAGCCTTGAGATTCAGTAGGCAATCAGACATCTACCAGAGTTCCAGCTCAGTCAATCAGCTTGTCCAGGAGAGACCCAATTCAGGTAAAGCAGATCAGAACATGTCAACGGTTGAAAGGGCACCACAAAGGCAAACAGTGTAGCTCCTTAATTGGAGAGAGCAGCAAGCTGTATCAATGACTGAGACCACAAAAAACAGACCATCAGGCAGGGGTGGGATTCTGTCGGTTTGGACCAGTTCGGGCGAACCGGTAGCTCCAACGATCAGCTGGGAGCAAACTGGTTTGCTCCAATGATCAGGTAGGCCCACCCGCCTGCCCCTGCACTTTATTGACCTATATCTTCCCAGCTGATTCATGCAGCAGAGCAAATGGCTGCACCTCAGCTGTAATGTGGAAGGTAAGTTTTCATAAAACTGTGCACATGGGCGCATGCGTGAAGCGCATGATCACCGAACTGGTTGTTAAACCGGCAGGATCCCACCATTGCCATCATGTCTTGCCCCTCAATTATAAAAAAAATCTCTCCAACTCTATACTTGTATTCCTGTCAGCCTTGCTCCTTGCTCTGCATTCAGATCCTAGCCTCAACATTTGGACCTTGGTACCCAAACCACAGATTGGTATAGACAACTCTTGTGGCTTTGAATCTCCTCTCTCTCCTTCTCATGGTTCAAGCTCCCAGTCAAGCATTCTCTGACTCATCCAAGTCCCTGCTGTTACCCAGAAATTTACAACTCAGCAATAAGCTCCTTCAGAGTTGTAATTGCCTGTCTTTTTGTTTTGTATCAGCTGGTTTAAGACAGCTGCAGCTTTTGTACAACTTACACTCCTTTCCCTGCTGGCAATTAGGACTGTGATGCAATCTATCTCACAACTTCTGACCTCTTTCCCCTTCCTCCTGCTAATATCTGCCTTTTGAATACAGTGGACAAACAGTAATTTACTAATGATTGTAAACATTTTTTTTTTTACAAATGACAAATGACCTTCTCATACAAATGACCTTCTCCTGCATAGTTTCAGTTGAGAAGAGGGGACACTTGTTTTTTGTTTTGAAGATGAAGAGAGCATATTATTCATTCTGGTGACTTGAGGGCTGGAGCAGTGATTGAAATAAGTTCTTTGAATTCTTTCTGTTGAACAGTTGGAGGGAGCACTAATGGCCCATGGCAATTTCTGCATATCTTTAGCATTTTGAGGTCAGCAAAAAGAAAGCTGATCACCTTTGACCTGCTTGGCTGTTGTTCTGACCTAGGCTCCCTTAAAAAGTAGGAAGCAGAGTCTTGGTCCCGGCAAAACCTCTTTTATTTACACGCTTGTGAATTACTTTCATTCACAGTCAGCAAGGCTTGTCCAACAGTTTTTCAAAGGAATATTTATCAACACAGACCTTATCTCGCTTGGCAAGCTGCCACATAACTTGTTTCCAAACGCAGTACAAGGCAAAACGTGGCACAGAGTCTCTTAGAGTCACGAACAGAACTCGACCAAATGAATGAACTGATTCCTGCAAAAGCCCCCTCCCCATTCACTGCTCTTTTGTTTCCTATGGGAGGGGCCAATCATCTCCAAGGTATGGCTTTAGTCCCAAGTCGACCCTGCTTTCTTAGTTGCTCTTATCTTCTGGCAGCTCTGCCCATGTGCACACTGGGAACAGGCTCCAGCTGTTTGTCTGCCTCACTGCTGTCTAGTTCCCTCTCTGCCTCCAATACAGAGATCTCGTCCGAGCTTTCCCTAGCCACCAGGACTGGCCCATGTTCATCCCCCAACCTCCTCACTGTCTGACTCTGCTGCCAGCTCCGCTGGGTGCCAGCGGGCCACAACAGCTGTTTTGGGGAAAGGAAATGATGTGATGATTTATAAGAGCCTTGATAGTACAGGGGTTTAGTGCACCCTGTTATTAACACAGCTGCCTGCAATTTCTGTTGGTTCGAATCTCTCCAAGGCTCAAGGTTGACTCAGCCTTCCATCCTTTCTAAGGTAGGTGAAATGAGGACCCAGTTTGTGGGGGCAATAAGCCGACTTTGTATAAAATATACAAAAGAATGAAGGCTATTGCTTAAAGCATTGTAAGCCGCCCTGAGTCTCCGGAGAAGGGCGGCATATAAATCAAATTAATAAATAATAATAATAAATAATGATAAATAATCATTTATATAGTGAACATTTTATGTTAAATTGGGGGGGGGGGTCCACATTTCCTTTTTTTAAAAAAGCATTATCAGGCCATGTGTAGCTAAAAGCAGAGATGCAGGTGTTAAGAGTAAAGAAGAAGACCTTGATGATCAAATAGAGATCCCGTTGCTTGGGCAATGGGGACGAAAGGATTTATTTTTAAAAAAGTCAAGATAACAGGTCTGAAGTTGCTCAGATAACGCCTTAATTCACTGAAGTATAGGAAAGAAAAAGAGGTGCAGTGGAATAAGACATGCAAACTTTTATTATTATAATCGATCTCAATAAAATATTGGTAGGAATCCTGTGGAGTTAATTTCATAGTTTGGTTGGAACGTGGTGGAACTAACAGCAAAGGACATTGTTGTAGGGGATGAGGCCATTTTAGGGTGAGGTATACATGCATTCAGTTTATTGGTTGCCCCCTCATGCCCTAAATCGAACAAGAACATGTCTAACTAATACAGAAGCATTTACTATATCTCAGGGGCTGACATTATCAGTGTTGAACATAGAAACCATACAAAGAGAGATGGGTAAGATGAAATAGCCCTACAACTCACTAATTTAAGAATAACTCTCTTTGATATATTAATATAGATATCCCGATCTTCGTTCCTTCACCATCTTGATCCGTGAACCTGTTCTGACTTGATCATAAATGACTTTCTTATAAAATGACTTCCTTATAAAAACCACCCCTTGAATCTGAATATTCTAATGGTGATTCATTATGTAAAATTATGTTCTATGAATAAGAATTGTAGAAAGAATTTTGAAATCTGTTTCAAATGTATGATTTGAGGCAGGATTGAAGCCCCATCTAAAGCCAATTATAAAGGTAAAGGTTCCCCTCGCACATATATGCTAGTCGTTCCCAACTCTGGGGGGCGGTGCTCACCTCCATTTCAAAGCCGAAGAGCCAACACTGTCTCCATGGTCATATGGCCAGCATGACTAAATGCCAAAGTGCACAGAACGCTGTTACCTTCCCACCAAAGGCGGTCCCTGTTTTTCTACTTGCATTTTTTACGTGCTTTTGAACTGCTAGGTTGGCAGAAGCTGGGACAAATAACAGGAGCTCACCCCGTTATGCGGCACTAGGGATTCCAACCGCCGAACTGCCGACTTTTCGATCTACAAGCTCAGCGTCTTAGCCACTAAGCCACCATGTCCCCTTAAGCCAGAGATCTGCAACCTTAAACACTCAAAGAGCCATTTGGACCCATTTCCCACAGAAAAGAAAACACCGGGAGCCACAAAACCCTTCCTGTGCCTGACTATTTCTTGAGCGGCCACAAAACTAGCATATATAGTTGAATTAAACCAGTGGTGGGATTCAATTTTTTAAACAACTGGTTCTGTGGGCATGGCTTATTTGGGTGGGCATGGCTTGGAGGTCATGTGACTAGGTGGGTGTGGCTAGCTGGTCATGTGACCGGGTGATGGTGGCTATGTGTATAGGGACTACTCACAGGGCTGAAAAAGTCATTTCTGACAGGTCCTCGCACTTTTGATTGATCCTCACATCTTCAGATTTATGCCCATTGCAGCATTGTTAACAACTGTGTCACTCATTTCACAACTGCTTCTCTTCACCATGGTGACAAGATAGGGCAACAAACATAAAATGTGAGGACAGTCGTAAGTGCAAGGACTGGTCAAAAGTGCGAGGACCAGTCAAAAATAACTTTTTCAGCCCTCTGAGTAGTCCATATGCACAAAAGGACTACCCAGAGGGCTGAAAAAAGTGATTTCTGACAGATCCTCACACTTTTGACTGGTCCTCGCACTTATGACTGGTCATCATTTATCCCCATTACAGCATTCTTAACAACTGTGTCACTCATTTCACAACTGCGGTGCTTCATGTGACCGGGGTGGGCGTGGCCAGGTGGTCATGTGGCATCGCTTCTTTGCCCTAATGACAGTTTGCTGCAATGGTCATAAGTGTGAAAAACGGTCATAAGTCACTTTTTCCCGTGCCATTGTAACTGTTGTGAATCAAGGATTACCTGTACAAAAATACAAAAAGCTTCTTTGCTTGCAAAAAGCTGCCCTAAATACCAATCATTAGATTAGAAATCCCTGCAAACTGGAGTTACAAATCAGGGAGGGTGCCAGAGCACCTTGAGGAATTGAAATGGTTAAAATGCAGTGATAACTATCAGCAGCCGACTCTTGCTCATAAAGTGAAACTCTTTAGCAGAGAGGTCATTTAAGCTCTCCAGAATGAAGCAAAGGAGCAAACAGAGTATCTGTTGCTTGTTAAACCAATTACCAGAACAAATAGACACAGAACTAGTCAGATTTCCGAAGTTGCTTCTTTTCAGGAACAGAGATTAACTTTTTTCCTTCCAAACGAAGCTGAATAGGGAAAATTATCCCCCCACTAAACACAGGATTAAACATCACCAAGCACAGAATTAAACTTCACCAAAACCCAGTTTTAGACCAAAAGTCAGAAAGGGTATGTAAACTCACGTTTGAATGTCAATCTTTCTAGCTAGCCAATAAGCCTTGCTGAATGTCACTCATCTTGGTTCCTTGTCATTAAAAGCTTCTGCTTCGTTATTCAATTATTTCTTCAAAGTGCTGATCATTGCACCCTGGCTGGAAGAACTCCAACAGGGAAGTATTTCCTCCCAACAGCGGTGTAAAAAGCTTAAAACAACCCTTCCCCTTTAAGAAAGTCAAGCAAAAAAAAAAAAAACCTCAGAGAACCTCCAGAATCGGAAGTGACAGTAAGACTAGGCATACTGCCGGAGAAGCAGTTTCTGTAAACAGAGCAATAAAGATTCGGCTAGGAAACAACACCGAATGTTGTAATTCCTTACAGGATTAATCCTGTATAGTGGAAAAAAACAAAAAGAGATTTCTTTTAACAACCGGTTCTCCGAACTGCTTAACTACTTAACTACTTAACAACTGGTTCTACTGAACCGGTGCGAACCGGTAGAATCCCACCACTGAATTAAACATTCTGTTTTCTTCTGAAACTTTTCTTTTCTTGGATTTATTCATGGTTGGACTACCTGGGGTTGAAAAGCTCAATAAATCGTGTGCCGGCGGGTGTCGCACATTGACAGTTGTGACACATATTTTGAGTGACAGGGAGCCGCAGCAGAGGGGTGAAAGAGCCACATGTGGCTGCAGAGCTGCAGGTTGCTGACCCCTGCCTTAAGCCAATTATAGATATACAGAAATAATAGAAATAGAGACAGAGATGCTGTTCAATAAAAGTTGGTGAACAAAGTAATTTCTTTCCTACTTTTAACAGCCAGCACCTTCATATTTATTTGAATTAACCTCCCTCTGCTTCTAGCCGCAGTAGGGTTCTAATTAATATTCAGTTGAGATGGGCTCATGTACCAAATGAATATACATTCCTGCGTTTACAGGCAGACATTTGTAAATCTTCTGTTTTCCATATCTGAAAGGATTTTAAGTTTATAAATGTGTAAACAAATCAGGATGAATGGTGTTATTGGGTTGCAAAATATATCAAAGAGCTTACAGTGATTTAATCTAGTGGGAAAGGACCAAAAAAGTGCCCTCAAATTATTGGCATAATGAACAATAAATATACCATTCGGGTGCATATATTCTAATTATTTTTAAAGGGCATTAATTATATGGCTCAGCTTTAATTAACAAGCTCTTCCATAGATTTTTCAACAAAACTGAATTGCATGTTCTTTGTTATGTGCTTAACATAATAAAAAGGGTGGGTGGATAGAAATAGTACAAAAATAAGAACACAAAGTTTAATGCATCACTTATATTATTGGCATACAACTTGTAACTTGTAGATATGGGCTTCAGTATGTATTCGGATTTTAGTAAATCTGTTCCTAGACTTATCCAAAGACTTACTTTTCTGAAGTGTTTTGTGATACAGTAGCTGGGTTTTGGTTGACCAGATTTGATTATGACTGTTGGCAGCAATAGTGTGTTGAATGAATGTATGAATGTACCTGGCTTTCTGTTTTCCTTCCTGCCAGTCGGCCAGGGTGAATTAGGTAGCTACATTAGGTAGCTAATACCACTCTATAAAGCTTTAGTAAGACCACACCTAGAATACTGTATCCAGTTTTGGTCACCACACTATAAAAAAAGATGTTGAGACTCTAGAAAAAGTGCAGAGGAGAGCAACCAGGATGATTAGGGGATTGGAGATTAAACCAGAGGTGAAATCCAATTTCTTTTACTATTGGTTCTTTGGGCGTGGCTTGGTGGGCGTCGTGTGGCTTGGTGGGTGTGGCAAGGGAAAGATACTGCAAAATCTCCATTCCCACCCCACTCTGGCCAGCCAGAGGTGGTATTTGCCAGTACTCCGAACTACTTAACATTTCCGCTACCGGTTCTCCAGAACCTGTCAGAACCTGCTGGATTTCACCCCTGGATTAAACATACAATGAATGGTTACAAGTAGTCAGCATGGCTAGTCTAGTGAAGAGAAGGACCAGGGGAGACACGATAGCAGTGTTCCAATATTTGAGGTGCTGCTGCCACAGAGAGGGGGGGGTCAAGCTATTTTCCAAAGCACCTGATGGCCAGACAAGGAATAATGGATGGGAACTGATCAAGGAGAGATTCAACCTAGAAATAAGGAGAAATTTGGCTGCGTAGAAGTTGAGTTTGTAAAGGAGCTCCATTTTTTGACATTTTTCTACTTTTTATACATATAAAAAACAGCATGGGGCATGAACACGTAGGCCTAGACGGCATCCATTTTCCCCAGATGCTCTTGAAATTCTGATTAAAGCTCTATAAAGCCTGCAGAATGTGAGCAGATACATTTATCAAACCCCAGCATCGCAACACTTCTCCCAACTAGGTTAATCAAAAATATTGTTTTCAAATAAGATTCTGAGCACTTCTTCTTAAATGAAATTCGAGGGAAAAAAGGCCAAAGTGACAATTTAGTTAACATCTGGAAAAAGCAGGAGGGGGTGGGATCTTCTGGGACCTTACTTGGTCTTTTTGCTGACTTTATAGAATGCTGTAGATAAATCTTCGAATTACTTTTCATCAATGCCTCACAACACAAACACATACAACCATAGAGAAGTCAGCCAAACTGCAATAATACATTCCCCTTCTTTCATTTTTCTGTACATATATACAAACCCCCCCCCCGCACTAATAATGAAATATTAAAGCCAGCCAATTCTAATTTTGCCTTTTTCCACTAATCTGACAAGTACCAAAGTCTATTGTAGCTGAAATGACAATTGCTGCAAACAAAGAAGTAATTTTAACTATTGATGCTCTAGCTAAGGTCTTAAAAGTGAGGTAAAATATGAGGAAGGTTCCTGTTGTTTGAGCGATTTTGGATTGGATGAATTCCAATTGCAACCAGAGATGCTAGACGTATCTGGATGAAAATGATGGACAATGAGTTGCTCCAATCAGTGGTGGGTTCCTCCCGGTTTAGCCCGGTTCAGCTGAGCCAGTAGCGGTGACGATATGATGTCACTGAACCGGTTCTCTTTGTTTGGGAGCTGCCTGCCCCCGTGTTATTCTTACCTTTTATTTGGCCCCGCCCCCAATCTATTTGCTGCCTCCCGAGTCCCAGCTGATTGGCTAGAAGGAAAAGTTTAAACTCTTGCCACGGGGCTTCAAAGGGCCGTCCTACAGCTGATCAGTGTTAAAAGGCAGTGTGGTGGTAGACCAGTGTGCTCAAAAAACAAATGGGTAGACCAGTGCCTCCAAAAACAAATGGGTAGACCGGATCACTCCAAGAACAAATGGGTAGATCGGTACAGCTCTGCAAGCAGTTAAAAGCCTGGTAGACCAGTACCTCTGCTAAATCCTAAAAAATTGTCACATGACCATCAAGCCATGCCCACAAAATAAGCCACGCCCACAGAACCAGTAGTAAAAAAATTTAGAACCCACCCCTGGTTCCAATACTTTCATCAAGATTGTGGACTTATGGTTCCTTAAAATATTTGCATAGTGTATATGCATTGAATATAAATCACAGCTTGTTCTCAAGCTACAGATGCTGTGCTACCTATATTGGAAGAAGAATTCTTTTTAGGCCAAGTGTGATAGACATGCAAGGAATTTGTCTCCGGTGCGTAAGCTCTCAGTGTACATACAACAATAGTGATATATCATTATCATAGTCATTGTAAAATACATTTATCATAAAACATTAAGATGCAACATTTGGTTGAATAGCCATGGGTACTAAATAAGTAATCAACATAAATCATACTAGTATACTAAGTAAACAATATAAGTTGCAATACAAACAACGTTATAGTCATAAGAAGATAAGGAGAAGATGAGAATAATGATGGTAATTCTGCCTTTCTAGATAGTTTTACAGTGTCGTGGGAATTAGTTGTTTAGAAGAATGATGGCATGTGGGGGGGTGGAAGTGTCCTTGTGTCTAGTTGTTTGACCTGCAGTGCCCTATAGCATCGTTTTGAGGGTAGAAGTAGAAACAGTTTATGTCCAGGATGTGAGGGGTCTGTAGATATTTTCACAGACCTCTTTTTGACTCGTGCAGTATACAGATCCTCAATGGAAGGCAGGTTGGTAGCAATTGTTGTTTTTTTTTTTTTTTTTGCAGTTCTAATTATCCGTTGAAGTTTGTCTTGATTGGTTGCAGAGCCAAACCAGACAGTTACAGAGGTGCAGATGACAGACTCAATACTTCCTCTATAGAACTGTATCAGCAGCTCCTTGGGCAGCCTGAGCTTTCTAAATTGGCGCAGGAAGAACAGTCTCTATATGTGCCACTGAAAAGCTTTTGTTTCTTCCCAAACAAATATTGAATAACATGAATAACATGTGTAGATAGTACTGACTATGCAGCATTACACTGTCCAATTCTGCCTTTGTTTCTTTTTTTTAAATGCATTCTTCCTTTTTTAAAATAAAGTTCAATAAATAAGCTTCATGGCCCTCTCTCTCTCTCTCTCTCTCTCTCTCTCTCTCTCTCTCTCTCTCTCTCTCTTTTTGCAGTATTTGCCAAGATTCTTGAAAGTTTTTTAAAAAATTATTATTAATTGAGAAATATATTAAACACCTTCACTGCAGAGTTATATGAATAATCCTTTGTTCAGCGAATAATCCTTTTGCAATTATATGGCTACTTATTAATAGACCATATCAAATTCTTAATCCGACTATTGTTGTGAATAATGTGGGCACCTCATTGAAAAAAGAAAGGCAATCAACAGGCTTGAATAGATGTAGAAACCTTGAACTTCCACTGAATTGCAGAAGCTTAAAAAGAAATTTATACTGCTTAGAAAGTAAATCAGAGTCTGTAAGGTCTTTGTTGTGACACCAATGGCCTTCTTAAAGTACTGCAAATTCTCCCAAAGCAGTAAACATATAAGGATTTTCTACACAGTCATTTTATTGTTTCTAATTTAGTCTTCAAGGAATAGTGTAGCAAATCTCCAAGACTCCTGCGCCTATCAATAAAAGTGTTCCGCTTTTAGTCCTGCATTTTCCAAAGCCAGAAGTGCCTGAATTCTGGCAGAGGAAGGTTTCTTATAGATTTATTTCTATCATTCCAACATGTGCATTCAGGCCTCTTCGCCACTGAAATACACAAATTGCATCATGCAAAAACATAGTTAACGCGGACAAAAAAATTGAATGCTTCTGTAAATACTGCCTACCATTTCTACAAAGCAGGAGCTCAATATTCAAGGTTGTTGCCACCTGTATTTTCAAACGTGGTGATTTTGTAGCCATCAGGCATTGCCAGTTCATTTCCCGTTCACTCCCAACCATAAACTTCACTGGATTCAGATTGTTGGAATCTGTCAGTAGTAATAGTTGCAGTCAATGTGATCTTTGGAACCTCAAGAGCAAACACTGTAAAATGTGCATTGTGTCTTACCCTACATCCACATTTCATTTATTTAGATTGTGGTAAAAGCAAATGTTGCATAGATCTGGATCAAAACCTCTGAACAAGATTAGAGGGAACTTATTGTTCACTTTTTCCCTGTTTTAGAAAAATCCACATATTCTTTAGATGCACGAGGATGAGTTTTCTTTTTTGTCTTAAGAAAGGGATGTTGGGAAGGATTTGGTTCCTCTGTCTATGGCTGGTGTTCCAATCCAGAATAGACTATAGTTTACGGAATTAAACAATATGTTGGATGCCACAAATTCTGTGTAATGTTAGATGGTTTCCAAATTACTTTTAGTTTGATCATCAGACCCAAATACTGGGTGAATTCCATTGAGAGAATAAGAACAACAATCACAAAATTTCAAACCATTCAGATTTTTTCTGCCACCCGGCAGGAATTGTCTATGCTCAAAAGCAAGAATTGTCTATGCTCAAAATTGGAAATTAGAGAAAATACCTTAGGAAGATGAAGTAATAAGAAAGATCTTAGATTGCATTGAAATGAATTGATTAACTTTATTGATTAAAAATAGGAAAGAATCAGAATACTTTAAAATATGGAATTATTTTTATTCTTGCTTGCAAAAGAGATATAAATGATTAATTTTATAAATATGTATAAAAAAACCTGATAGTAAGAATACGATTATAGTAATAAATTGGTATGGTGGTTTTGAAGACGACTAAGACAGAAGAAACTGTTGGAACAAGAAGAATAAAAGGAACTGAAGAATTCAACACCGAGATTTCACAGGGGAGGGCTGATTGATGTTTTAAATGTTTGTTTGTTTTTTAAAAAATAATAAAAAACTTTATATAAAAAAAGATTTTTTTTATACATTCCCAATACATTCCTATTCCATTTATTCTTTTCCTTTTGCTATTGTTATTTCTGAGCTATATTGTTGCAACATAAAGCTTGGACATTGTACTTGATGTTTCCAATCTCCAGATCAGATTGTTATTGTAGCCTGATATGGATATTAGAATCTAGAACTTGAGTTTATCTAAATGGTTTCTTCCTTTATCATATGGAATTTTAACTTGATTCAAGAGAGAATAACTTTCCCATTAAAATGCCCAAAAGATAGACCTCCAGTTTGGTTGAATACTAATATTCCCACTATTCCAAATCTGCATCAAGAGATCCATGGCTGTCCTGAAACTTTGTAGAAAATTGATGTAATTTTTATATCTTAGTTCTCATCACGGCATTGTTAGTTTAAGGCAGAGCGACAATGATCATTTCCCAGTTCTCAGGAACTGAGAACTACTAAGGAATTACTAGTTTTTGTCTATCACATCTAAAACATGCAGTATGATATTTGCGAATGTTATTGATAAGTGTTCCTTGAATTGAAAATACCTTTGCTCATAACTCAAACTTCAGTTTGCTCAGGCTCATATTTTCCAAACACACACAGAGATACTCATATACCTACACACTTTTTCAGTGAAGAGCAATTTTGTAAGGAATCTTTGCCAGTGAATATCAGCAATCCCAACACAGAGAACAGCAAATGTTGAATTGTGCTGGGAAAGTTATTCAATCCTTCGCCGGATCCTCTAGTGAACAGAAAAGCAATTCTTTGATGTGGAGAAGATGTGTAACGACAAAGTTCTACTTAATTTATTCAGGCTATTTAAGATGTTCAATGAACCAGAAAGTCCAGATGACAGAGATAAATAAGACTGTTCCCTAAAAGTGCTGCGAATTGGGTCTGGGATCTCCCATCTATGTTGATGCATTGCCTGATATTCTGGGATGGAGGGGTGGCCATTGCTTTCCATATATGATTTAACCTTCAGCTCCATGTAGTCTGCCTGGCACTGTATGTTGTCAATTAAGGAAAATCAATCTCTGGCATTTTTATGCCAAAAACGTAGGCTCCCCCCCCCACCCTTTGGGGAGTAAATAATTAGTTCAGAACTGCTCTAGGCAATAATTAACTGAACCAGACTTATTAAGAAAACTGCCTCCAGCATTTTTCCATCTCAGAGGTGTTTAATATCTATCAAGTTGCTTCTAAATGATTTTGAGGGAAGCATTCCACAGCTTTTTCTTCTTTTTTTTCAAAGAAATAAGGCAACTGCATAATTAATGTGGTTTGACCTAAACCCTTCCTGAGTCATAATTTACATTTTACTGAAAAACTGTGCTGATCATTTACACTTCTCCTTTAGTTATCCAAGAGGACTGTGGATAAATTTGTTTTCCAGAGCTTTTAATTGGGTTAGGCCATTCAGTAATCAGATGTTAGCAGGAAATGATGGTGTAAAATCCAGCCAAATCTATATCCATTATATTTGTAGCTCTGAGATGCTCTTCTAAACTTATGTTGCTGAGAACTAAGCAAGATGAAATGAAAAATCTTCCTTCATTTTTAAAATGTGGCTTTTCCCCATCTATAACTCTGAGTTATCACCGTTGTTCTGTCTGTAGGAATTATAGATGTTTGATTAATTGTAAGACAATCCCATTCATGACATATAAATAGAATTTGAATCATTGGAAGAATAGATCCATGTAGGTTCAATCTAATCACCTAGTGAGTTCACTCAGCCATAAGCACAACCTCGTTTAGTGATTTTTTGAAGTTACAACAGTGATGAAAGTAACATTGTGACCTATGCTCACACTGACAACATTTGAAGGTCTGTAAAGCAACGGAAACCTAAGTAAGTAAGATTGTTAGCACAGTTGCAATTTCATTTAGTGACCAGTTTGTTTAGCCACTAAGTTGCTCATTGTAGCTGCTAAATAAGGACCATATATCTTGAAAAATAGACTTCAGAGTCATTACTGCTGTGGGCATTTCCATTAGTAATAACCAATGAATAGCCTTGTAGCCTTACTCCATTAGTAATAACCAAGAGCCTTGGTAGCGCAGCAGACTAAAGCACTGTTAAGTAACACCAGCTGCCTGCAATTACTGCAAGTTCAAATCTCACCAGGCTCAAGGTTGACTCAGCCTTCCATCCTTTCGAGGTAGGCAAAATGAGGACCCGGTTTGTGGGGGCAATAAGCTGACTTTGTATAAAAAAGAACACCGCTGGGGGGGGCGAAAGCCCTACTAAGCAGGTATATACAAAAGTATGAAGGCTATTGCTTAACGCATTCTAAGCCGCCCTGAGTCTCCGGAAAAGGGCGGCATATAAATCGAACCAATAACCAGGGGGAGGGCCTTCTCTGTGGGGGCACCTACCCTCTGGAATCAGCTGCCCCCAGAGATAAGGAGAATCTAAGACCTCGGTGCCTTCCACCATGCCCTTAAAACTTTCTTTTTCCAGCAAGCAGGGCTGGCCTAACACTTTTTAAATGTTTTAATTGTTTTGTTACTGTTTTTAATTATAGGGCCAAATTTATATATATCTTTTAATGGTATTTTAATATTTGTAGTCTATGTTTTTACGTGGCTGTACACCGCCCTGAGTCCTTAGGGAGAAGGGTGGTATACAAATTCAAAAATAAAATAAAAATAAATAAAATAAATAAATAAATAAACAAACAAACAAACAAACCAATAGCCTTTGAAACAGCATATTCTAATTGAGGATGTTGGAAAATGTAGTATAGATTGTTTCCCAACAAAAATATTATCTGCCAAATTAGATTCTTTCATCAATCATAGCTAGCCGGTACAATGGGGATTCTTTCTTTGAAGATGTTTCGCTTCTCATCCAAGAAGCTTCTTCAGAGAAGAGAGTTGAAAATTTGACATCTTCAAAGAAAAAACAGAGAGTCCAGTTGCCTCTTGAAAAAGCACCTTTGGGACAACCATGACCTGGATGGCTGAGAATCTCCATAAACATTTAGCAATACACTTTGCGCTGAACACCCTTCAGAGCTGAAGAAATTTCTTGGATGAGAAGTGAAACTTCTTCAAAGAAAAACCAGAAAGTCCAGTTGCCTCTTGAAAAAGCACATTTGGGATAGAAGCTAATACTTTTTTTTTTTCATATAAGGTTTGGCTGCCCTGTTGGATGGCAGCTACAGTTTCTTTTCATCATGTATGATTTACAGGGGCATAACCTTTCCCCTTCCTTCTGAAGAGTGTTTGGTTTTTCATAGATTTAGCAAATAACAAGTATAACTGCCTGAAAAAGCAAACCAACATCAAATGTGCAAAGAGGCAGTTTAGTGTCATGGTGCCAGCCTAGAAATCAGGAGACTGTGAGTCAGTGGTGGGTTCCTCCCGGTTCGGTCCGGTTCGGCCGAGCCGGTAGTGGTGACAATATGATGTCACTGAACCGGTTCTTCCCCCCGCGCCCCCCACCCCCCCACATTATTCTTACCTTTTATTTGGCCCCACCCCCAATCTATTGCTGCCTCCTGAGTCCCAGCTGATGACTAGAGGGAAAAAAAACTGTTTAAACTCTTGCCGTGGGGCTTCAAAGGGCCGTCCTACAGCTGATCAGTGTTAAAAGCAAACAAATGAGTCGGGTTGTAAGTGCGAGGACTGGTTGTAAGTGCGAGGACCTTCCAGAAATGACTCTGACCAGCTAGCCCCGCCCACCTAGTCACATGACCTCCAAGCCACACCCACAAAATAAGCCACGCCCACAGAACTGGTAGTAAAAAAAATTAGAACCCACCCCTGCTGTGAGTTCTAGGTCTGTCATAGGCATGAAAGCTGGCTGCATGATTTTGGGCCAGCCACTCTCCTCACCCCAACATACCTTACAAGATTGCTGTTATGGGGGAAATAGGAGAAGGAAGAAGTACTGTGTATGTTGTTCCCTACCTTGAGTTACTTATAAAGCAGGGGTGAAATTCAAAACTTTTCTCTACCGGTTCTGAGGGCATGGCTTGGTGGGCATGGCAGGGGAAGGATATTGCAAAATCTCCATTCCCACCTCACTCTGGGGCCAGTCCAGGGGTGGGTTCTACTTACCTTTACTATCGGTTCGCAACGGGATCGCACGTGTGTGTTGCTTTGCTCGCACAAGCGCCTTGCTTCTGCGCATGCGCAGATCGCCAATGACAACATCTGGGGCGATGGGTGGGGCCTCCCGCTGGTTTCACTACCGGTTCTTGTAAACCAGTCCAAACCGGGGGCAACCCACCACTGGGCCAGTCAGAGTTGGTATTTGCCGGTTCTCCGAACTACTCAAAATTTCCACTACCGGTTCTCCGAACTATTCAAAATTTCCGCTACCAGTTCTCCAGAACCTGTTAGAACCTGCTGGATTTCACCCCTGTTATAAAATAATAAATATGTGATTTTTAAAAATCTAAAAAAAAACCTTGCTAAGAAAGCACAAATTATCAGTCTTAAAATAGTATGCTCCCATTCCATTATATGTCTGCTTCCTGCAGGTTAGCTCTGTTCTTGTAATTAAACTTTTTTTTTTAAATGTAGGGATATGGTCTGTCAACAAGTTAATTACTCAAAGAAATAAACTTGAGGCAAGACTATAGCAATCTATTTTACTCTGGCACGAGTGATTTAATTCATGCTTCTACCTTGAAGCTGATTGGCATTAACAATTAATCGGACTTGTTCACTTAGTATCTCTAGCTCCTCAGTTTCCAATCTCCATTTGGAAGTAGATTTACAAGTAGAGAGGTTCTTATACATATGGCTTCTGGAAGTTCACAATTGTTTCCAGTAAATCCAGGACCTTACTTGCCAAGAACCACAGTACAAAATTCCCTAGTAGACTTTGTGTGTGTTTGTGTGTGTATTTGTGCCTGGTTTCCATGTTCTTGCCTTCAGTTCGTTCTAAGGACATGGGTGAGAAAAGTTGTCCTTAGCTGTATAGATTTCCATCTAATCCCATTTCTGCCCAAGGGCAGAATCAAGATGCGCGCCATCTAGTCAGCCGTATCACCCACTGCTTGAGAGGGAAGTCAGATGATTGATGTGAGTGAGAATTGAAGTAATAGCAATAGAGATGAAGATGAGGACAGCCAATTCCACGCGGATATACTTTTCAACCAATTAAAGGTAGGTGGATAGCACTTTAGCTCAGCAGTGGCAAAAGGCCACTAGTGGACATTTAAATCAACTGCTATGTGCCCAGTTTGTTCGAAGGAAAAATACTGTGACAGTGACACAGAGGTAATAAGGACGGACTCATGCTGAAATGACTCCTGGCATTCACAATGGTTTAGGCCAAATCTTAGTCTATAGACGAATGATTTGGTGATGGAAGAAAACTGGTTACTATTGCTGAGGAATCTGCCCATGGAGAAAAGGACTGTTTTTCTCACCCTGCAAGAAGAAATTAACCCATCTACCTATTGAGGAAGGGAGAAGGACATACAGAGGTGAATTACATTTCACAGAGAAGCCTCCTTTGCCAAGCTGAAGACAAGGCCCCTCGGCCAGGGGTTTCTTCATTCCATGTGCAATGTACAATAAACCCATTTCTGAAGAAATAGATCCCATTGTCAGGAAGCATCATATGTCGCCAGTTGATCACAAGCACTCTTTTCAACTAATGAGGATCAGGAAATGGATCAAGAAATGAGGGATTACTATCCTTTCTAAGGGAAGGTTGGTAGATTTCCAGACCAAAAGGTCATCTGATTTTCCTGAATGCTTTAGTTCAGGGGTGTCAAACTCGTGTCGTCATGTCGTCGTCACGTGATGTATTGCAACTTTGTTCCCCTTTGCTAAACCGGGTGTGGGCATGGCCAACACGTGACACATCCGGCCTGTGGGCTGCGAGATTGATACCCCTACTTTAGTTTATTAATCCCCTATTTATCCCATGGGATGTGGTGGTTCAGTGGCTAAGACACTGAGCTTCTCGATCAAAAGGTCGGCAGTTCAGTGGTTCGAATCCCTAGTGCCACGTAATGGGGTGAGCTCCCGTTACTTGTCCCAGCTTCTGCCAACCTAGTAGTTCAGAAGCACATAAAAAATGCAAGTAGAAAAATAGGGATCACCTTTGGTGGGAAGGTAACAGCGTTCCGTGTGCCTTTGACTTTGAATCATGCCGGCCACATGACCATGGAGACGTCTTCAGACAGCGCTGGCTCTTCGGCTTTGAAACAGAGATGAGCACTTCCCCCTAGAGTTGGGAATGACTAGCACATACAGTATGTGTGAGGGGAACCTTTACCTTTACCTTATCCCATTTACCCTGGACTAATTCCAGCTTTGAATCAGTTATTTGCATAATGGTACAATCTGGATTGTACCATTACCATGAAGAAAAAGCATGGGTTTTCTCTGATCTTTTTCCCCCCTGTCTTTTCCTAATTCAGAGAAATTTCTAGAAAAAGAAATACCTAGAAATTAACTTACAGAGGCCTTAATGAGTGTCACATAAGGTTTCATATAAATAGCCAAAAGAAACTCAAGATTAAAAGAAAATAAGTGCTCATTTTATTATTTTATCTCAGTCACAATTCCATGGGCTACAGATAACCTTAATATGGAAATATACCACTTTCTACATAGTCACCTTTCTTTCTTCTTAGTTTATTTCTTGTGCCTTTCATGGATTAGTTATCTCTGGAACATAAAGTAACATTTGCTATTCTGGGAGAGTTAATGGAAAAACAGTGTGCTTTAATAGATTTAAGGACTTTCTTTTTAAGGCCTCCTGCACAGTCCCTGCAGTTTTCATAGTTTCTTCAGGAAATTATAATTACATGGTAAATTATTTTTAGACATGATAACAGCAGCAAAATTTCTATTTGCTCAATGTTAGAAAATTCTATGATACTACAATGGAAGAGTGATTAGTAAAAGTGATGGAAATGGCAGGTTCACATTTGCAAACCGGTAGGTAAGGTAAGTGAATCCCATCTCTGACCGCAAACAAGCCTCCCATGCCCCAACACCTGTAGTGCCGCTGTCCAACGCCTTCTGCAGCCACTTGGGGCCGCTTGCAGCCAGATGCCACATGGCGCATTGTGCTGATGAGCAACGAGCCATGTGGCATCTTGCCGTGAGCGGTAGCACAGGCATGACAAGCCACGTGGCATCAAGGACCTAGGAGTACTCATTTCAAAAGATCTAAGCCCCAGAGCTCACTGTAACATCATTGCAAAAAAGGCATTAAGAGTTGTCAATCTTATTTTACGAAGTTTTCTCTCTGGTAATGCTATACTTCAACCTAGGGCATACAAAACCTTTGCCAGACCTATCCTTGAATACTGCTCACCTGCCTGGAACCCTCACTGCATTTCAGACATCAATACATTAGAGAGGGTCCAGAGATATTTTACTAGAAGAGTCCTCAAATCCTCTGCTCGAAATAAAATTCCCTATACCACCAGGCTTGAAATTTTAGGCCTCGATAGCCTTGAACTACGCCATCTACGTTCTGACCTAAGCTTAGTTCATAAGATTATTTACCAAAATGTCCTACCTGTAAATGAGTAGTTTAATTTCAACCGCAATAACACAAGGGCAATCAATAGATTCAAACTCAATATAATTCGCTCTAATCTTGATTGTATGAAATATGACCTGCAATAGAGTAGTAAATGTCTGGAACACTCTATCTGATCCTGTTGTTAGTCTCTCTAATCCCCATACCTTTTACCTTAAACTGTCTACCGTGGACCTTTCATGTTTTTTAAGAGGTCCCTAAGGGGATGTGCATAAGCTCACCAGCATGCCTACCGTCTCTGTCCTACTGGTCCCATTTATATGTACTCATTTTATGTCTTCATGGCTATGTTTTACTTATTTATTTCCTTTTATTTGTGCCAATTTTTTTTCATGTGTCCATGTCTATGTCTATACTGTTACTTGTTTACTTCTACTTGTTGATAAAAAAATAAATGAAGAAGAAGAAGAGGAAGAGGAAGAGGAAGAAGGAGAAGCAGGAGGAGGAGGAGGAGGAGGAGGAGGAGGAGGAGGAGGAGGAGAAGAAGAAGAAGAAGAAGAAGAAGAAGAAGAAGAAGAAGAAGAAGAAGAAGAAGAAGAAGAAGAAGAAGAAGAAGAAGAGGAGGAAGAGGAAGAGGGAGAAAGGAGGAGGAGGAGGAGGAGGAGGAGGAGGAGGAGGAGGAGGAGGAGGAGAAGAAGAAGAAGAAGAGGAAGAGGAAGAGGAAGAAGAAGAAGAAGAAGAAGAAGAAGAAGAAGAAGAAGAAGAAGAAGAAGAAGAAGAAGAAGAAGTAGAAGTGGAAGAGGAAGAAGGAGAAAGAGGAGGAGGAGGAGGAGGAGGAGGAGGAGGAGGAGGAGAAGAAGAAGAAGAAGAAGAAGAAGAAGAAGAAGAAGAAGAAGAAGAAGAAGAAGAAGAAGAAGAAGAAGAAGAAGAAGAAGAAGAAGAAGAAGAAGAAGAAGAAGAAGAAGAAGAAGAAGAATCTGGCTGAGAGTGGCTGCAGAAGAAGTCAGGCAATGGTGTGACAGGTGTTGGGGCCTGGGAGGTGTGGCTATGGTTGTCCTAAGGTAAGTGGGTAAGACATCCCACGAAAATAAGACCTGGTGCTTATTTTGGGGCCAAAAACATGGTAGTATATAATGAAGATTTACTGAGCACTGGAAAACCAAAACAGCCTATTAAATAAACCCAAATGAAGTATAGAAAGGAGACATGGCAAGGCAAAGTATTACTTGGTCAATTAAAAAAAAGTCAAGCAAAACAAATAATAAGAAGACTGGCAAGTGGGTAAGTACATGTAATTCTAGCTGCATAAAACCAAGACTTGTTTTTAAAAATGTGCATAAAGCCACAATTCAAAAGACAGCAACAGACAGCAAAACAGTCTCTGCAAAGAAAGTGAAGAAACAGTAGTTCACCTACTTAGCTGCTTCAGGAACGTTGCTCAGACTGCTAACAAAGTAGCATGACAAAGTAGCAACAGTGGTGCATTGGAATTGCAAGAAATACCACTTGCCTGCAAGCAAGAACTGGCGGGACCTCAACACAGCAAAGTAATGGAAAATGGAAACGCTAAAGTACTCTGGGATTTTAGAATTCAAACCGACAAGCATCCACTACACAATGCTCCCGGCTTAACAACTGCTGATAAGAAAGAGAAAAACGCCTCAGTAGTGGATGTTATAGTATCTGGAGACAGAATAAAAAAGAAAGAACTGGAGAAAATCCACAAAATGCAAAGAAGTATCACAAAATTACTTATATGGCGAATAAAAGATAGTACTACTGAGGCAAAAGGAAGGAAAGATAGCCAGTTTGTCTAGTGGTTAAGTCACCAGGATAGAAAGTGGGAGACCCTGAATTCTAGTCATGTCATAGCCATGAAAACCAATCGGGATATCTTGGCTAGTCCCAAAGGTGCTTTGTTCAAGAGGCAACTGGACTTTCTGGGTTTTCTTTGAAGACGTTTCACTTCTCATCCAAGAAGCTTCTTCAACTCTGATTGGATGGTGGGGTTGAAGAAGCTTCTTCAATGAGAAGTGAAATGTCTTCAAAGAAAAAACCAGAAAGTCCACTTGCCTCTTGAAAAAAGCAACCTTTGGGACAACCATGACTTGGATGACTGAGAATCTCTATAGATATCTTGGCTAGTAACTCTTTCTCAGCCCAAGTCACCTGGCAAGGTGGTGGTTGTCTGGAGGAGGAAGGTATGTTGGGTATGTTTGCTGTCTTGAGTTACTTCTAAAAATAATAAAGGTGGGATACAAATAAATAAACTCAAATACTTTGGCCACCTAATGAGACGGAAGGACTCACTGGAGAAGAGCCCAATCCTGAGAAAGATTGAGGGGCAAAAGAAGAAGGGGACAACAGAGAACGAGGTGGCTGGATGGAGTCACTGAAGCTAAATGGACTCCAGAGGATGGTAGAGGACAGGAAGGCCTGGAGGAACGTTTTCCATGGGGTCGGGATGGGTCAGACACGACTTTGCAACTAACAACAACCTAAATAAATAAATAACCATTTGAACACCATTGGCATTGACAGAATTACCATCAATCAATTGCAAAAGGCAGCTTTACTTGGAACAGCTTATATCTGTGACGATATCTTTTAAAGTTATTAATAAACAGCATCTGCCTTATCCCAGGTCCTTGGGAAGCACTCGATGCCTGTAGTTAGATAAAAATGCCAAATCCTGTCTAAGCATCTCGCTGACAGTGTGACCAAGTATAATAATAATAATATTGTTAATAGCAATATTGTAAAATAATATCACATTTTTAGAAATAGCAATAGCACTTAGACTTATATATTGCTTTACAGTGCTTTACAGCCTTCTCTAAGCGGTTTACAGAGTCAGCATATTGCCCCCAACAATTTGGATCATCATTTTACCCACCTCGGAAGGATGGATGACTGAGTCAACCTTGAACCTGATGAGATTTGAACTGCCAAATTGCAGGCAGTTGGCAGTCAGCAGAAGTAGCTTGCAGTACTCTAACGACTGTGCCACCAAGGCTAAATCATTTTTAAAGTATTCCCTAGAACTCTGGAACAACCATATTCTGAAAGAACTGTCTGTATATGTGTGAGTGTTTATGTACATATGTTCATGTGTTTATATGCACACACATATTTGTGTGTTTGTGTTTGTATGTGCATTTTATAAAACACAAATCAGATTCTATTGAACACATGAAGCCTGCTTCCTTGGTAAGGTTTTAATATATAATTATAAATCAAGAAAATGATATTGCTATTATTATTACCTGCCAATATTCATTAAGTCTGTCAGTCATAACTCCCCCTCCAATAAAAAAAAAAAACAACTTAAAAATAGGATGCAATTCCAAGTCTTTACTTCTTATAGAGCAGCAAAAAAGTGCACCCAAAATTTGCACACAGTCTAAGAACCTGCCTGGATTCATTTTGATATAATTTTTGGACTTCTGCAGCAGCTCATTCAGAGGAAAGACAAACTGACCAATGATTACAACAATTCAAGATCCATTGTCTCCAAAAATCTCAAAAGAGAAGGAAAGAATTGCTCAGGGATAAGTAATCTGATGCCTTTCTTATATGCTGAACTTCAACCTCCATCATCTGCAAGGTATATGGTAGACTTAGAGGCAAATGTCAAAAGAAAATGGGGGCCACAAGGCCATAAAAAGGTGTTTTCACTTTTCACATTTTAAATTTGATTCAAGTCATTTCTACTTAGTTTCAGGAATTTTATTATTATAAAATACCGTATTTTTCGGAGTGTAAGACACATTTTTTTCCCTCCTAAAAGAGGCTGAAAATTTGAGTGAGTCTTATACTCCGAATGTAACCCTGCCCACCCGCTGGCCCCCACCCTTCGGCCTCCGTGCATCCTCTTCCTGGCTGCAGAGATTGCCACTGACAATGGCTTGTGTTTTTGGGCTCCGTGAGTTGCGTTTTCAGCCTCCAAATGCTCCGTTTGAAAGCCCTTCAATGCTGCGGGGATCACCAAAGCACATTGCCGCCGATCACCACCTGAAAATGTGATGCATTTGGAGGCTGAAAATGTGTCCAAAATGGCTACCCAGAACAACTGCTGCCTTCTCTTACTCCTTCCGTGCTTTGCTTGCTTTAGTCACTGGAGCACCCTCCAATGATCAGCTGTGCTTTTGAAGCTGTTTTTCAGCCCCAACATGAGCGAAGTGATCTTCCGTGCTTTGCCTGCTTTGCTAATTGCTGCTCCCTCTGAAAATCAGCTGTGCTTTAGAAGCTGTTTTTTAGCCCCAACCAGCCCCAACCTCAAAACCAACGAGTGAACTAATGTGCTGAAGCTGACCAGGCTAAGGATGCTAGCCAGATGAATACCTGGTAGGCAGAATTTTTTCCTCCCCAAAAACTTTTTCTTAAACTCTGAAAAATACAGTAACCCTTTAACTATTTCACATGAACACTCAGGTATATTTTAATCAAACCACTCCCAATATATTTTGTGTCATGTATGTATGAGCATGTGCATTTATTTTTCTGCTTAATTAAAAATTGGAAAACAACTCTTCAGAATTCTGAAAAGTATAACTTTCAAAGAATAATTGGGTTTCAGTTGGGATAGTCCAAAAGCACAGCTCTAATTAAGGTTACATTTAACTATTTAGGAAACCATTTTCTCCCCCAATTTTTAGCCTTTTCAGATTGTCTCCTATGTCGGAGTGGCCTAAACATAAAGATTTGTCATAAGCTTCTGGTTTTTTTTAATAGTATCCTTGTTTGGGGGAAAAAAAATCAGGCTGCAAGGGATTCATGGATCGACCTGAAAGAGATTATATAAAGTGTTTTGTGTACACACAGGGATTTTAGAGTTCATTCTCCTCAGCTTTTCAGCCTTTGGGCTTCTTGGTCTTTGGGGTAAGATCTAATATGCACATGTGTATAAATATGTGTGTATGTATTTATAATTTAGAGCCGCCTGACTCCAAACAAGATCAGGCAGCTTAGAGAAAGAGATCATAGTCTTGCAGAAGAAAAAAGCCAAGCATAACAACAAAAACAACAACGTTCTATTCTACCACCTTTTACTTTATTAGACAACACAGTATCAATGTTAGGTGTTTTGCGCCAGCCATGACAGTCTCTTCAAAGGCCACCAGATGGGGGCAAAGAGGCACCTTTGATCCCACTGGTGGGTCAAGGGGCTCCAGCCCCTGCAGCTCCATTGGGGAGAGTTAATGGCCCTCCAGCCCCCTCACACACATGGGTAAGGGAGGGGCCAGGGGCCCCTATAAGAACCCCTGCACAGGGCTGCTCCCTGCCTTTTGTTTTTTCCCTTTTCCCTTTTTTCCCTGCTCTTGTTCTAGTCTCCTATGGGACTGACCCATGGGCTCAATCCAGGCATGGATGCCTCCATGCCTGGGAACTTATTTTACTCCACTTTTACTTCTAAATAAAGACTTAATTTGATTGCATCCTTGCGTGCTGACCTTTTCTTGGAAGCGCTCTCAACGAACCATCGTTCTTCGTGAGATCGCTCACAATCAACAATAGAGTGCTTCAAGTTTTTGGCTTCCATAGTCTCCCAGGATTTGAAATGGACACCTTGATACAGTTCTATAGAGGAATTATTGAGTCTGTCATTTGTATTTCTTTAACTGTCTGGTTTGGTACAGTAACAAGACTTGAATGATTAGTTAGGATTGCAACCAGCCCACCTTCCATAGAAGACCTGTATATTGTGCGGGTCAGAAAGAGGGCTGAGAAAATATCGACAGACCCCTCACATCCTGGACACAAACTATTTCAACGCCTCCCTTTGGGACATCGCTATAGGGCTGGGATGGCAAACCTATGGCACATGTGCCAGAGGTGGCATGCAGAGCCCTCTCTGTGGGCATGTGCGTTGTCGCCAGCAGCCCTTCTGGTTTCCGGCATGCACATGTGTGCCAGCCAGCTGGTCTTTGTAGGTGCCAGAGCACTGGAAAACAGCCTGAAAATGCCCCAAAAATCGCTCCCCAAAATAGACAAAAAACAGGCCATTTTGGGGGGCATTTTCAGGTCATTTTTGGATAAAATGACAGGTGCTGTCATTAGAGTGCTCCATGGCATCGGACCAGGGTATACGAGACCGCCTTCTGCTACCAATAGCCTCTCACCGACCAGTACACTCCCATAGAGAGGGGCTTCTCAGGGTGCCGTCGGCCAAACAGTGTCAACTGGCGGCCCCCAGGGGAAAAGCCTTCTCTGTGGGGGCACCTACCATCTGGAATGAGCTCCCCCCAGAGATACGGAGGATCCCGGATCTGCGCACGTTTCGTCGTGCTCTCAAAACTTTTTTATTTCAGCAGGCTGGCCTGGCCTAACTCTCCTCTTTTAAATTTTTAATTCGTTTGATTTTATAAATTGGGTGTTTTAATCTGTGTTTCGGCCAAAATATTTAATAATTTTAAGGGACTTTTAATATTTGTATTATCTGTATTTTATCTTGGCTGTTCACCGCCCTGAGTCCTCCGGGAGTAGGGCGGTATGGAAATTTGATTAATTAATTAATAAATAAATAAATAAAAAACAGCCAGAAAAACAGCCAGAAAATGACCCGAAAAATGGCCTGAAAATGGCCAAAAAGGACCTGAAAAATGCCCCAAAACCAGGCAGGCACACGCCAGCTGGTCTTTGGGTTTCCAGCGCTCCAGTGCGTGCACGCACACACGCAAATGTTCCGGTTTGGACACTTGGTGCCGAAAAGGTTCGCCATCACTGCTATAGAGCATTGCATGCCAAAACTACTAGACACAGGGACTGCAGATGTGAAGAAGTTTCTTGGATGAGAACTGAAATGTTTTCAGGGGGAAAAAACGCAAGAAAATCAAGTTGCCTTTTGAAAAAAAAACACCATTGGGGCAATCACGACCTGGATGATTGAGAATCTCCATAGACATTGGGTAAGCATTGGTTGCAGTTCTGGGATTTGCCACTAGAAGAAGAAATCATGTTCAGAACCATTTGTTCTCTGCAATCCTCAAGAACTGTTGATCTTTAGAAGAATGGACTTTGAAGATGGCCAGTTTCGCTGAGATGGCGAAGATTTCAGCATACTTAAAAGATCGCTCACAAGAGACTTATGAATGTGAATGGAAAAAGTGGATAGATTATGTGCAGAACAAATATCAAACTAGGAAGTATCAAATAGCTTTTCATTGATAGTATTATATTATATTAAGATAGAAATATTTGAACTATGTGAAGATGAAAAATGATATGGGGGTTGGGGGGGGTTCAAGGTTTTTATATAAAGGGGATAATGATGGGGCATATTCTATGGAAGTCCGGGGGGGAGAGGAGGGTTAGGGGGGGTTAGGGAGGGTGGGTTGGGGAGTTTGGAGTGGGTTAGGGGGGTGAAAATGGGGTGAAAATGTAATTGTAAAACTTTTACAATAATAAAAAAAAAGAACTGTTGATCTACTGCTATTTCAGATTAACTGAGAATTATTTAGAAAGCTGACAATTCTTAGTTAATTTGTCATAAGGAAAGCAAAATAAGGGGTGGTTGATTCCTAGGGACTGTCAAACATTTACAGATAACTAGTTGATTGTTCCCTGTTAAAATTAAAGGTGTCATTTATGTTGAAAAAGACTTTGCATTTATTATTTGGCATTCATTGACTTTTGCTTACAGATCTTGACTTTGCTGTTTGATAACCAGCTATTAACCGTACAACACCCTGGGGGTTTGCCATTTTGCTCTGTCATGATTGACCTTGTCTCAGCCATTGGAAATGCAACAAAGGAAAAGGTATGAATTCAAAATATTGGCATTTTCTCCCCAATGTTAGCAGCAAATGAAGAAAACTGCGGGGAAATAAATACTGCTTATTGATTTTCCTACTCATTCTCAAAAACAATATAATTAGATTTAGACCGTAAGCAATGGTAGCCCAGCCTACAGAAAGTGTGAGTCAAACACTTGACTCACTCATGTCAAGATGCATGCTGGTTCTTAAAAGAGCAAATGAGTCATAGCATGGACATGTGATGGACACCACCAAATAGATAGTGGATTGGTTTCAAGTTCTTTGCCTGTGCTCTGCTCCAGTACATGGACCAAAACTGCAAGTTAACGCTTGCCTTGAACAAACCGGAGGCATTAAATGCCCTCAGCTATTCTCTACCATCAGAGATTACAAGGAAAGGGAGTAAATAAGGACATTCCCTCCTTGGCCACTGGCAACCATTAGAGGTTATAGCTGACTCTACTTCCTTTAATATTAGAATTAAATGAGCACTACATGTTACCAAGTTGCATGGAGTAATGTTTGGGGTAAAAGAATGACTCACAGATGAAAATATTTTTCCCAATATTTCCTTTGTCAAAATGGGCCTTTGCAAAGGATAATGTAGAGCTATCACAGTTTGGAGTGGTTTACCTTAAGTTTGTATCTATTGTATGCTCGTGTATTGTTGTGGTTGAAGTAGTCATTGACAGGTAGGACATTGTAGCAGATAATTTTATGTACTATGCTTAGGTCAGACCAAAGGTGGCGTAGTTCTAAGCTTTCTAAGCCAAAAATTTCAAATCTGGTGGTATAAGGCAGTGGTGAAATTCAAATTGTTTTACTACCGGTTCTGTGAGCATGGCTTGGTGGGTGTGGTGTGGCTTGGTGGGCATGGCTTGGTGGGTGTGACAGGGGAAGGATACTGCAAAAACTCCATTCCCACCCCACTCTGGGACCAGCCAGAGGTAGTATTTGCCGGTTCTCCAAACTACTCAAAATTTCCGCTACCGGTTCTCCAGAACCTGTCAGAACCTGCTGGATTTCACCCCGGTTAAGATATTGTGTTGTGAACAGAGGAGTGAAGGACTTTTCTCGTGAAATATCTCTGGACTCACTCAATTGTACTAATGTCCAATATGCAGTGCAGGTTCCAGACAGATGAGCTGTATTCAAGAATTGGTCTAGCAAATGTTTTGTATGTTTTAGTTAGCAGTACAATATTATCAGAGAAGAAGCTACGCAAGATTAGGTTAACAACTCTTAATGCTTTTTTGGCAATGTAGTTACAGTTGAGACTCTGGAAAGAGTGCAGAGAAGAGCAATAAGAATGATTAGGGCAGCTGGAGGTTATACAAAGAACGGTTACAGGAATTGGTTATGTTTAGGCTAATTAAAAAAAGGACAAGGGGAAACATGAGAGCAGTGTTCCAATATTTGAGGGGCTCCTACAAAGACAAGAGGATCAAGAAGATCAGCAGGCTAGAACTAAACAGAAATTTCCTAACAGTGAGAGCAATCAACCAATGGATCAGGTTGCCTTCAGAAATTTTGTGTGCTTCGTCATTGGAGGCTTTCAAAAAGACAATCATTTATCTAAAATAGTATAGGGTCAGTGGTGGGATTCAGCCAGTTCGCACCAATTCGGGAGAACCGGTTGTTAACTTTCTGAGCAGTTTGGCAAACTGCTTGTTGGAAGAAATCATTAGGGCAGAGAACCGGTTGTTAAATTACTTGAATCCCACCACTATAGGGTCTCCTGCTCAAGCAGGGGGTTGAACTAAAAGACCCCCAACGTCACTTCCAACTCTATTATTCTATGATCTAACACAGTGGCTCTGCCCACTTTGCTATATGGAAATGAGAATTTGGGATGTTAGGGACCTACAAGTTAAATGCAGTGATAATGGGGTACTGAAGAAATGTATGTGTTAAAATAAGAAGAGATAGAGCCAGAAATGAATGGGTGCTGAATGAATGTAAACAAACATTGGGAAAGCAATGACAGATTTTAAAAACAGAAAGCTATACATTAATAGATGTAAGTGTAAATTGTTTTGGCTTTGTTTGCTTTTCTTTCTTATACCGTATTTTTTTTTAACTTCTATATCCCTTTTGCTCACTTCTAAAGAGAACTGCATGATGAATATGTGTGTGGTGTGTCGAAAACAAAAACAAAAAAATAAACAAATATGAACAGAAGATATAAAACTGGCCACCTCTATTACTCTATGGAGTAATTATTCTTCAAGAAGCAAGCTTTGCCATAATAAATTTTAGGCAGCGGAAGAAAAGCCCTGGGCAGAGGAAACTTAATTTTCACCAGCTTTTGTTTGTAATTCCTTGTTCAACACATTAAAATTCTAGATACTTGAAAGATAATACCAAAAAGAGGGAGAAATGTTTCTCACAAAGTTTCAGCAGACCCTAAAGAAATTCCACTATAGTGTTATTACATTTAAAACCAAAAAATAATTGAAAAGAATGTTTTTATAATCTCGGGAACATCATTTTCAGACAACTAAGTATATCTTTTATAATCTCAAAAGGCATAATATAATGTGGAATTTGATGCCCAGACCACTTGAATCTGTTTTATTTACAATTGCTATTGTCCAGTGAAGGTGATCTTATTTCTCGTAACTTGCCTAGGTTTTGTAAAATTTTATAGACATCTCATCCTAACCATAGCAGCTTTACAATAATTGGTTTTTGCTGTAGTTTTTATTTGGTCTCTCTCTTTTTTTTTCTTTCTCTCTCTCTCTCTTGGTATTCTTTTTGTTTTTGAGTTGGCTCTATGGCTCTAATAAAATATTTTGTCTTGTCTTGAAGAATTTGAAAAATGATACATCTATGAGATGATGTGTCCACAAGATCCAGATCTACAATATTCGGAACAGACACAGGTCAAAACTGATGTGTTCTTAGAGATATCTGTAAGTGGAGCAAAAGATGGGGATTAAAATTTGCTTCTCACTAAAGGCAGGTTCTTGGTACAAATGAAAAATAACAAAGTACAAATGTGAACGAATGTTGACCTTTTATTGTTCCTGAAACATTTGCATCATGTAAGATGGTGGGTGGCTGTAGAAATGTAGCAGAGGAAAGAAGGAAGGAAAGAAAGACATTTGTAGTGATAGAATGAAAGCTTTCCCTCTCAATCAACACCTTAATTTGCCATTTGCAAACAAAAGAAAGAAAGAAAAAGAAAAAGAATATACCATTTTCTCATCCCTCCTTACATTCCAGTGGTGGGATTCAGCTGGTTCAGCCAGGCCGGTTCAGCCCGGCCAGTTCAGCTGGTTCAGCCTGATTCAGCCGGTTCAGCCGGGCCGGTTCAAGCAAACCGGTAGTTAAATTGCTGGATGGCCCCGCCTCTTCCTGCCCCGCCCCATCCAGGAGTCTCCACGCACTCCATTTTGGCTCCCAGGTAAGTGCAGGGAGGCCTCCTAGGCCCAAAATGGGGCACGCTCCTCCCCTGCAGCCCATTTTCGCTCCCAGGAGGCTTCAGGGAGGCCTCCTAGGCCTAAAACGGGGGGCAGGGGTGGCACATTCCCTCCCCAAAGCCCATTTTTGTTCCAAAGGGGGTGCAGGAGTGTTGTCTGTCACACACCCTTGGCCACGCCCACCAAGCCATGCCCACAGAACCAGTAGTAAAAAATTTTGAATCCCACCACTGCTTACATTCCCTTTAAAACTATGCCTAAAAGCTATTGAAAATTATAAACAGTTGCTACATTCCCTCCAATTCTCATGCTTTTAAACTCTGCTAATAACTAGTTTTCAGATTTTTGAAGACATACATTCTCTTTCCGATTCTTGCAGAATTTCAATTAGTTTCCAATAAAAGTAGGAAATTGGCATTAGAAGACACAAGACCCCCACAATATATGAATACAAATAGTGTCGGCCACAAGCGATTTTCTAAATGGCAATTTGGTGTTTTAAACATCTTAAATCATTCAAAAGAAACAAGTCCAGCATCAACATTTGACTCATCCATTCCTCTATAAGTAGTTACCAGAGACTTTAATCAAAGTTCTATTTCAGTTATGGTTAGTAAGATCTGCCCTCCGTATTTAGATTTATTAGCTCTTTACCACAGAGCAGCAATGAAATGTTGCAATGAGAAGAATTCCAGTCCAAGCCCTTGCCAAAATTCTCCATTATATTCTCTTCTCATTCAATTTTCTGTCTCCCTCCACCCCTCACCTCAGAAATGAGTTAACCAAGGAAAGCTTCAAGCCACAATCTTCACTGACTAGGGGTGGGCATATGTCAAATATTATTTGAGGTACGTGCTTTGGATCTTGCAAAAGTGTGAGCCTAGCACCTCTCTGCTGTTCATTAAAATAGCTTTCTTCATCATCTATGCCTGAGCATCAGAAGGCCTATCTGGAGCAGGTGCAACACATCAAATTTGCTCTCTTTGGGGCAAATACAATCAAATTGTTAAAACATTTGAAGTGGAGGGCCATTAAAAATGAATGTAATATAATTTTATCAGCAGTTTCCCAAAAGTTATTTTCAATTTCAGTACCATCATTGTAATGCTTTTAGTCATGTCTGGTTAAAATAAAAGAATCAGAACACCATCAAATCACTTTGTGCTATCCACGTGCTGGTAAAAAGAGACACATTTCTACAACTGGAGGAAAGCCCCAGGGATGGGCTTCAAACATTTTAGCAAGGGGTTCTCTGCCCAGTTCCTGGGTGGGCATGGCCATGGTGGGCGTGGCCTAGTCAGCCTCCTGCACCACAGCAGGGGGGGCTTGTTTTTGCCCTTCCTGGGCTTTTGAGGTTTTTTTCGAGTCTCCGGGAGGGCGAAAACGGCCTCAGTAGGCTCCGGAGGCTCTCTGGAAGCCGGAAATGCACCCGTTTCCAGCCTTTCTGAACTTCTGGTAGGCCCACTTTTCACTGAGCCTCCACTGAGCCTCCGCACACGCCCTGCAGTTACCTGCATCCAAAACAGACCGCGTGGGGATTCCTGGGGGGGAGGGGTGGGTTGGGCAGGGCCAGTCAGGAGTGGGAATTGGGGGTTCTCCAAACTGCATAGAATCTTAGCTAGAAGTTCTCCCAAACCCCTGCAAAACCCCAACAGCCCACCCCTGGAAAGCTCCCAAAAGTTGGGGTCTGACACACCTCAACGGAGAGGCTGTTCCATAGGACACGCCCAGCTGTGGAGGGCCTTTTCTTTTCTTTTCTTTTCTTTTCTTTTCTTTTCTTTTCTTTTCTTTTCTTTTCTTTTCTTTTCTTTTCTTTTCTTTTCTTTTCTTTTGATCCACACAAAATAACAATACCTTACAGCGAGAACCTGTAGTATGACATTTAAGTTAATATACATTCTTTGTGGCATGATATTCCTTTACTAAAAATGTAATTCTTTGTTATTAGTGCAGTGGTTACTCAAACTCTCAGGCTAAATCCTATTTATCACTGTGATGTGAAGTCAGCCACAATTTGTAGTAATTAAAAGTAGGCAGTTTACATTCTTATTTTCCTCCCATTCTCCAGTGCTCCAACAACAAATTTCTCAGCTAAATGCACAATAGTTTCCTTACAAATAGCTCCCTGGGGAGTTTTCTTTATTTCAAAAGACCTTCTTACATGATATTATTTTGTTGATCCATCAGGAAAAAGGATGCTGCACTACTAATGGAATTGCCTTGTTTTTCAAGTGTGCTGTAGAAATTGTTGTAAGATGTAAGCTAACTAAGGCACAAGAGAGAACTGATTCCAAGGCCTAAATCTTAAGAAGTCTTCATTAATTAGCCCTGGAGGAACGTTGTTAATACTCATAAAGGCAAGACAAAGAATTTTCAGAATCTCAGAGAGCTTAATGCACAATTTACTGTCTGTTACTGTACTCTAGCGACTAGACAACCCAAGTCTAAAGGAAGCTAGTTGGGATGGATAGTTTCAAAGATCATCTTGGCTGATGACTGATGTTTCTTAAAGATCCCATAGATATTTTTCAAAGCCTCAGACTTCTGAATGGCCGAAGGATCAGATAACATGCTGTTTTGTTCAGAGAAAGGATACTGTCTTTGAAATAAAAAATAACTAGGATTTATTGGTGGCTTTTGGATAGTATTTGTGGACTCATGATACTGCAAAGTTCTCCTGCCCTAAAAGAATGCCAGGTTAGCTTTGGTCAGAAAATTAACACTTTAATTTAAACATTCATGAATATATTTTTTTTAAAAAAACCTATTTCTATTTAGAATAGGATAGGATAGGATAGGATAGGATAGGATGGGATGGGATGGGATGGGATGGGATGGGATGGGATGGGATGGGGTGGGGTGGGGTGGGGTGGGGTGGGGTGGGGTGGAATATTTTATTTGGCCAAGTGTGATTAAACACACAAGGAATGTATCTCTAGTACAGAAGCTCTCAGTGTACATACAAAGCAACAGAGTAATAATAATCATAATAATAATACCAATAAGAGGGGGTAGTAGAAAAGATAAGAGGTATAATAATGCTACTGGTTATTTTCTCAGCCTCCTTTTGACCCACACAATATACTGGGCTTCTATAGAAGGCAACCTAGTTGCCACCATTTTTTCCAGCAAAAGTCCTGTCTGTTGGTGTCAGGTACTAAACAGTGCCTATCTTGTTTAGTTGCTGTACCAAACGTAAAATTATAGAAGTACAAATGACAGACTCAGTATTTCTTTTGTAAAACTGTAACAACTCCTTCTGGGGCAGTCTGAACATCTTAAGTTGACACAGGAAGAACATTCTTTTTGATGATTTAGAACCCCAAAACTTGAAGAACTCTTACTATTGATACTGTGCTGTTGAATATACAGTAGTAAGAGGTGGTAGAATAGAAGGACTTCACTGTCCACTCTACAGTTTTAAGCTTGTTCAGCTCCAGATTGTTCCAGTTGCACCAAAGTGCCAGTTGTTCAACCTCCTCTCTATATGCAGGCTCATCACTATCTTGAATGAGACCAATGACTGTTATATTGTCTGCAAACTTCACTACTTTAGCAGAAGGATCCTTAGAGATGCAGTCATTGGTGTATATAGAGAAGAGCAATGGAGAGCACACAGCCCCGAGGGACACCTGTGCTGATTGTCCAAAGTGCTTGATGTGATTTTCCTTAGCTTCACTTGTTGCTTCCTATATGTCAAAAACCTAGTAATCCTCCTACAAGTCTGGATAGGCACAGCTAGCTGTATCAGTTTAGAGTGAAGAGTTCCTGGAATGATAGTATTGAATGCCGAGCTGAAAACAAAAAGAACCTATGCATAGGTCCATGGTCAAGATGTTGCAAGATATAGAGCAGTGCCATATTTACAGAATCATCTGCTGATCTATTTGTTCCGTAGGCAAACTGCAAGGTGTCTTAACCATAGATCTGTGATGATTTTCACATGGGCCAGCACTAACCTCTCAAAGGTCTTCATAATTATAGATGTTAGAGGGACCAGTCTGAAGTGATTCAGCTACCTGATGGATGGTTTCTTGGGAACCAAGATGATAGTAGAATGTTTGAAGCAAGAAGGGACGTAACACATCTCCAGTGATTTATTAAAGATACAGTTGAAGATGGAGGCCAGTTGTGTTGCCAGGTTTTTAAGCAAGAAAGAGTTATTCCATCTGGGCCTGGTGTTTTTTTGAATGTTTGTCTATGAAATGGATCCTGTATATTTTTTTCTAAAGATCACCGGGAGGAGATTGGGCTGCTGTTGGTGTATCTGATGTGGGGGAGGTAGCGATAGAAGAAAATACAGTAGAATACATTCAGGTCATCTTCCAGTTGATGATTCCTTCAATAAGAGAGGAAGGTCTGCTGCCAATAATATTCTTTGGGCTTCCAATACACATATATCTAATACTTGTTGGAGTTTGTTTTTGCATTACAATTACTAAAAAGGGTAACATAGTTCAGTTTACAAAACTGTTCAATTTTTCACAACCTCAAGTATTTGTGTGTGTGCGCGCCTGTCTCTCTGTGTGTATGGTTGTAGGTAGGTAGATGATAGATAGATAATAGATAGATGGATAGATGGATAGATAGATAGATAGATAGATAGATAGATAGATAGATAGATAGATAGATAGATAGATAGATCTAGTGCTCTGGTGGCTCAGCAGACTAATTAACATCCACTTACATCTGCTGCCTGCAATTACTGCAAGTTCAAATCTCACCAGGCTCAAGGTTGACTCAGCCTTCCATCCTTTCTAAGGTAGGTAAAATGAGGACCCAGATAATGGGGGCAATAAGCTGACTTTGTATAAATATACAAAAGTATGAAGGCTATTGCTTAACGCATTGTAAACCGCCCTGAGTCTCTGGAGAAGGGCGGAATATAAATCGAACCAATAAATAAATAAATATCTATTTTGCTGTCATCTAGCTATCTATTATCTACCATCTATCCAGCCATCAGCTTGAGTCCATCATAAAAATCTGTTTGTTTTGCATATGTGCTTTACAGTTGGTGCTGTAATTGAGTCCATTCACCTTGCTGCTGATCATTTTCTTCTTTTGTTTCCTTCCATCTTTCCTAGCATTAGAGCAGGGGTGTCAAATTCGTATTGTCATGGCATCCTCACATGACGTATTGTGACTTTTTCCCTTTCCTAAATCGGTCATAGACATGGCCAGCGTGTGATGCATTTGACCCTTGGGCCACAAGCTTGACAGCCTTGCATTAGAGCCTTCTATTAAAAGCATGGTTTTCACATGCTTTGTCCAAAATGTAAACATATTTCTTAACTCTGGTTCTTTTATCATTGCATGTCTCCAGGAAGTTGTGTTCTGGTTGTGTTCTGGTTCTATAATGAATGTAAAGGTTAAGCAAATTTGTCATGGTGATGAAAACTAAACGCCTAACCATTTCATTCAATTGTTATCACTTCACATTTATGTCCGATTTGAAACACATTAGTTTTAATATTAATGAGTTTTGTTTTGTTTGTAAATAAATATCTGTAAATTGTATAACACCCAAATAGAATGTATGTGTAATGAACCAGAAAACATGCATGCCAACTCAAAAAAACAACACCCCATGACATTATATAAAACATTTTTTGAAGAAAATGTTACACAAGTGGTTTCTTTGCAAATGTAAATAATTAAAAAAAAACCCAATACCTACAAATATTGAGTTATACTCCTCTATAATCTGATTATAAACCAAAATAAATTATGTAAGACTCCTAGTTACGTATACAAATTGATTTCTAAAAATTATTGTTGTCATATTTTGATTCTCCACCTGTGTTATAGATAAATCCCTACTGACAGTTAGATGTTTATCTTGTGTAAGATTATATTAACCTAACGTTATACTGTGAAGTATATAATATTGATTATATTGATGATACTTTTATTTAAATTACATTATTTACAAGTGCAGATTCTTTCATAAAGACAAAGAGCAGTCCAATTAAGTATCGTAGTGTAGTACTTGTACAATCCTTTTTAAAGGCTGTAGCTTATTTAAAAGTTCTCTGTTCTTCTCCATGAAATCCCTCCATCAATTTCCAGTCTGTCTTCTGAATTTGATGAGCTTGAATCTATTGGAAATAACTTTCCCAAACAATACACTCTGTGATAGCTTGTGTGTATTATACGTTGACAGCTAATCACCTATGACTAAGAGTCACTGATAGCTTAATCTTCCAATTCCCTTTGAAAATGATATAAATTGGAGCCCATCAGGATATTTGATGACAGTGGATTCTGTTTTTAGAGCTGTGGTGGCACAGTGGTTAGAATGCATTCCTGCAAGCTAATTCACTGCTCACTCCAGGAGTTCGATTCTGAGCAGCTCAAGGTTGACTCTGCCTTCCATCCAGCGGTGGGTTTCACATTGTGTTACTACTGGTTCGTCTCGCACATGCACACTCGCTTCATACATGCACACGCCCGGCTCGCACATGTGCCTGCCTTCCATGCATGCGCCCAACCTTCTGTGCATGCATTTTGCTTGCGTGCACGCCTTCCGCACATGCACCCAGCCTCAAAAATGTGCCTAAATAGGATGGCATAGAGCCACGGTGGGTGGGCAGGTGGGTGGGCAGGTGGGCGGGCCCACGGGGCCCACCCACGATTTCCGCTACTGGTTCAGGCAAACCTCTGCTTCCATCCTTCCATCCTTTCCATTCCATCCTTTCCTTTCCTTCCATCCTTCCATGCTTCCATCCTTTCATTCTTCCAAGATTGGTAAAATGAAGTCCCAGATTGTTGGGGGCAATATGCTAACTCTAAACTTAAGAGGGGGTTGTAAAGCACTGTGAAGCGGTACATAAATCTAAGTGCTATTGCTATTTTAAACTACGTGTTATGAAAAGAAATGCTGTCTTTACTAGACTTGAATCTCCCACAATAGATGGCTTAGAATTAAGAATATGAGGGAAGAAAAACTGAACAATATATGCTGCTATGAAAACCTTTTTGAAAGTCTGTTTATCCAAGTCTATTGAAACATTCCTATCTTCATTTTCTTCGTTTATGGAATTTTGGAAAAGAGCTTCTTCCAGTATTAGAAAAATAAGCTATGATAAAACATTCTGAGCTGTTTAGTTTTATCAGAAAGGGACAAAGTTACATTCAGTGGTCTTATTTTGGAAACTCTGTTGTGTCCAGAGGAAGAGATGACTTATTACATCCTTTCACAGAAGACATACTGGATTGTGAACTGAATTTAAGTTAAATCCAGTTACTATTATTCCATATTTATATCTGTGTGTATTAGGAATTGCTCTTCTGAGAAAAAATAAGAATGTTTCAAAGTTTGTGAAACAAATAAGAAATTATTTGAATGGGTTGAAAGTATTTTGATTTAAAGTGTCATGTACCCATGAGAATTTTGGAACAGATGGGATATTATGCCACATGCTATATACGGCTGTTTTAAAGGTTTGGATAAATGATTTGAAGTGTATGTATGTTTGTATGGAATGCAGATTCCTCATTGGCCATTTATTGCCTATTGGCTACAAGTAATCTTCCAGACCTTATGGGTAACCCAAGGAACCTCTCTGCAAAGTTATCAAAGCCAACAAGTTATATTTTTAATATTACATTTTTAAATACAACACAATAAGTGAATTCAACTTAAATTAAATCAAATTTAGTTTTAATTTATTATTTGATTTACATTTTGATTGATTATTCTTTTCCAAGTCCTGTATTATTATTATTATTATTATTATTATTATTATTATTATTATTATTATTATTATTATTATTATTATTATTATTATTATTATTATTATTATTCTGGACTGGCACTTATGGGAATGGACCTTTGGTACACTATTCAAATTATATTCTGTATTCAGCCTATAAAAATTGCATCGTCTTGTTTTAAGCATTGGGGTATATGATATGAGGTAGCTTGTTGCAGATATATATGGACAAACATACATACACATACCTACCTAGATTTACAAACCCTATGCCTAGGGCTGAAATGCTACCGGTTCACACCGGTTCAGGTAAACCTGTAGTGATAAAAGCTAGTAAAAAAAAGCTACTGGTTCATTTGAACCAGTATTTCTGACAAATCAGCTATGCTGCACAAAATCCTGCTTTCTAGAGAATCGAAATTGTGCGGCACAGCTGTTCCCGCCCTTGCCCTTACCTTGTTAAGCCTTCTTTTTCCACACAAAGTGTGCGTTTGGTGTGCACTGTGTATGTGCATACGCAGCGTGCATTTGGTGGTGCACTGTGCATGCGCATGCACAGCGCATATTTGGCGTGCACTGCGCATTCGCGGGCAGCAAACTGGTGGCAGTCCGCGGAGGATTTCACCACTGCCTATGCCTGACATTGGCTAGTAGTCTAATTAATAGATGATCTATTGATCAGATGTGAGAGTGTACATTTCCTTGAACATATTAAGATTTGGTTTTATTTTGGCACTGTGGGGGTAAGTCTAAAGTCTGTGGTCCTACTTAAAGTATAATCTCTAATTTGGGCAAAAATAAACTATTGCTCACTAAAAGTAAATGCCTCCATTGTCTTCCTCTTGACTGAGAGGGTAGGGGACAATATTTAAGCTTGGGCTGTTCAATCATCATCATCATCATCATCATCATCATCATCATCATCATCATCATGAAATATTGTGACCTGGCCATCAAAACTACATGGGTATGGATGAAACATGTTAACAGTGATACCCATTGTCATTGGGGCACTTGATACCATATCCAAGAATTTTATAAGCTACATCAACAAATTGCAGCTTCCTGCAATAACACCAGCGGAACTGCAAAAAACTGCGCTACTTGGAACATCGTACATCTTAAGAAGGTACTTGGTTGATACCTAGGAAGCTGGCAGCAACCCGTATCAAGCATTAGCACCAGTCAATGGTATTTGTGATGCATTTTTGAATGTTCAGTTGACTCAGTTTCATGTTTAATGAATAAAGTAAATAACAACAACAACAACAACAACAACAACAACAACAACAACAACAACACACAATTTCTTTTTCCACAGTTGCTCAACTTCAATTTGCAAGTCCCGGTACAAGAAAAAAATCACAAAGTACCGGGATTTGCAAATTGAAGTTGAGTGACTGTGGAAAAAGAAATCGTGTGTTGTCCCGATTGTAATTGGAGCCCTTGGAGCAATACCCAAAGGGCTACCCCACTATTTAGAAATTCTAAATTTGCCAGACTTGAACATTTTGACTCTACAAAAAACCACCTTACTCGGAACAGCTTACATCCTCCGACGATACCTTAACAGTTCCTAGTTAGGACTCGAGCTGCTGAGCTATTAACCAGCCTCAAAGGCTGTGAATCTCACTAAAGATTAACTAATAATAATAATAATAATAATAATAATAATAACAATAATAATACCGCCTCTGTAATGAGAAAGATGAGACAGTCGACCACCTGATCAGTGGGTGCAGCAAAATTTCACAAACTGACTACCTACAACGCCATGACCGCGTTGCTAAGATCATTCACTGGAAATTGTGCCAGAAGTTTGGATTTGAGTACAGCAAAAACCACTGGGAACATCAGGTTGAGAAAGTTCTAGAGAATGAGAAACTTAAGATCTTGTGGGACTTCAGGATTCAGACTGACAGGCACTTAGTCCACAACACACCTGACATAACAATAGTTGAAAAGAAAAAAGTATGGTTCATTGACATTGCAATACCTGGTGATGCACGGATTAAAGATAAGCAGCAAGAAAAAAATCACAAAGTACCGGGACTTGCAAATTGAAGTTGAGCGACTTGAAAAAGAAATCGTGTGTTGTCCCAATTGTAATTGGAGCCCTTGAAGCAATACCCAAAAGGCTACCTCGCTATTTAGAAATTCTAAATTTACCAGACTTGAATATTTTGACTCTACAAAAAAACCACCCTACTCGGAACAGCTTATATCCTCCGACGATACCTTAATAGTTCCTAGGTCCTTGGTTAGGACTCGAGCTGTTAAGCTATTAACCAGCCTCAAAGGCTGTGAATCTCACCAAAGATTAACAACAACAACAACTACTACTACTACTACTACTACTACTACTACTACTACTACTACTTTATTGTCATTATACATGTATACACAGTATACCCAAGTATACTATGTTACAAGATATGTTACAAGGTAACATAATCATTATTTTCCTGTTTATTCCAATGAACCTATCATAGAATTTGTTCCCAAGTTCTTACACTTCTGTTCAGAATGTAGCAACAAGATGTTTTCAACTACTTATTAGAGTGTTATACTCTTCCATTTTTAATAAGAATCTGGTGAATGCTTAATTTAAGCCAGCAATATTAGCCCTAAGCACTCAGTAAAGCCACAAATGAACTCTAATAAGTATTTGAATATAATAGTTAATCGTGTTAATTTGTTTAATGGAAGCAAAAATGGAAGAGCATGCCACCTATTGTGGGAATTGTTAGCCTCAAATTCAGCGTACTGCTTTTAATCAGTGTAAATTAAAGACACATATTATCACATGGAGTTGCTTTGGGTGAGTTTTAGGTACCTAAAGAAATATAGTATTTAAGATAGGCTAACATCTTCATGACCAAACCATTCAAGTTGACTTTGAGATGAAAAATGAAATCAGGGAGATATTCAATATATAAAGAGAGTTTTCTTATGTGGATCACTATAGATTGGATAAATGTATGCTCTACTTATGATTTAAACCATCGAAAGATTTCAGGAGTGCATTTGATTAATTGATTAGATGTTATCACATTGGTATTGATTATTAATGATTGCCTAAATTTTGTCCATAATGATCATTCAGCTCTTTCATTAGTACCAGAATACAGTAACAGAGTTGGAAAAGACCTTGGAGGTCTTATAGTCCAACCTCCTGCTCTAGCAGGGGACCCTATATAATATTATGGCTCTTCAGTTTCTTTCTAAAAGATTTCAGTGATGGAGCACTCACAACTTCTGAAGGCAAGCTGTTCAACTGATTTATTGTTCTCGCTATTGGAAAATTTCTCTTTAGTTCCAGGCTGCTTCTCTCCTTGATTAGTTTCCATTCATTGCTTCTTGTCCTGCCTTCTGGTGATTTGGTAAATAGGTTGACCCAGTCTTCTTTGTGGTAGCCCCTCAAATATTGGAACACTGCTATCATGTTTCCCCTAATACTTCACTACACTAAACATACCCTATTCCTGCAACCATTCTTCATATGTTTTAGCCCCTAGCCCCCAAATCAAATTTTGTTGCTTGTATCCTTACAGTTTATATTGATATTGTTTCCTGATTGCTATTTGTACCCTATGGCTATCATTAAGTGTTGTACTTTATGATTCTTGATGAATGTATCTTTTCTTTTTATGTACATTGAAAGCATATGCACCAAGACAAATTCCTTGTGTGTCCAATCACACTTGGCCAATAAAAAATTCTATTCTATTCCATTCTATTCTAGAATAGAATAGTTGCTTTTCTCTGCACTTTTTCCAGAGTCTCAACATCTTTTTTTATATTGTGATGAGCAAAACCGGATATTCCAAGTGTGGTCTTACCAAGGCCGTATAAAGTGGTATTAGCACTTCATGTGATCTTGATTCTATCCCTTTATTAATACAACCTGGGATTGCATTGGCTTTTTTGGTGGCTGCAGCATACTGTTGCCTCATATTTAAGTGACTGTCCATTAGATCCCTTTCACAATTACTGCTATTGAGCCAAATTTAATCTAATCTGTACATTTGGTTTTTATTGCCTGTAAAACCTTACTTTTCTCTACATTGAATTTCATTTTGTTAGATAGGGCCCATTGTTGAAGTCTGTCAAGATTCTGGATCTTGACAGACTATATTTTGAGATGTTGGCTATTCCTACCACATTGATGCCATCTGCAGTTTTGATGAGCTCCCCTTCTATTCCTTCATCTAAATCATTTATGAAGATGTTGAAGAGTACTAGGCTTAACACAGAACCTTGGAGTATCCCACTACTGATAGCAGTGTTCCAATATCTCAGGGGTTGCCACAAAGAAGAGAGAGTCAAGCTATTCTTCAAAGCACCTGAGGATAGGACAAGAAGCAATGGGTGGAAACTAATCAAGGAGAGAAGCAACTTAAAACTAAGGAGAAATTTCCTGAAAGTTAGAACAATTAATAAATGGAACAACTTGCCTGCAGAAGTTGTGAATGCTCCAACACTAGAAATGTTTAAGAAGATGTTGGATAACCATTTGTCTGAAGTGTTGTAGGATTTTCTGCCTGGGCAGGGGGTTGGACTAGAAGACCTCCAAAAGTCCCTTCCAACTCTGTTATTCTATTCTATTCTACTTATTTCACTCCATGTAGATGCAGTTCCATTAAGGACTACACTTTGAGTGCAGTTTCTCAGCCAGTTACAAATCCATCTGGTTGTGAAGCTGGCTATTCCATATTTTTTCTAGTTTACCAAGACAATAGTGTACCCATTGCTACTATAATTGACCATCTATCTATCATCCTTGAATAGATAGATGACAACCAAGGATCATATAATTTATATCTAAGCAGACAATTGTTAAGGAAGGCAACACTATTATATTGGACCTCAGAAGAGAGACCTTTTTAAAAAAGTGATTGGCTAAAAAAGTGGCATGGGCCGAATTTCTCTTCTGAACCCTTTGCTCAAATCACAATAATAAATAATCAGCTAAAATGTATACAGCAAGTCAGGAAAGATATTAGAAAGTATATAAAAAGAAGCTGTAAGAAAAAAAAGGAAACTTGTTCTGAAATTAAAATCTTATTCATATAAACAGAACAGAAACGAACACAATTTTTCTCTAAAATTAACAAGAGAACCAAAAAGGGATTAATTCAAAAAAGAGAAACACCAATAATTAAAATACATATTTTATCCACATCAATGATGTGCTTAGAAGAAATGGATCATTGAATAATAAAGAATAAGAGAAATGTTAAAAGAAGATATGGAGATGCAAAGGAACTAAAGATGTGTGTGTATGTATAGACACCGGGATGAAATCCAGCAGGTTCTGAAAGGTTCTGGAGAATGGGTAGCGGAAATTTTGAGTTGTTCGGAGAACCAGCAAATACCACCCCTGGCTGGCCCCAGAGTAGGGTGGGAATGGAGATTTTGCAATATCCTTCCCCCAGGAGTGGTGAGGGAATGGGGATTTTGCAGTATCCTTCCCCTGCCACGCCCACCAAACCATGCCCACAGAACCAGTAGTAAAAAAATTTGGATTTCACCACTGATACACACTATAGATGGCCTTTTTATAGTGATGGAGATGGATATAGAGAAAAAGAGCCAGCCAGCCAGCCAGCCAGCCAGCCAGATAAATAGATAGCATTTCTCTTCACTGTTAATGAAGCATAATTTTTATTATCCAGAAAACCTGGTAGCTGATGTAAATAGTTGTGATGGAAGCCAATGTTCCAGATATTATAGATGAATTGAAACAACAACAAAACAATCTGGTCTGAATAGTGTTCAAGAATATCTGACTAGTCCTTGAGATTGCCAATTTTCCAACAAAAATATCTAATTTATCCAAGGCAAGGTCCTGTCTCAATGTGAAAATAGGCGGCTACTTTTTACAAAGAGAATTTAACAATCACTTAATCTACACGTCTGTTCTTAGCAGACTGATGGAATACAAATTATTATTACATAGCAATAATCAAGGATAGAGATGACAAAAATTCTGGAACTCAGACAAAGAGGAGAATAAAGAGCCAAACTTTATATTGCCAGACCCTAAGAATTATGAGAAAGAGATCTGACTATCACTGCTCTAGATAGTAGACTCTGAACTGGACTAGAAGAATTCTCCATCCAGTCATTTTGAGCACTGCCATCTGAAAGTGAATGAAGTGAATAATCGTTGAATTAAGGCTCCTTGAGAAAAACCTGCTGAAGGAAACTTGGCCTGATCAGATCCTGTAATGTCGAGATAGGATCAAAAGCTGCCGGGCATAACAAAACCTACAGGAATAGCACCGATCCATGAAGATACCATAACTCCATTCTGACAGATTTTAGCTAGAAGAACATCTGTGATATTTGGTTCATCTTCTGACTTCCCACCTCATTTACTCCTTCAAACACTGCTGCCCCAGTAATCTTATTTTTGTGTTGTGACCTGATTTGTGTAATGAGATTAGTTTGACAGATTTATACAGGAAAGAAGTTGTTGCTCACAAGACCAGAGTGATGACAACATTTTTGGTGTTATAACTATGTGAGAGCATTTCAGCTTTTTCCTCCTTGGGTGCTTTCCAGTTGTATGGACCTCAGCTGCTCGGATTCTCAATAATGGGCATTATTAAGCTGTTACCAAATGATGTAATGATGGTATTTAAAGAGAATTACCGTATTTTTCGGAGTATAAGATGCACCGGAGTATAAGACGCACCTTAGCTTTTGGGGAGGAAAATAGTGGGGGGGGGGGGGGAAATCTGCCTACCAGGTATTTATCTGGCTAGTGTCCTTAGTCTGGTCAGCTTCAGCACATTAGTTTGCTGGTTTTTTTTATCCCCTGCTTGGGGATAAAAAACAGCTTCTAAGGCACAGCTGTGAGGAAGGAAGCAATGAGAAAAGTAGGCAAAGCAGGGGGGGGGATCGCTTCACTTGGCTAGTGCCTATTTCAGGCTGAAAAAAGCTTCTAAAGAATAGCTGAGAGTCGGAGTAAAGCATGGAGATCGCTTCACTCGCTAGCGCCTCGTTAAAGCACAACGGAAAGTCGAGGGAGCAGGCAAAGCTGGGAAGATCGCTCACTAGTGCCTCGTTAGCGCCTTGTAAGGGCTGAAAAAAAGCTTCGAAAAAGCTATATTCGGAGTATAAGACGCACCTAAATTTTCAACCTCTTTTAGAGGGGAAAAAGGTGCGTCTTATACTCCAAAAATAGGGTACAGTAAGTGGAGATTTTGAGGAGAAAGCTATGAATGGGGACTAGTCAACATGGCTATATATTATCTTTAATATCAGAGGTATTAAAAGACCAATTTGTAGAGAAACTGTGCTACAGACAGTCCTAGTTTAATGACTTGCATTGATTAGTGACCCTTTCCAGTTATGATGATGAAGAAATAACCTTACAAACAGTAAATCAAAGGAAAGCTGAACTAAGATCATAGGTACAGCTGCAGTTTCATGTTGTGACCAGTTTGCTTAACCACCAAGTTGCTGCCCTCAGTTGTGGTTGTTCCATTAGGACTACCTGTACTGAATTTGTGCGGTTGACTTTTAGTAGGTTACTTAGGGAACAAAAATCATAGCCTTTCATATGATATAGCATGTTGCTCCTTATGTTCTTCATGTAGCAAGAAGGCAAGGATAATAGATTGCGGAGAGAATTGGTTGCTTAATGGCAGTTCAAATTAATGCCAGGCTTGCAAAGGGCATTTATGATCTTTAAAGCACTTTCAACTGTTGCAAAATATAATTTCTCCCACTGCGATCACATGATACTCATCTGGATCAGTAATGGTTTTCACTTATCTTCGCTACTGTTTTGGAACTGTGAGCACGCGCGTGCGCACCAGAGGTGGGTTCTACTTACCTTTACTACCGGTTCGCAATGGGGCCGCACGCGCATTCTTCTGCACAAGCACAGCTTTTGCACATGCGCAGAAGCGTTTTTATGACATCAGGGTCAGTGGGCGGAGCCTCCCGCCAGTTTTACTACCGGTTCTATAGAACCAGTGTGAACCGGGGGCAACCCACCACTGGTGCGCATGCTTGCTTCACTCACGCGGGGCGCTTCTGTGCATGTGCAGAGCATCTGTGATGACGTCTAGGTGGATGGGTGGAGCCTCCCACCACCGCCGCTACCGGTTCGCCTGAACCAGAGTGAACCAGTAAAAATCCATCACTGATCTGAATGCTTGGCAACCTGTTCACTCTTACAGCCAATTCTAAACTGCCCTGTAATCATGTCATCACCATTTTGCAATCTTCTTTACCAGTATCCCCAGAAAATCAATGAGAAACTTATCAGTTAATGACTGCTTTGCTCATTGACCAAGATTTCGGTCTCAATCGTGGTTAAGCAAGGACTATGTGTAACTTCATATTTGGGGCTTGAGGATTTACAAACCATTTGAATCGAGTTTCCTATTATTTTACCTCAGAGCAATTAAAAAAAAACAAAACATCAACACAATTGGTAGAAAAATCTTTTACTTTATATTTATCGGCTTTTATGAATGCATCTTTTGAATAACTGGTAACATACTGGACTTCCACCTGTGTGTATAAATAAAAATAGTTACTGTATCTTACTAAACTCTGCTAAATTGAATGAATGAACACTGAGCAAACTTGAATTGGGCTTTCCTATTTAAGACCAAAGGAATTTTATTAAAATGACTATATTAATACTTGAAAAATGGTTAACTCCCTCTCAATCAATTTATTTAGAAAGTGTTCTGACTGAATTATCAGAAAGATGCTGTTGGAAATTCTTGAAATGCAATACAAAATTGGATTGATCCTCATCTTTGGCTACAAGGCAATTCATGCGTCCTTAATATTTGAATGACAGGATGCTCAATTGATTTGCACTCATTTTTTATTATGATTTATTCATAGTCTCTTGTTAAAAATATTCAAGCATTACAACTGCATCACAGCAGCTTAGACATTAATTTGCTTGTCACATGAAGGAATGTGATGGTTTTTTAAAAGGCCTTTGGCTGTGACAGCCCAATCATGAAAGATAATGCTGTTAAAAAGCTTTGCTGTCCAGTCTTTATAGAGTTGGACCACCTTATAAATATAATTAAATAAATAAAAATAAAATAATTTTTTGACCCCTTCAACTTCCCATCCAAGTAATTTTTAATGCCTATAGGAACACCCCCCCCGCCCTTTTCATTAAAATATTGTAGAGGTAGAATACATTTTTTTTCCTTCAATTGTGTTTGATTCTTGAAGTTAGCCAGAAAAAGTCCGTACAGTTTTGTGGCAAGATTTGAGAAGTGCTTTGTCATTGCCTCCTTTCAATGGTTGAGAGAAGATGACCAGCTGAAGGCCACCCAGCTGGCTTTCTGCCTATGGAGAATTTAAAACTCAACAGTCTCCCAATTTCTAGCTTAATGCCTTAAAGCCAAACTAACTCTTGCTTTAAATGTATATAGCCAAGCAAACTAGGTACGTTTTGCAAATAACATTTGGACATTTTGACGCTTGTTGGTCGCTTTTGTCATTTAAAGCAAAGGTAAAAGTTGTAATCTGAACATGGTATATTGCTCTTTGTTTGATTTTTCTGGATATACTTGGTTCTAAAATCCAGATTTGCAAGAATAATAATTAATGCCGTTTGATACAATTACATAATGGAAGTCTGAATCCTCATATTTTTTAAAAAAATCCTTAACACTTACCCTATACAGAATAAACATGCTGGATTAGTTTTTACATTAAAAATGATTTTGAAATTTCTTTCAAAGCAGGAAAGTAAGGCAATATCATTATTGGGTATTTTAGTTACAGTGCTGGAAGGAAAGGTGGCCACAGTAGAAGACCCTGAAAGAGAAGAGAATAAATTAGCTGAATCAAACCGCCTCCCCAAAAGTATAACCAGCTAAAAGTATCATAGTTTACTGCACCTCTATTACTCACTTGTGTGTTTGGAAGGCAGCTGATCATGTACTTGTAGTTGTTCTTCTCCCTCAAACACTTACCTTATTTTAAGAGGTCTTCCCTGTCAGGTATTTAGCACTGTTTTTCTTGGCCCATCTGAACAAAGGCAGTCCCTCCAGGAAGAATAATTTTCATAAGATTACAAACGAGTATCCAGAATAATACTGGAGGAAGTTCTCCAAAAACAGAAGCCATCCTGAAGCCATCCTGTTAAATCCAGACTCCCAGATGAGTGCATTGACAGAGGAATACCGACACTGAATTTCCACAGCAACTATCACGGGTAGTGTAAGATTTCTATTTAACCTCTCTTAAATGAATCCAAATATTTTATTACTGCAAATAAATAAATAAAGTTTATTTGCATGCAGTGTATGTTCCTCACAGGTTCAAACTATAAGAGTTTGTCTGATCAAACAATGCACTGCAATGTTGAGATGGCCAAAGAGTATGTGTGAATGTTCTGTCATAGCAACTTATGGTAATACAGTAACATCTCACCAATGGTCAGCTGGCTCCTGTGGCTTCCAAATTTTAGTTAAATACCAAAAGAAAACACCATGAAGCTACTTTCCCATTGGGCTATTTCAGTGTGTGGCGTATGTGAGCAGCCACGGAGGATTCAGAACAGTGGTGGGATTCAGCCGGTTCTCCCCGATTCGTGCGAACCGGTAGCGGCGATGGCGGGAGGCTCCGCCCACCTGCAATGCGCAACTACTGCACATGTTCAGAAGGCAGCGTGCATGCGCAGAGGTAGTGCATGCGAGTGAAGTGCTCACATTTGCGAACTGGTAGGGAAGGTAAGTGAATCCCACCTCTGATTCAGAATGATTAAAAAAAAATCTGCTAAAAAAATTAGAAAGCTTCCAATGTCATTCTCTTCTATGCTAACAATACAGTAAACTTAAAGAAAACGAAAACCCTACTGACCTATCATTCATTACCTTTCATGGTAGTAAGGAAAGGAGAAGGGTTTTTTTTTTTTTTTTTTGCAGAAATGGAATATGAACTTGTCAAATGGTGCAATTTTGAAATCATAGTTTTGAGTCCATCCATCCATTCTCCATCCATTAGAAAGCACATTGTTTACCAGATTTATCTTTAAATCAAGAGCATGTCCTTGTCATAAGTAAGCCTAGGAAAAGTCTGCACTTATGCTATGGAAACTAAATGCACAACTCAAATGTTAGAACTGTTCAGGAAGGGTCCCCCTATCAGGAGCCGATGGAGAAAGATTCTTTCAGTAACTTTCAAAATAGCTTTTACAAGGCCCAAATACTGCAATCATTTAAATGAACATATTTGCTGACAACTTTATAACTTATTGCGGTTCAACATTTTAAATGGTAGAAAATTGCCGTCACTTTATATTTATAATCATATTCAGCACAATACAGGAATCATCCTGAAAAATCTAGTTCTTTCATCCCCAAATAAATTATTCCTTTCATCTCACAGGATCCTTTTCTTACCTTTCCCGCCCTCCTTTGAATTATTGCCTCATTTCATCAGCAGTGACCAGAAATCTCACTTATAAAATGATTTTATTTTTTTTTCATAATTTAGCTGAACCAACACAAAACTGAATACTGTAAAGCAACAAAAAAAGTTGAAACATTTTAAGTTTTGTTCAGTATTGACTAAATAAGGCTACTACACTCCCTCCAAAAAAAGGAAAAAAGGAAAAAAGAAAAGAAGAATAATAACAGTAGAGTGAGGGATCTGGCACTCCAATTCTTATTATACAGGTGAAGTATCTACCATCATTTATTGCATGACATTTTATATCAGACATTGGTCATTTATAGTGCAGTCAGTTCATAATACTTTTCAAGTGGCTGGGCTTTAATTGCTATCTGGACACTGATCAGAACTTTTACAGTGAAGTAAGACCATCATCACATATGTTTTATTCATAGACACTGTCACCTATAATTCATGATTTACTCAACTTGTGCAATAAAATAATATTGAAAACTGGGAGAGGTCTTGATTAAATGAACTATTTTCCCCCATACCTCTTATCTATGATTGTTTGAACAATCCCTATACATTTTTCTTTAGTAGCATAGAACTAGCATAATACTAAAAGTTAATTGGAGTATTTAGGTAGTATACTACAGTGGACATTGGGAATAACTTTAATATTGACAAATATTTTGGAGGAGAAGAAGTAAGCCCATTTCCTGACCTAATCATATCACTATGAGCCAGACTTATAGACAAAGGAGATACTATATTTGAAGGTATCAATGCTTTTCCTTTTTTTTTTCCTTTTTGAAATACCACTTTCCTTTAACTTTTTTTTTCTACTGTAATATTGAATAAGGGAGTTTTCAAAAATGTGATGTAAAAAAAAATGTATATCTTGATCAAGGAGCAAGGCCTTTATACTAAATTAGGAAGGAGGGGGAGGTGGCATGGTAGGGAGATAGAAAGAATGCAACTGAGTATGGAAAGTAATGACTATTCAACTATTTTACACTGTTTTACTGGCATTTAAAAGACTATCACTCCCTTCCGAGGGGAAAAAGGAAAAGGAAAAAGAAGAAGAAGGAAAGAAAACAAAAAGAAAAGAAACAAAGAAAAGAGGAAGAGGAAGAGAAGAGAGAAAGGAAGCCTTTCAACAGTGCAATGGTTGAATGCATTTATGTAATATAAACACCATTATTCTTTGCTTTTCTACAGATTCCTCTCTGGTCATGCTTTACATCCAGAATGTCCCAATGGAAGAAAGCAAACTACATCAGTCACTTCAGAGACAACTGAAGTAATAAAAACAACAACTCAACTCTGAACCTTTTTGTCATGACCGTCCACGTTAATTGTTAAATAGGATTTTCTACAAATATACAACATATAAAAACTGTTAAATATATAACTTTAGGCTTTTCAAAATACATTTAATGATCTCTTTCAAACAAGTGTTACTTTCCCCTCCCCCCCCATCTTCCCCCTGGATTTGCTTTCTGGCGCTAAATGTATCGGATGAGACATAGGCCACAGATGACCAAACATGCTCTTTGCAAATACTGTATTATCCAACTTTTAACGACCAAAGAATGGAACCATAGAAGAGGCATGTTGAACTGGTTAAACTTAGAATGATTTTAGTACGATAAGTCAATCTAAGCACAGAGTAAAGTGGTGCGTAGACAGTATGTCTTGTTTTGAATCAAAAGTTCTGTTTTCTTCTTTAAGATTGGTCATAATCTCTCCATGTTCCCTTGTGATTTTTAGGGTACTTTTTTCCAAGAGGAGCTCCAGCTTCTTCTGCAGTGTCCCATAAAGGCTTTTGCTGGAAAGTAACGTTTCCTCACAGAGTGAACTGAATTTGTACAGGGTGGTTTTCATACTGTTGAATCTAAACAATCTTGTTAACAGTAACATCGTGTCCACTTTAAAATAGATTTTGCTCTTTGGTCTATTGTATATACTGAAACATAAGAAAATAAAAGCAATTCAGGCAGTCTAGGGCACAAGAAAAATTGTCTTCTATACCTTAGTGTCCTTCTGTAGACAAAACAGTCTTCTCTAAGGCTGGTTGGGATGAGTATTCTTCAGTTTAGTTGACTTTTCAGATTATTGTAACCACAGATCAAGTCCAGCAGGAACGTAACTCAGATGCAATATTAACCGTGAACTTGTGGTTTTGATTGTTGTATTGCTAACGCCCAAGCCTTTTTCTTAGATCTTGATTCCTTAGTCCAACTTTCTTTAATAGGGTAGAACAGACTTTTAGCTCATAATGTAGAATTATGCCTTCTTCGATGAAATACAGAGAAATAGACAGTTGAATTGATGACATAAAATGGATGATGATCCACAGCAATGAAACTTGATTAGGGAATGTGGCTCACACTGAGCCTAAAAATGCCTACAAGATTTCTTCGTTGCTGCATTTGTCAGGAGACCTGCAATTCAATAAGAACAACTGGGTTAATATCTTAATTTTAAATTTTATGAATAAATTAAGTACTTACTGATTCCCATCCTTATAACTTTTACTGCACTTTACCTTCTCTGACCTTAAACGGGTTTTAAGAAAGTATAACAGCACAATGAGACATAGGCTACCTATTTTATACATAATTTAGGGATATTGTAAAATGCAGAATTCTTTGATCCATGTACAATAGAAAAGTACCTGGATTTATATCAGATATTTTTCCTTCTGTTTTCAAAATGTAAGTTTATGTTTTCATTATTCAAGAGGCTAATTTAATCAATGCTGCCCTCTAGTGATATTGCTACTAAATAAGATAGCCACTATCAATATTGCTATATTGTTATACATTGATATCTAGAAAAAAGTAATGAGGGAAAAAAGTAGCTATAAACTTGCAAGCTAAACTAAAACACAACATTTTCTAAAGAGAGATGAAAAGGGAAAATCTGGGTGATAGTAGGAAAATAATGGCACTCCCATACACATACACACACTTTAAAAAGTCAAAGAAATGAAGATTTGGGGAAACAAAATAAAATTATACATATGCCATGCAAACCTATGTTGTAAATATTAAACCAATGTTTCTTTTCTTTACATTTTCTTATTTTCTCAACATTTAACATATTTTGCTTTGATGGACTAGAAAGTAAGAAAAAGAATTACTAGGAAGGAAAATGAAGAGCAATGTTTAATTGCTCAATTGCAGCAAAATATTAATTTATTTATTTTTAACCTGCTTACTTGAAAAAAAAACATCCTCCTCCAACAGCTGTATATGAGCATATGCACTTATGTTTTCCAATATGAGCCATAAGCAGGGGTGGGTTCTAATTTTTTTTTACTACCGGTTCTGTGGGCGTGGCTTATTTTGTGGGTGTGGCTTGGAGATCATGTGACTAGGTGGGCATGGCTAGCTGGTCAGAGTCATTTCTGGAAGATCCTCGCACTTACGACCAAGTCCTCGCACTTATGACCCGACTCATTTGTTTGCTTTTAACACTGATCAGCTGTAGGACGGCCCTTTGAAGCCCCGTGGCAAGAGTTTAAACAGTTTTTTTCCCTCTAGTCATCAGCTGGGACTTAGGAGGCAGCAATAGATTGGGGGTGGGACCAAATAAAAGGTAAGAATAACGTGGGTGGGGGGGGCGGGGGGGGGAGAACCGGTTCGGTGACATCATATCGCCACCGCTACTGGCTCGGCCGAACCGGACCGGACCGGGAGGAACCCACCACTGGCCGTAAGGTTTATTTGAGAGTTTTCTTTTTTTCTAGAAACAAACAAACAAACAAATAAAAAAAACCCAGAACCTTTGAACAGCTTTTTCCTTCTCAGACTAAGAGTCAGACTCCAAATGACTTGGCCTCAGACAGGATGAAAGAAAAAAAAAAAAAAACAGGTTGCGAATTGTGTATTTTATGTATAGACATTTTGCAAGCAAATATATGTAGTCCCCTCTTGGCTAGTGATCTTTCCCTGTCTATATCTCTAAACTTTTAATAGTACAACATTAGCCCATAACAAGGGCTATTAGGTTATGAAATCAACATTACGAGAAAAGATAGTTCTTAGTTTCAAAATGTTTATGAAAAAATAACATTTTTACTATGAACGGACCCATACCATAATATTTCTTGTATCTCCTCCAAATATGACCTATGACATTTGAGACATGCTTTGATATTTCTTGTTTATATATTTAGGAAAAATTAGGATTTTTCTTTTTAAACTTGCTTGTAGAGAAACATGTCAATACTCAAATAATAATTCTATTAAAGAACAAGTGACTATTTTTCTAAAAAATAATTATTTTTATGTTTAAATTTTAAATTTTAAAAAAAGGAAAAAAGAAAATAAAAATGCTATGATTTAAATAAACGGAACTTTAAATAAAAGTTGTACACTTAGAGCTCAAGATACTGTTGATGAAGAATTTGTTGTTGTGAACAATCACAATGTTCAACCATTTCTCTCCCTTCTGTCCATTTTATAGGAATAATATCCATGAATAATTATCACATATTTTATGAATAACTTTGTGAAATCTGTTTAGTTAGCAAGACTACTTTTATATCAAATAGTACTCCCCCCCCCCTTCCTGGTGCTTTTCTGCAAGCATTTTCCACTCTTTTGGAAATTTGCTACAGGAATTGACCATTCAGTTTGTTGCTTATGCCTGATGATGTGGGCTGGGATGAGAGGGACTGGCCGAAAGTACCCAGCCTATTTTCATGCCTAAAGTGGGACTAGAATCATAGTCTCCAGATTACCAGCATTTGCTTTAACCATTAGACCAAACTTTTCTCTAAATTCTTCCTAAAAATTATACTTTCCAAACTTTAAATGTGAAATAGACAAAGCACGTTAAACTTCAATTGTATTGTGTAATTTTGCATTTAATATTTGATAGAAATAATTTTTATTTGCTTATCCAATGGCCTGGCATATTTATATTTTTGAATTAAGAATAAGGAAAATCATATGTAAGTGATCAACAATATTGTTTCAAACAATAAATTAATATGTACAAAGATGCATACATTCAATAGATTCCAACATGTAAAAGAGAGCACAGATTCTACAAAATGGTGTTTAAAGAAAGACATTTGTTTTTCTATCACTAATCTATTTCCATGTTGGAAGCACCAAAGCGCTTCCATGGTTTTGCCGGTGACATCACCATTGCTTGGAGGATTCCCAGATGGGGGTTCCTTTCATGTCCCCATTAATAATCCAATTGAAGTGGTACCTATTTCCAGTGGTGAAATTCAATTTTTTTTTACTACCATTTCTGTGGGCGTGGCTTGGTGGGCGTGGTGTGGCTTGGTGGGCGTGGCAGGGGAAGGATACTGCAAAATCCCCATTCCTTCCCCATTCTAGGGGAAGGATACTGCAAAATCCCCATTCCCACCCCACTCCAGGGGAAGGATATTGCAAAATCTCCATTCTCACCCACTCTGGGACAGCCAGAGGTAGTATTTGCTGTTTTTTTTTTTTAAATTTGATTTATATGCCGCCCTTCTCCGGAGACTCAGGGCGGCTTATAATACGTTAAGCAATAGCCTTCATACTTTTGTATATTTATACAAAGTCAGCTTATTGACCCAATAAACTGGGTCCTCAATTTACCTACCTTAGAAAGGATGGAAGGCTGAGTCAACCTTGAGCCTGGTGAGATTAGAACTTACAGTAATTGCAGACAGCTGGTGTTAATCAGAATGCTATCAGTCTGCTGAGCCACCAGATTTGGTTCTCCAAACTACTCAAAATTTCCGCTACCGGTTCTCCAGAATCTGTCAGAACCTGCTGGATTTTACCGCTGCCTATTTGCATTACATACTTTTGAATTGCTGGGTTGGCAGGAACTGAGCGAATGATGGGAGCTCAACCCGACACACAGCAGCACTTGAACTTTGAATGCTGCCCTGCAAATTCTTAAATCAGCATCCTCACCATGTGAGCCATCACACTCCTATTTATTTTCTCTAATATGGTAAATTAGCAGATGCATAAAAAGTGGATGTTAGAAACTCTCACAACCAGATTCTGTATTTTTGGAATTTGCAAAATATTTGGAGATTATTTCTATTGCATTGTTTTACAACCTTAGATTGAAATATAGAGAGAAATATACTTTTTTTTTTGTTCTTGTTCTCTGATCAACTTTCAGAGAGCAAAATGGCTAAACAGTGGTTGAAACCTAAGAAAGGAGGGTGGTGAGAATATTCAGCCTTTAGCTGAATTTCTTTTTAATAAGATGGATGAGACCAGAGGTGGGTTTCAGCAGGTTCTGACCAGTTCTGGAGAACCGGTAGCAGAAATTTTGAGTAGTTCGGAGAACCGGTAAACACCACCTCTGACTGGCTCCGCCCCCATCTATTCTTTGCCTCCCAAGTCCCAGCTGATTAGGAGGAAATGGGGATTTTGCAGTAATCTTCCCCTGGATTGGGGAGGGAATGGAGATTTTACAGTATCCTTCCCCTGCCACACCCACCAAGCCACACCATGCCCACAAAGCCATGCTCACAGAACCAGTAGTAAGAAATTTTGAATCCCAATACTGGATGAGACCATAATATTGTTTTTTCAAAAAAATGTTAGGCTATGGAGTGTTGGATAAAGATACACAGAAGGACTTTGATCCAATTCCAGATCAAGGAGATACAGTGGGGCAAAAAAGTATTTAGTCAGCCACCTATTGTGCAAGTTCTCCCACTTAAAAAGATGAGAGAGACCTGTAATTGTCATCATAGGTAGACCTCAACTACGAGAGACAAAATGAAAAAAAACAAATCCAGACAATCACATTGTCTGATTTGGAAAGAATTTATTTGCAAATTATGGTAGAAAATAAGTATTTGGTCAATATCAAAAGTTCATCTCAATACTTTGTTATATATCCTTTGTTGGCAATGACAGAGGTCAAACATTTTCTGTAAGTCTTCACAAGGTTGGCACACACTGTTGCTGGTATGTTGGCCCATTCCTCCATGCAGTTCTCCTCTAGAGCAGTGATGTTTTGGGGCTGTCGCTGGGCAACACGGACTTTCAACTCCCTCCAAAGGTTTTCTATGGGGTTGAGATCTGGAGGCTGGCTAGGCCACTCCAGGACCTTGAAATGCTTCTTACGAAGCCACTCCTTCGTTGCCCGGGCGGTGTGTTTGGGATCATTGTCATGCTGAAAGACCCAGTCACGTTTCATCTTCAATGCCCTTGCTGATGGAAGGAGGTTTGCACTCAAAATCTCATGATACATGGCCCCGTTCATTCTTTCCTGTACATGGATCAGTCGTCCTGGTCCCTTTGCAGAGAAACAGCCCCAAAGCATGATGTTGCCACCCCCATGCTTCACAGTAGGTATGGTGTTCTTTGGATGCAACTCAGCATTCTCTCTCCTCCAAACATGCCGAGTTGTGTTTCTACCAAACAGTTCTACTTTGGTTTCATCTGACCATATGACATTCTCCCAATCCTCTTCTGGATCATCCAAATGCTCTCTGGCAAACTTCAGACAGGCCCGGACATGTACTGGCTTAAGCAGGGGGACACGTCTGGCACTGCAGGATCTGAGTCCCTGGCAACGTAGTGCGTTACTGATGGTAGCCTTTGTTACCTTGGTCCCAGCTCTCTGCAGGTCATTTACTAGGTCCCCCCCCCGGTGTGGTTCTGGGATTTTTGCTCACCGTTCTTGTGATCATTTTGATCCCACGGGGTGAGATTTTGCGTGGAGCCCCAGATTGAGGGAGATTATCAGTGGTCTTATGTCTTCCATCAGTGGTCTTATGTCTTCCATTTTCTAATTATTGCCCCCAAAGTTGATTTCTTCACACCAAGCTGCTTGCCTATTGCAGATTCAGTCTTCCCAGCCTGGTGCAGGTCTACAATTTTGTTTCTGGTGTCCTTCGATAGCTCTTTGGTCTTCACCATAGTGGAGTTTGGAGTGTGGCTGTTTGAGGTTGTGGACAGGGATCTTTTATACTGATAACAAGTTCAAACAGGTGCCATTAATACAGGTAATGAGTGGAGGACAAAGGAGCCGCTTAAAGAAGAAATTACAGGTCTGTGAGAGACAGAAATCTTGCTTGTTTGTAGATGGCCAAATACTTATTTTCCACCATAATTTGCAAATAAATTCTTTCCAAATCAGACATTGTGATTGTCTGGATTTGTTTTCTTATTTTGTCTTGGTGGCTGACTAAATACTTTTTTGCCCCACTGTATTTTCACAGTTGGAGAACTAACAAAGTGGATTTCATCTGTTGTTCCGAAGTCCAAGTCTGCATATTTCTACAATATCAGGCCTCTGAAAAGGAAAGTGCCAAACTCCTTTCTTCTATGAAGATTGAGGGAGACTGGATGAATTTATTACAGTTACAGATAACCACTTCTATTTGGATTTTGATCAGAAGATAGACGTATTCTGGAGATTTGAATCTATTACATTTAATTAAACAACGATAAGAGATGGCATCAAGAAACAAAGATGGATATTTGATTCAGGCTGAACTATCTACAACTTTTGGGATGATTTGGGATAGATCAGATATCAATGCTAAATTTTCTACAAGTGGATTATAATTGTTTGTTAACAAAGAGTTTTGAAAATTTTATTTTGTTTTGTTTTATTTTTATTATTATTCCTGTCAACTACTTTGTTACTAATATAAAACATAGAAGACAGGTCAATAATTTGCAGATTTAGTAAGTTAAAATTTTTTGGGAGGGCCTGTTGCGCAAGATGGGAACTAATGTATAATCAGTATTGAATTAGAGGGGATAATATTTGTATGCACAGAAATTTTGATGTAATTTGTAGCACTGTCTCTTTTTTCTAATATAGTATTCAATTTTGTATGAAAAGATCAAATAATTTTATGCTTTTAACATCCATATCCTGTTTATTAATACCTATATTTTCTCTATTCTTATTTCTAATACTTCAAGTTATCTAAACAATAGAATGACAATAATGTTAATTAGTACTGTACAAAAATCATTATATCAAAACAATATATTGTAATTTACAGCAATATAATGAAAAGAAAAAAAAAGTTTTTAAAACCAGCGTTGTACAAATAGATTTTTGAGCCACTAAGGATGGCAATGCTATTGTTTTAATTTACAATAAACTTTTTTATTAAAATCAAAGTATATAATTGAAAGATTTTTCCCAGGGTTCCTAGAACAACTGTAGGTGGCTTTAAAGGTGGTTTTATACTCTTTTGCACAGTATAATTTGAAGTAAACCATGTCACAGGTTATTGTTTTACAGCAATTTTTCCCCCAAAGCTGACTAATAATTTCCTGAACAGGATTAACACAGGTTTGGGTGTGAAGGTCACTAAATTATCACACAATTGCACAGAATGATTCAGAACAAAACTACTTCATTGTTTGTACCCATCAATATTTCTCTTTTTTCTCTCCTATTGCCTGGACAACTAATAGTTGTGGCCGGCAGTCAATTATCTCTCTATTCCTCCCAACAGGGCACAGATTCCACAGTCTGTAGCTGGGATGAGTAGACATTTGGGGCCTAAGAGAGAAGTGAATTTGGAGTCTGAGGAGTGTAGTGGTAGTTGAATTTATTTACATAAATATATTTATATATTTCTATACTGCTGTAGAGTGGTTTACATAGAAGTAGTGCGGACTTCTTTTAATGGAAGAGTAACCACCATCAAAACTACTAAGACACTTGAAATTCACTTTGAAGTTAATTAAGACTATAGTTTGTATTCTGATCCTTGCCTGTTTTAATAGCAGGTATATTGTTGACCTTAGTGAGTCATAACTTCGTACATAGATGAAATGTATTGAACTGGAAAAACAAAAGAGCTTGAAGGCAGAAATCAGGAGGATGAAGGGGCAATGTCATTACTCAAATCAAGTGAGATATACTACCTGTCATTGTACTGTTTCTGAATTGATAAGCAGATGCAAAAGTTCAATAACAGCCCATTAAGATTAAATTTGTCCTCATTTGAGAACTTTGCTTCTGGAGAGATAAGGGTATTGAGAAAGCCTTGATTATCTGACAGCAGAACATAGCTGAATTTGCTTGTGGATGGAGTGCATATTTTAAGTAAGTGTTTCATTTTTCTTTGGAGTAGGATAACGTTCTATCTTAAAAGCTAGAATGTCAAAATACTTATCACCTCTGGCCTCAGAGGTGTGGAAAGATAGAGGGAAAAGCTCCAAATGTGTTGAGATTGCACTTACCAGAATTTCAAACAATTACAACACTTTTGGGGAAGATATGGTCAAGACTCGTCAAATCATACTTGCACTGGAGATGGTCTGCCCCAGGGGTGAAATGCTCCCGGTTCAGACCAGATCACCCGATCCAGTAGCGATGACGGTGGTGGTTTGGAGAACTGGTAGCAAAAATCCTTGCCCATCCCCCATGCCCAGCTGAGCCGAACAATCATCAGAGGCTTTTTTTTTTTTAACTTTTAAAAGCATTTTTTCTTCGGCTGAAAAAATGCTTTTAAATGTTAAAAAAAAGCCTCTGATGACCGCATGGCTCAGCTGGGATCGTCAGAGACTTTTAAAAGCATTTTCAGCCAAAGAGGTTGTAGAAAGAGCCTGAAAGAGCCTGGTGGCACAGCAGACTAATAGCCTATTATTAACATTCAGCTGCCTGCAATTACTGCAAGTTCGAATCTCCCCAGGCTCAAGGTTGACTCAGCCTTCCATCCTTTCTAAGGTAGGTAAAATGAGGACCCAGTTTGTGGGGGCAATAAGGTGACTTTGTATAAATATACAAGAGTATGACGGCTATTGCTTAACACATTGTAAGCCACCCTGAGTCTCTGGAGAAGGGTGGCATATAAATCAAATTAAAAAAAGAAAAAAAAAAGAAAAAATGTTTTTAAAAGTTTTTTTTTAAAAAGTTGGCCACGCCCATCCAGTCACATTACCCCACCACCACCACCAAGCCATGCCTACAGAACTGGTAGTAACAAATTTTACATTTCACCACTGGTCTGCCTATATGTTTGATCTATGGAAGAAAGAAACTTTAACCCAACATTCCATAGTGTGATTTGTGAAGCAAGATCTGTGTTTATGGGCAGAAATTTAGTGAATTTGAGAATTTAAAAGGCACTAATTATTAAAGCTAGCTATACTTCTGAATTCCTATTTAGAATACTACTAAGGGGCTGTTTTTTTCTTGCTCAATAACCTAAATGAAATTATATAAAAATAGTAATGGGTTTCATGTTTCACACTGTTAAAGACTTTTCTCTGTCTTTACCCAATTTCTCTGTCTCTTTGACACTGTGGGCATGGGGGATCAACTGAAGCCCTTGGTATTAGACTTATAATAACCACTACTGAATTAAATAACTACAGTGTGAAAAATTAATTGCTATCCCAATGACATAAGTAATTTAGAATTTCAACATCTCCATCCACTTGACAATAATATTTTTTCTTTGAGGAAATCTCAGAATATTCTACAGAGAAATATTATGAATAAATAAAGTGTTTTTATTGTTCGCAAATAAGATTTAGAAATAGAAGTTATCTTGTCTAATATTGTCATCCCATGATAAAAGACCTATTATTCTTATTCTGTGAGAAAAGTAATCCTGGATTTATCTTTCTGTGATAAACAGGTACTTGTCTTTTAAAAAGCTTTTATACCACAGCTCTTTGAGGCCTGTAAGGTGGTTAAGGATCAATCAATAAAAATAATAAATGTCAAATAAAACTAAGCACACAGTACTTACAAAATATCAACAACTATTCTAAAGATCTCATAACGCAAAACTAAGTGATCTTAGGCTTCTAGAGATGAGTGCACTTAAAGAAAGGGCAACAACTATGTTAAATCTCCTTAGGAATGACAATGAAACAGTCAATATGTTGTATTTTTTTTATTCTTGATTGATGTATTTTATTCTCCTTATGTACACTGAGAGCATATATACCAAAGACAAATTCCTTGTGTGCTCAATCACACTTGGCCAATAAAGAATTCTATTCTATTCTATTCTATTCTATTCTATTCTATTCTATTCTATTCTATTCTATTCTATTCTATTCCATTCCATTCCATTCCATTCCATTCCATTCCATTCCACTCTATGATCCTGCATCTGTTTAAATATATAGCATAATCTACAAAGTTTAGGTCATCGCTTATCAAAAAGGATTCAGTAAAGCTGGAGAAGATGTTGAAATAGACAAAAAAAAAAAAAGATCAAACAGCTGAAATAAGTCCATATTTTAAAGTTATATTTGGAATGTTTACGTTATGCAGAAAAAAAAACCCAGTCCACCAGAAGTAAAGTTGAAGATATAAATAAGCATGGTATGGTTGAATATAGGTGACAAAGTTCTCTTGCCATTACAATGTGAGAATTCAGGGTCATTTAGAGAGGATGAATAATGGAAGATTCAAGACAGATGAAAATAACATTATCCGGTATTATCGTTATTACCAGGGATTACTGCACATGGTGTGGGTGTTACAAAGGTTTACTGCTTCATAATCCTAGTGAAAATCTTATGTGAAAACCTTGATTGATGAAAGCAGTCATGGGAGACTAAAGGCCCGTTTGGAGAAAATCACCTCATGCAGAAAATTGCAACTTGGAACATAAGAGCAGTAAATGGAAGCTATAGCTAGAAAGTATTTTCCCCCAGCTTTGATTGGTTAGCTAGTTGTAGCTACACCTGTGCCTGCCTTTAAAGATTTCTCAAAAGCTGGAATTGGACTATAATGCAATGGTCTTTTGTATTCCCTTGCTGGAAGCATATTTCAGCTCTGCGTTGGCTACTGAATATTTTTCCTCCACACACAAACAATGATTTTTCTAAGCAGTTTTCCCCTTTGTGTCTCTTCTATTGCTATGGGTTACCATTTTCAAAATTTTTGTTTAGTGGTCTCTGTGAATTTTTAGTTTTTGTAACTCGTAACCGTTTTTTGCCCATCAATTTTTTTTCCTTTTCCTTTTAACTTGGGTTCAGCTTCTCTATCAGAAACATAGTATGATCATCATAAACAGACCCCTCACATCCTGGACATAAACTGTTTCAACTCCTACCCTCTAAACAACACTATAGAGCACTGCACACACAAGAACAGTTTTTTCCCCGAATGCCATCACTCTGCTACACAAATAATTCCCTCAACACTGTCAAACTATTCACTAAGTCTGCATTACTATTAATCTTCTCATTGTTCCTATCACCCATCTCCTCCCACTTATGACTGTATGACTGTAATCTTACGATTTACTTATGCTAGTATCCTTATGATTTATATTGACTGTTTCCCTATGACTATCAGTAAGTGTTGTACCTTATGATTCTTGACGAATGTATCTCTTATTTTATGTACACCGAGAGCGTATGCACCAAAGACAAATTCCTTGTGTGTCCAATCACACTTGGCCAATGAAGAATTCTATTCTACTTACTCTACTCTACTCTACTCTACTCTACTCTACTCTACTCTACTCTACTCTACTCTACTCTACTCTACTCTATTAATCTGATTCCCCCCCCCCCAATTCACTTCACTTAATTGTTTCAGGCAACTTTCAAGGACTGAGATGGCTATCCGAGGCAGATTTACCCCCCCCCAAGCTTAGTAAGCCAAAATTTGAAGGCCCCCCCCCCCCAAGAGACCTATATAGTCTCTGAGAGAAAGTATTTATTGGAAAAGAATTGGATTGATTAAATGTGCATTTGTGGCAGCTCCAAATTGGCCAGGGAAGATACTATTTTAATTAAGTTTACAAATATTATAAATGTTTTCAAATTTTGCTTGCTTGAAATTTTATTATTGCTTTTATTATTTGCTTTTATATTTTCCTTTCCATTTAATCAAAAAACTACTTATCTCTCTTCAAATTAACTGCCTGCAAAGTACGCCAGTTGAGAGACAGTCATCCAGGAAGCTTTTGTGGCTGAACGTAGTCCTGCTCCTAGTCTAATATCTTAACTACTACAGTATATAATATTAACTCCAAATTTCCTCACAAATATTTAGGTATTACACTAAAGTTTTCTAATTTAAAATTTGAACATATAATGGTGCCTGGGATTTTAATGCAATTTTGGTTCTCTAATTGACAATAAAATTGCTAGCAAATACCAATCACCCAGGTAGAGATGTCTGCATAGTACAGATGTATGCAAATGTAATTTAGCTGATATTTAGCATCAGTTAGACATGACCCAATGAGAATATTATGTATAATACACAATACCTTGCAGTACATATTCTTGCTTACCTTTAAATATCCCAGCTCTTAGCTAATTCTTTAGATAATGGTAATCTAGGCACTCATTTATCAAACCATACTCTAGTAACATTAATATTCCTTTGCAAAAACTGTTAAATGTTCAGCTAGTATAATATATTTTACTATACCATCAACAAATCCAAAATTTATTGATCAAAATAAATTTGTTTATTTTTTTTTTTCAAATAAATGATCAACAAATCATAAAATAAGAATTGTGTGAGGTGCTTCTAAAGCTTTTATAAATGACCAGATTATCATTCGTATGTTTCATAGGAGAAAAAAGAAAAATGGATTTTATCATTCAAGTTTGGAAAGAAAAGCTGAGGAAATTTTGAAAATTTATGAAGAAATCCTATGCTAGTACTATATTATTCTTTTAGATCTGGCAAAGTAGAACTTATTTATATGATTCCAAAATTCAGTATTAATTAAATATTTTAAATGGATATATTTTAATAGCAGTGAGGAGAAAACTAAGGAATTTGTGACAAATATTTTAATTAAAACTTTCATAAAAATGTAATATCTATATTCAAGGATTTCACAGGTATATTAGACATATTGATAAAATAATTGATATTTTTTTATGAGATGATCAGACCACAGTTTCTGCCTTTCCAAATTGCAACTCTAATATAAAATTAGAAATACTAGTTTCTGGAGTTGTTTTAGAACATAAATAAATGCATTTTTACCATCATGCATGCAACTACAGAGCTATCATTTGGTTCCTTTGAAATCTTGGCAAGTGCTTTATGCTAATTTTAGCCAGAATTTAAGTATAAAGACAGCAAGACATAAATTGGATGATGCTGGGAAAAATATTTAAGTCTGATCTTTGTTCTTATATGTCTTTTATGACCTTAACATAAGGCTAATTAAACAAACTATTTTTAGCTCTAGAGTTACCTCAGCAGGTGTACAAATGTTTCATTATATACCTTTATATGTTGGAGATAGCAATAAATATAAAGGAATGTTAACATGTACGGTATGTATTGGACACAGTATCCAGTTCTTCCATACTGGTTAAATATCCTTAATATTGTTAAGATGTTTTAGGAAATTAATTAATCAGACTTGTAATTATTGTATTTACTGGATAGAAACACCAGTCTGTGAAGTGTGGTATATTTACTCATAACACAAGAAAAATCTGGTGAAAACAAGCAAGCAAAAATTAAATATAAATAATTACATTTTCTTCCCTTGCCCTCCTGCCTGTTTTCTTTCTTCTATTGGAAGGAGGACAAAGAAAGTTATGGAATATGTCTGTGTAAATGTACTGGTGAGGTTTTTGTGTGCATAAGAGAGAATTGTTGGTATAAATCAGTGGCGGGTTTCTACCGGTTCCCCCCGGGTTGGTTGAACCGGTAGCAGCGGAAGGAGGCTGCGTCCACCTGCCCAGACGTCATCACAGACGTTCTGCGCACGCGAAGATAGGTAAGTAAAGGTAAGTGAAACCTACTACTGATATAAATAAATCATTGATTGTCTTTTAAACAGCTAAGAAGTTAATTTAGTTCACAAATTAACAGAGGTAAGAAAAGAAATGCCACAGGTCATTTCTGCTGGGACTCCAGTGAAGGAAGAAGTTCTGTGTAGACCCATATACCTGAGGAGAACCTCACAGGCCTTGGGGTTCTAATGTAACTTTCTTTCTCCTCATCCCACCCTCATTGAATACAAAATCTAGTATCCATGATGTTGTAAATAGTTTTGTCATATTTATTATTATAACTAAGGTAGAATTATAAATGTTGTCTTTGCCTTTAGATATTAAAGTACTACTTGCCAATCATTGTCACTTTTGTTAAAGTAAAAAAACACACACTCCTAAATAAATATCCCTTCATTTGAGATTTCCAAAAGTAGTACACAATTTTCTAGTGATGAGACCAATGATTAGTGTTGCAGCATTTCAGTAGAATTCTGCTCAGTAAAATAAAATAAATCCACCAATTAACCTTTGAAGAAGAGAGTATCAGTGGTTGCTAAGTTGCATCAAACTTGTTCATAATCAAAACATTTTCTGACATCCAGTTTTAATTGAACTTCTAGTCTTAGATTTGACTATTTGAATTATCAGATGCATATTTTATGGTGAATATAGGAAAAGTAAACCCGCAACTTGTCTTTGATGTAAAAGATCTAATCTTCTCCCTCACTATACTATACTATACTAACATAATTTTATGTCAGAAGAAAATGAATAACTTCATTTTTATATTCTTATATCTTTATGAAATAATAATGGAAAATTTAAAGTAATTTTCTTCAAAATAATGTAAACAACATTACTTTTTAAAGATTTTTTATATCTAAATATACCCCCTTCTAAAGTTTGTGTAAAATATGTTGATGAAAATTCTCAGTCATCAAGGTAGAGTTGCCTGGACTTATTTTCTTATTGGTTCAAAACAAGAAAAAATATGTGTAAAGTAATTATAAGATTTATTCCATGAAATAGGGAATTCTATATGTATGGAATAGTATAGAAGGTAACCAGTTAGATTACAATGTACAAGGTGAAATGCCAACAGGTTTCAGGCAAGCAGTGTCTTGGAAATCCAGGACAACAAGGACTTAAATTTACTCCTTTGCATTTAAGTTCTGCTGTATGTCATTCACAAATACAACAACTGTAGCTTCTGTTCCATGCCCAGAGTTAATTATGGAATAATCTTGAAATGAGATGACTTCCTGGATCAACAAATCTACGTGACTGGGATTAAACATGAAAATTAAACATTTTCAGATCCTGGAAATGACTGTATTATTTCCCAAAATAAATGGGAGGAAGAAGGAATAGTATATATGTTCATTGCAGTGGTCGGTTCTTCCCGGTTTGGTCTGGTTCGGCCGAGCCAGTAGCGGTGACGATATGACATCACCGAACCGGTTCTCCCCCCCGCCCTCCCACCCCCCACCCACCCACGTTATTCTTACCTTTTATTTGGTCCCACCCCCAATCTGTTGCTGCCTCCTGAGTCCCAGCTGATGACTAGAGGGAAAAAAACTGTTTAAACTCTTGCCGCGGGGCTTCAAAGGGCCGTCCTACAGCTGATCAGTGTTAAAAGCAAACAAATGAGTCGGGTCGTAAGTGCGAGGACTGATCGTAAGTGCGAGGACCTTCCAGAAATGACTCTGACCAGCTAGCCACGCCCACCTAGTCACATGACCTCCAAGCCACACCCACAAAATAAGCCACGCCCACAGAACCGGTAGTAAAAAAATTTAAAACCCACCCCTGGTTCATTGCCTTGAGTTGCTTACAAAAAAACAATAAAAGCAAGGTATTTTTTTTTTTAAATCATATCTGGTTTTTCTAAGATCATCATTAACAGGAGTATAATTATCATTTATCTATTCATTCCTATTTTCAAATGCACCCCTAGCAAGCTAAATAAATCCAATTCACAGTTTCTGATTATATATATATATTCATAAATTCAAAAATTTCTTTCCCGAATCTGAGCAACATCACTCCACAAGTGATGTGGATGATCTATTTCATCTTTTTTTCTTGGTTTTACGCACACACACACACACACACAAAACACAACCAAACAAAACACAGACTTACTATTTCACTTTTTCTGATTTCATTGAATTCAAGTTCCTTACCAATTACACTCTAAGAACTCAAGTTCTCTCACACTTTAAATTTCAATATTCCATGTGCCATAATCATTAAAATAGATAGTGAATTCCAACAGATACGGACTTCCATCATCCCCCATGACTTTGGTCAAATATAATTTCACACAATGCATTTTATTAATATACAAAAGATATAGACTACAACCCTTAGTCATACTTAAGCCATGTGCAGCATTCAATAACAGTGAAATAGTACCTTTAGCATATTTTGATTGGAAAAAAAGAAGTCCAACCAAAGCTCAAATCCAGTTACAAAAGCCAAAGCACTCAAGTGACAAATATTATATGTATACACCTGTAGTGTGCTTTTTCACCTGTCCAATGCATATATATATATATATATACACATATATATATAATATGTTCAAGATTATGATTATTATTTTGAAGGGAAAAAAATCCTGAGTTGCTTTCACTATACAGTTTTTAATCAAAGATGGCTTCATCCATGTATTTTCATTCTTACACCTGACTTCTAAGAGACCTTTCAAAGAATATAACAGTAAAATAAAATGTGGTAATCAACTGTTTCTATTAAATATTGACAAATTCCAAAAATTATTGAAAGCCAAGTATTGAATATTGAAAGCAAATATTACTGAAAGATGTAATCTAATGTATGCCAAGAACTGCCAGATATTTATAAAATTGCTCTACTTCTGACTGAATTCATCTGTGCGTCATTCAGATTTAAATGAATTAATTATCCATTTTACTTTAAGGATATAAATATTAACTATTCTCCTTGCAGGAAATAATTTCATTTCATTTACCATGTCTTCTATTTTAACAAATAATTCATTTTGCTTTCACTTTCCAGGATATGAGATCAGTAAAAGATTCATCTGAGAGTAGAATAACTCTAAATATGTTGTCCATTGGATGTTCAAAAAAGTATTTGAGAAATTTAAGAGATGAGTTTTGAACTTAAGATTCAGTCCTATTTAATGCAATAGTAAATTTTAATATTCTGAAAGACAACTGACCAGTTTCTTTTTAGAATGGTTTAAAAAGCTACACAATTCCTTTAAGTAATGAACTTTAACACTACCATGAATACATTGAGAAAAATAAGAATGAATATTAAAAGCAAGATTTAACAATAAACTTCAAACTATCTGTTGCAATGAAAACTATGTTATAGAGAATACATAAAGGACCACATAGATTAAGTAAATTTGAAATTACTCAAGTTTTGCAAAAAATGTATTTTTCCCTATTAATTCCCTCTGAAATTCAAGGTTGCATTGCTGTAACCTTAGAAAACCATTTTTTTCTGCTACTAACAGAATATATTTGAAAATTAATTTTGAATATTCCTTCTCAAGTTACTTCCAACTCAGTAAGTTTTCAATGAATATCTTGTATTCCAATGAGAAATTGTAGTGTTTGCGCTTATTATAATTGGAACAAACATTAGGGGAAAAGAAGTTAGCTCTTGTATTGAAACATCCTGATCTGAATGAATAATGTGGCTGCTTTGATGCCTATTTTACATCAGTGTTGATGTACAATCCATCTTTATATCGTAAAAATGAGAAAATAGAGCCATATGTTTCTATATGGTCTAAATACAAAGGATTGAAAGATTTAAACAATCTAAAAGTTGAGTCACTTGGGAATCCATATGGTATGAATCTTTAGGTTTTCTTCAGTTTAATTTAGTACATTTTAATCTCTATTACAATGTACTCTGTTGCATTATCACTGTATTATTATCATATTTTTGTTGTTAGACTCTTCACTACTAATTTAAAAAAAAAGGTTTAAAAAAATGTAACAAAGAAATGTGAGCAAAATGCGAATCAAGGTTACAAAAAATAGGAAATGTGATTTGATTCACAGTCAGGACAAAACTTTCCATTCAAACATTTTGCCATGGCTGTGATTTAATGGAACAAAACTCAAAATAGTTCAAATGTTACATGAGAAACCAAGCTTTACACATGTTTTTGCTATATGTGTTTTGGAGAGCCGGTTTTGTTAAGGTGCTGACCCAGAAATCAGGAGACTGTGAGTTCTAGTTGCACCTTAGGCATGAAAGCTGACTGGGTGGCTTTGAGCCAATCACTCTCTCTTGGCTAAACTCACCTAACAGAGTTTCTGTTGTGGGGAAAATAGGAAGAGGAAGGAGAATTATGTATGTTCGCTGCCTTGAATGATTTATAAAGTAATAAAGGTGGGATACAAATCAAATCAATCAATCAATCAATAAAAACCAGAATAGTAATTTTTCAACCAACCCAGAATAGTAAAATAGGAATGGAATTAATTAATGAAAACTTCTGCATCCAGAAGCTCAGTTATTGGCTGAGCCCAACAGCCATAGAAATGCTGAAAGCCTGTAGCCAGCTAGCAGCCGATAATGAAACTTTCTCCTCCCAGCCAAAGGCTAAAATACCATGAGATGCTGAAGCTCCTATGGCAATTCAGGATGGCAGCAATTGGTAAAGGTAAAGGCTCCCCTCGCACATATGTGCTAGTCGTTCCCGACCCTAGGGGGCGGTGCCAGGGGTGAAATCTATTTTTTTTTTTACTACAGGTTCTGTGGGCGTGGCTTGGTGTGGCGTGGCTTGGTGGTCATGTGACTGGGTGGGCGTGGCCAGTTTGACATCATTTACATCACTCACCATTAGAGCCAGGACCTCCACATTCTGACACAGAACAGCAGCACATTCTGTCTTTCACAGAATGTCACAGAAGCCAGGAGCTGCACAAAAGCACATTCTGCCTTTCTGAAGCCCCCAACGCTTTGAGTTTCCCTCTGGCTTGACTGCCCAGGCAAACCTCGGAGCCTTCTCTTGCCCTGCTCTTCGTTCTGGAGGGCCGCGCATCCCCCCCCCTACTAATCCTCCGTACAAACCGCCCACCCCGTTTCTGCAAAGGCAGAGCCTCCCCCTTGCAGGGCGATCCAAAGAGGGGAGGGGGATGCTGCTGAAAAAGCCACCTTCCACCTGGGCCTCCTCCTGCAGCCAAACGTGCCCAGCCTTGCTTGCCCTTTCCTAAAATGGGTTGTGCATGGGGCGCTTGGAGAGCGAGTGAGCAAGACAGCTTTCCAACCTCTGTTTGTGTGTGTGTATGTGTGTGTGTCAGATGTGGAATTAAGCATTACCATTTAATAAGTGAAACAGAGAGCAGGAACAAGAAACAACAGCAGATTTATTATGAACTTTTGCAAAAGGATTCCTTCCTGGGTGGAAGGAACACTGACCACTTCGGTTACACGAGTTAAATACAGTTTTCAGGATACAGAAGCCCAATACAACATGATACACGCGATTCCCTAGAGTATCAGTTTCAGATCTTATATAACATATTTGGCACATGTTCCACCCTGGAAATTCCCTTCCAACAATACCCTACGAAAATATCCTACACAAATGTTTCCATGCTAAATAGTATTGTCAATTGTAGGCTTTTCCTCAGGCCCATTTCGGAATATTACCAGAACATCCATTTCCTCAAAAATATGCATCACATATCCTGCAAAATAAGCATCTCAGGAACAACACAGTTTCCTTTCTCATGTCCTCACCACCAAATTATATAATCAGGTTATATCAGGTAAAACATGGCGTTACTCAGGTTATGCTTTTTACAGGAATAATTCTTATTTCTCTCAGTGTGTGTGTGGGAGGGAGGGAGGGAGGGAGCAAGGGAGCGATCTGAAGCCAAGGCACCCAAACTTCTGGCAACGGCGGGGGCAACTTCTGAGAAGCCAGCTCCACCTGACTTACTCCCTGAGTTCTCACCTCACCCGCATCTCACCCAAGCAGCAGCTTCCCTGCTCAGCCCCAACAAGCTATGCATCCATGGTGCCCGCACCAGCATCCCAAGAGAAGCAGAGAAGATCATCGCTTGCAAGCAGACAAGCAGAGGTAGCAAGCATATGCCGTGCTGTGGGGAAAATGAGAGGTCCTGTTGTCCCGCAGAGCCTGCCACTGCTTGAGTGGGTGGGGTGGGGGTGAGGAGAACGGCGAGACTCAGGGCATAGGTCAAGTGGAGCTGGCTGACTCAGGGCTGCTCAGAAGCCGCCCGCGCCGCTGCCAGAAGTTTGGGTGCCTCGGCTTCAGATCGCTCCCTCCCTCCCTTCCTCTCTCCCTCACACACACATACACACACACACACACACACACACACTAAACAGAGGTTGGAGAGCTCTCTTGCTCGCTGTCTCTCCAAGCGCCCCATGAACAGCCCATTTGAGGAAAGGGCATGCACGGCTGGGCGCGTTTGGCTGCAGAAGGAGGTGCAGCGCAATGGGGTTGTTTTGTTCACTGAGGTGGTACTTCGGGTGGGCAGGCGGACGTCTGCAGCTGACAACTATAATGAACATGTCCACCTGCCCTCCTGAAGCACCACAGCGGCGAACAAAACAACCCCATTGCTATGGATGCATAGCTTGTCAGGGCTGAGCAGGGAAGACGTTGCTTGAGTGGTGGTGGTGGGAGGCAAGTAAGCTGCTAGCTCCTTCCCCACAGCCCTGCCATGCTTGCCTGCCTTCCACGTGGGCTTCTGCTTGCCTGCCTTCACAAGCTGGCCACCGGGATGCCAGGAAGGCAGCATGGAAGGCAGGCAAGCATGGCAGGACTGCGGGCCGTGGACCGGTTTGGGGGTGTGGCCAGCCAGCCATTGCTCCTGGTTCGGCGAATTAGCCTCAATCTCCGCTACCTTCTTGCCCGAGCCGGTCCGAACCAGGAACATTTCACCCCTGGGCGGTGCTCATCTCTGTTTCAAAGCCAAAGAGCCAGCGCTGTCCGAAGACATCTCCATGGTCATGTAGCCGGCATGACTGAATGCCAAAAGCGCATGGAATGCTGTTACCTTCCCACCAAAGGTGGTCCCTATTTTTCTACTTGCATTTTTTACGTGCTTTCGAACTGCTAGGTTGGCAGAAGCTGGGACAAGTAATGGGAGCTCACCCCGTTACACGGCGCTAGGGATTTGAACTATTGAACTGCTGACCTTTCGATTGACAAGCTCAGCGTCTTAGCCACTGAGCCACTGCATCCCGCGTCAATTGGTACTTAGCTGAAAATACAGAAATGCTAGCAGCAACAAAATCAGTCAGACCTAAGGTGGCTAAAAGGTTAGCTAACAAATGGCTATAATTTTGGCTGAAATTTTCTCCACAGTCCACAGAAAAGCAAACAGCCAAAGATGTCTAACAGAGGCTGTCACTTCACACACAGGTTAAACCTGTCTGTAAAGGAGAAGGAGTAAAAGACAAAAAATAATGTATGAAAATTCATAATGGCTATAAGTAAGAATTCTTGAAATTAAGATACACAGCATTTATATAGCCATATAGGTAAAAAACAGTGATAGCTATAGTGGTATGGGTTAGAAATAAGTATCATAAATGTTAGGTTCCATGATTGGAACAGACCAGTGGTGGGTTTCAAATTTTTTTATTATTGGTTCTGTGAGTGTGGCTCGGTGGGCGTGGCATGGAAAGGATACTGTAAAATCTCCATTCCGACCCCACTCCAGGAGAAGGATACTGTAAAATCTCCATTCCCACCCCACTACCGGTTCTCTAGAACTGTCAGAACCTGCTGAAACTCACCTCTGGAACAGACCTCTTAGAATACACTTATTGCTAGACATGGCTGGTTTGATCTTGAAACATTTTTTTTTTTAATTTGATTTATATGCCGCCCTTCTCAGGGCAGCTTACAATGCGCTAAGCAATAGCCTTCATTCTTTTGTATATTTATACAAAGTCAGCTTATTGCCCCCACAACTGGGTCCTCAATTTACCTACTTTAGAAAGGATGGAAGGCTGAGTCAATATTGAGCCTTGGCGAGATTCGAACCTGCAGTAATTGCAGACAGCTGGTCTTAATAACCAGCTTAATAACAGGGTGCCTTAGACCACTGTACTACCAAGGCTCATCTTCACTCAACTAGCAGCAGTTCTGAGTCCAAAGTCTGGGTTATGTCTTGGCTACTGTGTGTATATAATCAGCTTCTGATAATAAACTAAAAGCATTTGTTGTGTCCACAAGTCTTTTATCAAAATTAGTAACAAGCTATTAATAAAGCATGCTACAAACACAACTTTATATTCATTAACTTTTAACTGAATTTTTGTTCAATAATGTATGTAGACTCCAAAAATGTTTGCTGGTTTAATAAATCTTATTGCCCAACATTATTATACCTTGAAAAGGGTATTGTCTTGTTATGAAGTTAATGAATCAATAAATTCATTATTGTATTAATTATAATTGATTTAAAAATATTTTGATAAATGTATGTCAGCTCTCTTTAAACTGGTTTCCACTGATACGATTAATGTCTATTTCAATTTTATGTATTTTTTTTTTGTTTGATTTATATACCGCCCTTCTCCGGAGACTCAGGGCGGCTTACAATGTGCTAAGGCTAAGCAATAGCCTTCATCCTTTTGTATATTTATACAAAGTCAGCTTATTGCCTCCACAACTGGGTCCTCAATTTACCTATTTAAATACATTTTTGGACAAGATGTCTGTAAATCAGGGGTGAAATCCAGCAGGTTCTGACAGGTTCTGGAGAACCGGTAGCGGAAATTTTGAGTAGTTCAGAGAACCGGCAAATGCCACCTCTGGCTGGCCTCTGGGTGGGAATGGAGATTTTGCAGTATCCTTTCCCTGCCACGCCCACCAAACCACGCCCACCAAGCCACACCACACCCACCAAGCTGCGCCCACAGAACCGGTAGTAAAAAAAATTGGATTTCACCACTGCTGTAAATGTCATTAGACTTTCAAAGGGATCCATGATACAAAAAGGTTAAGAAATCCTGGTTCAGAGACACAAATCTCAACATTCAAAAATAGTCCATTTCCAGTCCAGATCACTCAACAGCAGCATAAAGATGGATTGTCAGGTAGTAAATCTGAACACTGGTTGTCCCAAGGAGTCAGTTACAAAAGCCATCTCATTTATCTAGCCCTGATTGCTAACTTGATTAATTGGCTAAGTCATGCTGTTTCCCTTCAAGTAGAGAGCTTGATTTCCTTGGTTCTTCTCCTCTTAATTTGCAATATATTGCTGGACTTGGGAGTTTGCCTAGTTCAGCTGACTAGGGCCAGTTTTTCAAAACTTCATAATGAAACATTTAGGTAAAAAGAGGCTATATCCCTCCACCATTTTCTTCTACATACCAAAGGTGTTTTTCCAAAAGACAATGGACTTTCTTGTTGTTGTTTTTTGTTTCCTTGAAAACATTTCATTTATCATCATAGAAACTTCTTTGGCTCTGAAGAATAGAATAGAATTCTTTATAGACTAGAATAGAATTCTTTATTGGCCAAGTGTGATTGGACACACAAGGAATTTGTCTTTGGTCTCTGTGCTCTCAGTGTACATAAGGAGAATAAAATACATTCATCAAGAATAAAAAGATACAACACTTAGTGATAATCAAGGTTACTTATAAGCTATCAAATTGTACTAGGAACAAATAAAAACAATATAAATTGAAAGATGCAAGCAACATGGTTATAGTAGTAAGGGGGAAGAGATAGATACTAGGAAGGAAGAGAAGAATAATAGTAATACAGTCTTAGTAAATTATTTGACAGTGTTGTGGTAATTAGTTGTTAAGCAGAGTGATGGCATTTGGGAAAAAACTGTCCTTGTGTCTAGTTTCTCTGGTGTGCAATGCCCTATAACCGTGATAGTGAACCTATGGCACACGTGTAACCAGAACAGTGGGCATGCGAGCTCAGCTCCGGCACGTGCAGCCTTCTGGGCCCCCCAGAAGTAGGGAAACAGGCTGTTTCCTGCCTCCAGAGGACTTTGGGGTGGTGGTGGGGAAGGCCCATTTTTCTCTCTCCCCAGCCTCCAGAGCCTTTCTAGGAGTCTGGGGAGGGCAAAAATGGCCTCTCCCCCGGAGGCCCTCTGGAGGCCGGAAATGGCACTGCATGAGATCGTTCTTCTGAGCCTCTTCAAGAAGGTATCCTGTCAAGTTATGTCCTATGCCTCTGCTGGGCTCTCTCAATTACTGGTCTATAGTACTAGAGCAGTGTTTCTCAACCTTGGAAGCTTGAAGATGGGTGGACTTCAACTCCCAGAATCCCCCAGCCAGCGCTGCTGGCTGGGGGATTCTGGGAGTTGAAGTCCACCCATCTTCAAGCTTCCAAGGTTGAGAAACACTGTACTAGAGAGTGATTGAAAAATCCCAACAACATGAATGTTTTTCTGTGCCACTTGTCTATTTCATCTAGTAAACCAAATAATGCGTACACTCTTTTCATACACTGGTTCATCATGAATGGACCACTATCGGCTTGCAGAGTAGTTTTTAAAGAATAACAGAGATGGAAAGGACCTTGGAAGTCTTCTAGTCCAATCCCGTGGTCAAACTCCCTAGACCATTTCAGACAAATGGCTGTCCAATCTCTTTTTAAAATCCTTCAGTGAGGAGGTACCCACAACTTCTGAAGGCAAGGCATTCCACTGGTTTATTATTCTCATGATCAGGAAGCTTCTGACCATGCAAAGATCCTTTGTCCAAAGCTTTGTCAAAAGGGAACATGCCTTTCAACAGCCCTATAGAATTTATCTTTATTTGCAAAACAGGCAGTAGAAAAGGTAGTTGGGAATTTGGGAGGAGAAGGAGAGAATGGTGTGGTTTATGATGGGAAAGAAGGAAGAAAATTGGAGAAGAGTATAAAGAGGACTTTTTTTCCACCCAAAGTGAACTATGTACATCTCAAAATCCCTGAAACAACAAATTCAGGTGAGGATTCTAGGCAAAATAGTTAAGTGACCCAGTGGTGAAATGTAAAATTTATTACTACCGGTTCTATGGGCATGGCTTGGCGGGGCGGGGGGGGGGTAATGTGACTGAGTGGGCGGAGGTTTTTTTTTTACTTTTAAAACCATTTTTTCTACAACCTCTTTGGCCGAAGAGGTTGTAAAAAAATGCTTTTAAAAGCCTCTGACGATCCCAGCTGAGTTGCCTGACCATCAGAGGCTTTTTTTTCTTTTAAAAGGCTCTGACGATCCCAGCTGAGCCGCGCAATCATCAGAGGCTTTTTTTTTTACTTTTAAAAGCCGAAGAAAAAATGCTTTTAAAAATTAAAAAAAAAGCGTATGATGATCACGCGGCTCAGCTGGGCATGGGGGGGGAACAGGGATTTTTGCTACCGGTTCTCCGAACCACCCGCCGCCATCGCTACCGGATCAGGCAATCCGGCCTGAACCGGGAGCATTTCACCCCTGAAGTGATCTCTCTGATGTAACACCACCAACTTTGAATTAAAGTCTGCAAGGTAACTGCTACAAAGGTTATGGTGCTGGTTATGATTCAAAAAAGTGAGTTTGCCCTCAGTCACGTAAGCATACTGCTTATTCTTTCTCAATTATATTAGTTACATTATTTCTGGGAAATATTGGAGGAATGCTGCATATACCATCTGGATCTCACAGAGGAAGATGATATAAAGTCAATCAATTAGTCAATGGAGTATGCATATCTTTGTGTGGCTGATATAATATATGTTGTGGTCCAAGTAATGAAGCTTTATTGTGTTGCTGATCAATACCATTTTCCTATCATATAGTACTTCTCATAAGCTTTTTAGTTGAAATTTTGTTTGTTTGGAAAAAGCAGATGATCTGAACGGAGCATAAGAAATAAAAACCCTACTAGATTAGTCCAATAACTAAATTACTCCAACTTTCTAGGTTAATATTAGCCAATCAAACTGATCTCTCTCTCTCTCTCTGTATCTATGCTTGATATGATTGTGTATCTACATACTGCTTGTTCTTCAGAATTGCAGTATTTGAAAAAAGGAACAAATAAAATCAAGAATGTATAGCTGGGTTGAAGCCCAAACTCAAGATGACTTGTCTATGTTGATGGCATCTGCAAGCAAGATAAAATATATAATATTGGTCTGATGCTAATACGGAGCATCTGCTTATGATATTTTAGCACTCTAACATGAAGAGTTGAATTTCTGTGGAATCCTTTATCACAGAGATACAATTCAAATCTTGTTTATAAATACAAGCATTCACATTCCATCATCACTAATGACTAGATATCTGTTTCTAATATTCTATTATGAATGAAGATAAATATGAACAATATTGTATGATACATCACAAAGAAAAAACACACCCTCTTTTATGTATAGGGAAAGGTATGCGGTATAAAATCAAAATCAATGCAGGAAAAGATCTTAGAGGTTGGGGATTGCTTTTCTCACTTCACTTCATTAGTTTTAATTCAATTCAATTATTGTTACTAAATAACTGTATAAGATATCAATTGTTACAAATGATTGAAATAAAAAAGAGAGAGATAGATATAGTTGGTGTCAACATAAGAGAGATAAATGCTTATTCTATACAGTATCCCAATATAACTCCTGTAAATTTATGTGAAGTAATATAGAAAATAAGACTGAATGCTATCTATAGATATCAGTGTAGTAAGGCCAGAAAGTTCCTTCTACTGCCTTCTGAAATCTGTCACAAGAATGAATCATGACACATTTTGGGGCATTTCAGAGGTAGATGTCACCTTAATTTTTAGTGATATCTCTTTATTCATGTCTAGTAAATGACTTAGTGCTCTCTGTGCTGGGTGATTTTCTCACAGACATTTCATTACCAAACTAGATAACATCATCAGTAGTATTGACTAGTGCTGCAGTGCAGTAATTATGCACTGCATAATTGCAAGGACCCTACAGTTCAATCCTGAGCTGCAAATATTCTTTTCTATCAAACGTCATTAATGGTAGGGATTTTTTTTCTATGCCTGTGCTTAAAACAAATTGAAACAATAGAAACAATGTTTCTATGCATACATATATACACACACAAATACACACAGACATATACATATGGTAGTATCCAAGAATGTTTCTTAAGTAACTCAGAATACAGTAATGGCTACCAAGACCAATAGTCACTTAGAGCTCTCCTGTCTAGCCGTGTTCACAACCCTATTTTTCAGAGTAGCTGGATCACTCTCTCTCGTAACATTTATCTGTACCCAGTTTGTGTAAACTACAGCTGCAGTAAGAAATAGCAAGGAATTTTTACTAATTAATAAATGATAAAAGTTTTCTGTTTTGTAAGGGCGTTAACTACTGAAACTTCCCTAAGTAATTTTGAAATCTCCCCCCTAAAGCAGGGGAGTCAAACTCAATTTCATTGAGGGCTGCATCAGGATTGTGTTTGACCTCGGGGTGGGCGTGGCATGGCTGGGGTGGGCGTGGCAAGCTCAACATCACTCATGTCGGGACGCTTGTGGTAGCCCAAACGCTCTGCCAGTGAAAACGGGCTCCTGAGCTCTGGTTTTGGCTGCAACGGCATCCTGCAACCCTCTGTCAGTGAAAATAGAGCTCGCGGCCCTCCTGAGCTCTTTATTCACGGCAGAGGGTTGCAGGAGGTTGTCACAGCCAAAAATGGAGCTCAGGAGCTTGTTTTCGCTGGCAGAGGCACTGTGGGTCGGTCCTTCACTGTTTCCAGGGCAGCCCTGTGGACCAAATCTAAGCACCCCTGCCCTAAACCATAATGTTTATGGGAGTGGGGAGGGCAAGAGTGGCTCAGGATGGAAAGGCTCTCTAAGGTTCATGTGGCCCAGGGTGTTAGCTGAAATATCACAGACCTAGAGAAGCTGCATGTAGGGCACTGCAGGTAGTTTCATGTGCTTTTAGATCAGCACATTACACCTCCGCTTTGTGAGGTGCAATAGTTGCCAGTTTGCATTCAGGTTCAATTAAAGCTGCTGGCAATGAACAATAATTTGATATGTGGCATTGGGCTGGGTTATTTGTGGGACCATCTATCCCTTGTTACATATATCTGTTCAAACAGGTACAGCAAAAGAAGCAGAGATGGTTTTGAGTCATACCTGGGGAGCTTTCAAAATGATTGCATTATTTGTAATACATAGACTACGATGTCCTCCATTTTACACATTTATTTATTTCATTTATTTTATTCAATTTGTATCCCGCCCTTCTCCTAGTGGACTCAGGGCGGTGGACAGCCAGAACTAAAACACATACCAATACAAAATTTTAAATTTTAAAAGAATTATATAACTGTGGCCCAAAATTTAAAACATTTGAAACTAAAACCCATTTGACAATTTAAAAGGCTAAAAAGGCTAAAAAAAAGCGGGGGGGGGGGGTTCACGCCAGCCCTGCTTGATGGAAAAGTTTTTAGGGCACGGTGAAAAACCCGGAGATCCGATATCCTTCGTATCTCCGGGGGAAAATCGTTCCAGAGGGCAGGAGCTGCCACAGAGAAGGCCCTCCCCCTGGGGGTCGCCAGCTGACATTGCCTGGCTGACGGCACCCTGAGGAGTCCCTCTCTGTGGGAGCGTACTGGTCGGTGGGAGGCTGTCGGCGGCAGAAGGTGGTCATCATGGTTTTAATTATTTAATTAATTATTTAATTTCTTTGAAAGGTTCTTTTTTCTTTTGTTGGGCATTGCTTTTTGTTTTAACTGAGCCATTTAACACATTTGAGATGGGTAGCTACATACGATAAATAAATAAATAAATAAATAAATAAATAAATAAATAAATAAATAAATAAATAAATAAATAAATAAATAAATAAATAAATAAACAAGCAAGCAAGCAAGCAAGCAAGCAAGCAAGCAAGCATCTAGTAACTTGTACCATCAAAAACTTGTACCATCTGGCCTTGTTTTAAATAGGCATCAGCTTTGTTATCTAATTTAAAAAAAAAAAATTCAAAACCTAAAATTTTAAGTTCAGAGTGCTACTAAAATTATTGCTTTGATTTTCAGGGATTGTCTTTGCCTCTTACTCTTTCCCTTGTAAGAAATCTCTCCTTTCAATATTTGGAATGCCAACATTTCTACAAGTTTTGATTTTTTTTACATAAGGAAACTTTTGGTGAAATCTTCTTTGTGGAAAATTGCAAATACAAGTGTTTTCATTAGAGAGCCGTTACTTTTCAGATATACTGTGCATTGCAACTGTTGAAAATTATTTTTGCTTACCTCCAAGTGCAATTATATTCAGAGGAGTTTTTGTCACCACTGTCATGCTGGAAAAAAAGAGAAACATCGCAAGTGTACAGTGGAAGAAACTACTTTTGATTGTGTGCGATTTGAATTAAGTCTTCAGGTGAATTATTGAAACAGCCTAAATTTCTATCACAGCACCAAAAGGCACAAGTTCTCCCTGACTGATAGAACTGCTGAATGATTCTAAAGCAGACATTTGCCTGCTTCTTTTCTCAATATTCATGGATGCTTTTTTCAAGTAACTAGGCTGACTGAAACCTTCTTCAAAAATGCTCATTCTTCTGAAAGAATGTAATTTCCATTTCTTTTTTGAACTTATTCTGCTGGAGCAGCTGAGCCTCTTGGGCTGAGCTGGGAAAAATGCCCATTGCAGTTATCTGTAAAACCTCTCCCAGGGCTCCTTGTAGCTTTTTTAAACATTATTAAAGAATGGCTCTATCAGGAACTCTGTGCTCCATTATTAATCGAAGTGCCCTGCCTTCTCCCAGGCTGTTATTGTGCTAAACCTCATGTCACACTTATTTATTTAGTTTCTCCTGTTCTGTTGTCCTGTGTATTGACAAATGCTCAGGGAGAAAAGAGAATGATCCAGCTAGAATTTGTGGGATGGAATTCTACTTTCTGTTCATATAATATAACAAGATGTGGAGCTCCCTTCTCGGTTCCTGCCTTAAACTTCCCTTTAAGTGAGATGTTTAAGCTGACAATTGAAAAGATTCATGAATCTCAACCGAGGCTTACCCCGTCCCATGTGGTAGAAAGGGAAGGGGGAAATCAATGTTTAAAAACAGAAGTGCAATCGGCAAAATAAGATTGAAAGCTTCTCTTCAGAGGACTGAATTTCTTGTAATTCACCTACTGGAACCAGAATATTGCAACCCAAGCACCACAGACCAAAGAAAATGGGTCATGCACCTTTCTCCTCTGTCCATTGCTGGTCTCATAAGAGACTACTTTGACCTGCAGTTTTCCCAAGTCTCTCCTACGGTCTCACTTATTTTTCCCAGTAAAGAAAAAAAAAATCGATTTCTACATCACAGAGAACGATTATATCAGTAGTGTCAAACTTGATTTCATTGAGTTGTATTTGACCTCAGGGGACCAGGGAGGTAGCTGGCCAGCTCGACGTCACTCGTTGAGGTTCCATTTTCGGCCGCAACAGCCTCCTGCAATCCTCTGCCAATGAAAATGGAGCCCTGGGAGGCCATGCATGGCCCACCCAGGCTATGTTTTTGGCCGTGCACCCTCCCCGAGCTTCATTTTCACTGGCAGAGGGTTGCAGGAGGCTGTTGCGGCCAAAAACGGAGCCAGGGGGTGGCTGCGCGCAGACCTCCCAAGCTCCAGATCTAAACACCCCACGGGCAGGATCCTTGAGTTTGGCACCCCTGGATTATATGATGGCCTTGTCCAGAGACAGACGACAGAGCAAAGTCAGTATAGAGCACGGGTGTTAAACTTGCGGCATCACGTTGCTGTCACATGACATTTTGTGACATTTTTCCCCTTCACAGAGCTGGGTTGGGTATGGCCTGTGTGTGACATATCTGGCCCATGGGCTGCCAGTTTGACACCTCTGGTATAGAGCTTCTACCCAGCTCTATGTCTTGCTTCTTTTCTCCTTCCCAGCAGTCTTACATGCCCCTGATGCGGGGGGAAATCCAACCACTTATTGGAATGATAAAACCAACTGTAATATTTACTGCTTCTAATATAAATTAGTACTTGCAGACAGGCTGAGATATTTTCCTGCTTGGCAAAGCAAACATTTTTACATGCACAGATACAACCCCAAAGTCCACAAGAAACACCATCCTTTCTGTCAACCTTCATCAACAAGGTTCAGAATTAATCAGAGAGCTTGGAGAAAGCTCTAATTTTGATTAAGCATTCGTTCACACATAAGAACTAATACATATGAAGACATTCACTTATCCTCCTGTACTTGCTAGGCCCTTTTAAACATTACTGTTACTGGAAATAGTAAAAATAATAATAATAAAAATAATTAATCAATGCATATTTTATTATGCTAATTTAATTAGTTAATTCCCTTAGTGTCCTATTTGCTATTTGACAAGCAAAATGTCACTTAGGATACTTCTTATCAACTAGCATCGTGATTATTAGTTATGTTCTGGTACTTGGAAATTGGTGCTATCCCTTTAAAGTGAATGTTTAGGGAATATCCTACTGGCATTGGGTAATTTTAACAATACAATTTATAGTTACCTATATTTGAGAATACATGAAATGATTTGTTTCTTAATAAAAGTATAGATAAAATGAGATACGTTTCACAATCCCATATTTGAATGTGACAATGGGTTTTAATTATTGAGAGTTTTAGAAATTTCACTTAAGTGAATCAAATATTTCTTATCATTTTTTTTTCTTTAGACAATTTATATGTTATCACAGTGGTAGAAATGTTATAATGAAGCATTTTAACAGCCATTCTAAGTCAGTATGCATCTGCAAAGACAAAACAAGGCAAAAATCACCAGTTTTATTAAGGATGTACCATACTTTTTGAAATATTGGGCATTTTCCTAAAAATAAAGATGGATTTTGTGAATACTTAATAATCTTAGATTAATAAGGTTAAAAAGAAACATGAACTGAAAATAAGCATATACATGCATGTAGGAATAATAACTGGAAAACAAAAAGGATGTGTATATGCCCAAGAGAAGCTAATCTTGATCCTTGCCAAACTGCAAGTTTTCCTCATGTTATGCAATTTACTTTATGCAAATTTACTTTAATGCAACTGATCACTTTCGTCTAAAATCTGGTTTATGTCCTCTCTCCAAAAAAAAAACAAATAAAACCCCCACATCATTATGGAATTTGTGTCAGCATTGTCAAAGTGGGCCCAAAGGTTTGGAAATGTGCCAAGACCTCTTCCTGTCAAAACTGCTTAAAATTTTTCGCGCCAAAATCATTTTCTCTTCTTTCAGACCTTGATCACTGTCTTTCATAGTTGTTCTAGTTGTGCTTCCAGTCTCCCATTCCTTGCTTCCATACTTGCATGATATTGTTATTGTCGTATCAAAATATCCCACAACCTCTTGGCTGACCCGGATATCCAAAATGAAAAGGCAAAATACCTAACACTAGAAACCAAGTTGGATGCATTATGTAAATATAATTATGGCTCACATCCTATTTGACTGTTGCTTAATATAAAGGGGTGAGAGACAAGTATCTTGGTCCATATACCAAATGACCCATTGGGATCCCCATATCAAAACAACTTACTTTATGTGCAGCCAGAACCTGAAAATAACAATTTAACACAGCACAGTACTTAAACAAAATGGTTCGGTTGAGATCTGCATACGTGGGACTGATTGGGATAGACTGTAAGGGTGACACCGAAATATAATTTTATGTCATTTTATTCTATTTTATACATTTATGTATTAAATTATATTGTATCTTATCCTATAACTTGTATTTTACCCTACCCTAAATTGTTTGTATAAGATTTTATTGGCGATATGTGTTTGCACCTTGTGCTTTGATATGGTCTATAGGCTAATCAAAGCTATTATTTTAAACTGTATTTTATTCCAATTTCATTTTAAATCGTATTTTATTCTGATTTCATATTAAATTGTTTTTATCAGATTTTAGTAATAATTTTGTGTCTGGAACTCTGCCCTTTGATACGGCCCAAGGCCTCTAATCAATAAAATAAAGTGCAAATAACATAATTTAAACATAAAGTAAAAATAGTGAAGAACCTTGAACTCTAGGATGAGCTTTTAACGTCGATGTATCTACATTCACTGAGTTTAATGAAGGGGTGAAATCCAGCAGGTTCTGACAGGTTCTGGAGAACCAGTAACGGAAATTTTGAGTAGTTTAAGAACTGGAAAATACAACTTCTGGCTGGCCCCAGAGTGGGGTGGGAATGCAGATTTTGCAGTATCCTTTCCCTGGAGTGGGGAGGGAATAGAGATTTTCCTATTTCCTTCCCCTGCCATGCCACCAAGCCACACCATGCCCACCAAGCCATGCCCACCGAACCGGTAGTAAAAAAAATTGGATTTCACCACTGGTTTAATGACTGAGTTCCATTCCAACTACCAGGTTGTTAAGTGAAATGATTGCTATGTGAACATGAGAGGGAGAGGGAGAGGGGAAGGAGAGGAGAGGAGACTACTTCCCTCTCATTCAGATAAAGTCATTTTGTACAGCTATGTCAATATTACTCTGCTCTAGAGAGTATGCATTGTTGTCAAGACTGGATCAGTTTTGAAGCAAAGTACAACTGCAGGCTACCTCTAGACAAGAAATCCAAGCTGAGGATGACATCATTTGATCAAGCCCTAAGTCTGTCGGTGAGTTAGTAGCTCACAAAAGCATCCTGAATGAAGATTTTAGTTCAGGAAGTAAAGAAATAATATTGCAAGCCTGCATTTGTTTCTACACATCTTGCGTCTATAAGGCCAAAAAAGGAGCGGTAAAGGTGCTTTCAAATTCTTTGTGTGACAACAATGCCTTTTAATAGCATCAAAGATGGGAACTATAGAGTTAGATGTCATTCTTTGACATCTTTAAAATAAGACAGCATTCTAAACGGTGCAGAGTTTCTTGCTTGGGCAGGAAGTTGGACTAGATGACCTACAGAGAGCCTGTTATTTTGTTCTAAATTCTTGCTAAGTTAAAATTAATTTCCTACTTATTATTTATTCCAATAAGCAAAAGGAGACAGAGCTTCTTTGATACCTAATCCTATAGTCAGTAAGATATGGGATAAAAACACAGATGTCTAAAACACTAAGTCCAGTGATACTTAGTGGTAACATTGACTCACTGGTCCATGCTTTCCTTTTATAAATATATGTGGCATAATTGATATCTATGTCCTCTACTTTCCATTAATTTTAAAGACAGCATTGTTTAAATTTAATTGAGAGCCCAAATTAAATGTACATTTAAATGTTCCTTTATTAATCAATTACATTTTTGTAACAAATACAGATAGGAAGCATTTGATGGCAATAATATTTTTAAATTTATGATAGCACGGGGTAAATCTCTTTGTAATTCACAGTATACACAGTACCTATTGACTGAATTTATTATTCATCCTAAATGTTAAAGTAAGCTTCTTTTGTGTAAAAAAAAATGTAGCTTATGTTTGTGGTGTCAAATGTTGGTTTGTTCAACAAACTTATGATTAAAAATCATGGATTCTTGCAATATGAGACTTTGGTTAAATTGGTGCTGGGTTAAAGAAAAAAGCTTAAGAGCATTGCTTATTGATGATTAATGAAAGCAGGCTTTTTGCCAATGACTGTAACATTAAGTAATAAATAAGAACCATGTGTCCTTTTGACCATGCAAGAATATTCTTTTAAGAGTTAAAATGTGGTGATTCAGCCATTCTTATTCTTCCAATAGAAAAACGTTTCATACAGTACCCAATTGTGAAGGATCTGGGAACCATGCCAAAATTATTTAATCACCCTCTGAATGAACAGATCTTCAAAGACAATTCTTCATATATTGTAACATAGCATTGATGTTCATCACAAAGAAATGTTTTAAAATTAACCATGATCAATCTTGCAAATGTATAAGTTATGGTTTAATGGGCTGTTAATGGAAATGAGGTATGGCTATAATTTATCACTTTCATCAATATATTCTTCTAGAATATCAATTTTTTGTAGTCCACTTCAATGGTCTACTTACTTAACAGGCCAAAGTTTGGATGAACATAGCTTCCATGTATACTCTGGCTTTGTCCCAGCTGTAATGAAACCAGTAATTAGCAAACCAGTAATTAACAAACCAGTAATTATCAATTAGCTGTTTTGTTCCAAATCAACAATGCAGTTACCAGCTTTGGAAGAAATCGTGATCTTAAAATAACTCAACTGTGTGATTTTTAAGATCCTGCTTTGTTTGAACCTTCCAATCATGATTTGTTATGTAACAAAATAGGAAACAGAGAGAATCTCATTTAACTCATGAAAGAAGAAGTGAATCTGTGAAATGTAATAGTGTGCAAGCTGGGCCATTTTCTAGAGGCCAAGGTGATAGTAGCGCTAACATTGTTTGCTACCATTGGTCCAGAAAATAAACTGTCCACTTCAGCTGCTATCTTTCTTTACACTGTAAAATGTCCCATGACGGAGGTACCTGCTTTTAAATATTAATTACATAGAAAAATATTTCTTAATTTTAACAAAAAATAAAGAATCAATACCAGGTTTTCAATAAAAATAATAAAATTAAAATATACTTTCTCTAAAAACAACATATTTTAATTAATAAAAAAGCTCAAATTTAATTACCTTGGATCCTTTGTTTTTATGGATGTAATGTTAGCTGCTTTTGTATATTCTAGATCTAGTTAGCTTGTTATAAATTGATATAAAGTTGTCCTTAATTTTGACTGGAAAAAAACTCTCACACACATACTCAGCCTCCCCTTATTTCTATATTCAAATTACTCAATCTGAATATCATAATTTGCAGCATTGTACAGTTTAATCATATTTTAAATTACATGTTAATAGTTTTCTCCCGTCTGCAATGATTTATGAGATATTTTGAAATACATTTCCTTTTCTATTTGTCAAAATTCAGTTTTCATTAGATTCTGTTTGCAATGATGCTGGATATCTATCCTAGTTTTACATTTATGCTACTGTTTTGCACCTGCACACAACCCTATGTCAGCAGATTACTGAGGTGCAACCTAAGCTTGTCTAAATAAATTCTCTCAGTAGGCACAGGAATTGCAAAGTAGTCTAACTATAAAAGCAGAAGCTGTCTTTAAAAAAATTCTTTAAAAGAGGCCCACAACAGCTGACTCAATTATGGCTTTCACTGCTCCTCTATGCCCAAACTTTAATAATGGTAAAGAAATTAAACATCATGGGCTGTTTTTCAGATTTCCTTAAAAGAGATGATAACTCATGAACTGATTTCTGAAAATACCTTGATAGCTATGGTTTGGGGACAATAAGGGTATCATATTATGAGTTGTAGAAATTCAGAATACTGCTAGAGGCAAAGAATTTGAGTTATGTTAACTCTTTGTTGTCATCATGTGTTTGTCTAGATTTTGGGCAGCCCAACAAAGTGGGATGGGGAAGACCTTTGAATTAATTTCTGGGCTGCATAAACAGAGGGATAGAATCAAGATCACGTGAAGTGTTAATACCACTTTATAAAGCCTTGGTAAGGCCACACTTGGAATATTGCATTCAGTTTTTGGTCGCCACGATGTAAAAAAGATGTGGAGACTCTAGAAAGAGTGCAGAGAAGAGCAACAAAGATGATTAGGGGACTGGAGGCTAAAACATATGAAGAACGGTTGCAGGAATTGGGTATGTCTAGTTTAATGAAAAGAAGGACTAGGGGAGACATGATAGCAGTGTTCCAATATCTCAGGGGTTGCCACAAAGAAGAGGGAGTCAAACTATTCTCCAAAGCACCTGAGGGTAGGACAAGAAGCAATGGGTGGAAACTAATCAAGGAGAGAACTAAGGAGAAATTTCCAGACAATGAGAACACTTAATCAGCGGAACAAGTTGTCTCCAGAAATTGTGAATGCTCCAACACTGGAAATTTTAAAGATATTGGATAACTATTTGTCTGAAGTGGTGTAGGGTTTTCTGCCTGGGCAGGGGGTTGGACTAGAAGATCTCCAAGGTCCCTTCCAACTCTGTTATTCTATTCTAATCTAATGGTGAATTTTCACCTTCAACACTCTCATGAAAGCAGAAGCTTTTATGTTGAATTTTAAATTAACCTTACTGTAATGATCTATCCAAATCCTAAATTATAGTCAATCTTAACCACAGAATGTGAAACAAGTTCATCATAACCCATACTTTATTTTGGACCAAGGATCATCTAGATCTGGCTTTATAATGTTACCAAACAGATCAATGGAATGATGATAGGAAAAGCATGCAAGCCCAGGATCAGCTTTTTAAACCAATTTTTGAAGGCAGCTATAAAATACTTGATTCAAGCAACATACAGTACTGAAACACAGGATAGTATAACAGTAAGTATTTTGTAAAAAAAAAAAAAAAGCTATTAAAAAAAAGATTGTAGTGCTGTTTTAACTTCTGAAAAGCATTTCAACACTTTGCATTTTCCCCTTTAATTTATGTTCCGAAGAATTTCCACTTAACAAACTAATTTTAATGCCAGTAACATAACAGAACATAGGTTCGAATTCACAATTCGTTATTATGGCCTTTACAATAGAAAGCATTATATAGAATACATATTTTTAATATATATATATAGATTTGAGTAAAAGCTAGGCATACAATACGGTAGTACTAATATTCGTATAATAATAACAAAAATGATATCATCCACAAGATTAGCACTAACCCTCAGATGAAGCTGAGACAAATAGAATAAATCAAAGCATCAAGTTGAGCAATAAGGAAAGATATGTCAAAGTCGAGGTCAGAGAAAAAGTAAGAAATAAACACTATCCTAAATTGAATTTAGGATCAACTCTGGGAGTTGAAATCCACAAGTCTTAAAGTTGCCAAGGTTGGAGAGCCCTGGAATAGATGAATGTCATCCCCAATTCCCTGTATAGAGAGCAACAGGGGAGCATGTGATTTAGGAGCAATCGCTACATAAGCATGTGCATTGCTATAGTGAGATGTTTTTAGAATACCCCCAAAAAACTGCAATACATCCCGCCATATGCTCCGAAGCTAAGAGCCAGTGAAAATTTTAGAACTATGATGATGCAGAACTATGAAGTATGTGAAAAAATTCCACATACTGTGAGGCTGCAAATCAGATTTGAAAATCAATGCCCCATATATGTTTATTAATAATACATCTAATGCTTGCAAAGCCTAACAGGTACAGCTTCTCCAAAAAGAGTCCTACGGAGTGAAGTGGGCCAACATCTTTTAAAAGGTTTCTAAGAATGAATAGGTCCAGACCCCTGGGATGAAAGTTAACTTTAGCCAAAGGTAACTAAGATAGTTTCAAGGACTAGCATCTAAGCCCATTTCTCAGTATGGAGCAAGATTTTTAATACATCTGGGAAATGAAAGGACTGTTCTTGGGTTTTTTTGCCTAACATTAAGGGAGGTATGAAATCACTATTATGCTAATGATAATGTTGTGACCTCAGCTCACTTAGTCATTACAGGACACAATTAGTCTCAAACAAAACTATTTTATTATAACAGCTGAGAATTACTTAGACTTTGGACAGCTTAGTCCATATTAATTCTGAAACAAGTCCTTCAGAAAAAGTCCTTTGGGCTTATCACAAACCTTTATCTTCTTTGGCACCCTGCCAAAGGCCTTTCTTGACAAAGCCCCACGAAATTCAGAAACAAGAGATGCCGACTGGAAAACAGATTTAGCAACGTTGCTTTCCTACAAAGAGCCCAAGAGCCTTTGCTGCTCTTTTAAGCCTTATGGGAGGGGCCAATCATCTCCTGGCCTTACTCCTGAGTTGTCCTTTTTGCTTTAGCTGCTCTTGCCTTTTGGCAGCTCTGCGCATGCATGCACTAGGAACGGAGGCTCCTCCTGTTCCTCTGCCTCTCTGGTGTCCGACTCTGGAGGCTCCGGAGTTCACACATCACTCCCAGATGGGAGTGCCTCTGGGCCTTCCCCAGCCTCCAGAACTGGCCCTTGCCTCCTCACTGTCTGACTCCATTGCTAGCTCTGTGGGCTGCTGGTGGACCACAACAGATAACCAATTTTATATTGTTACCCCAGGCCAGGCAGGAGGTGCTGACAATATGTCGTCCCAGGACCTGGAGGCCCTTAAGATAGGAATAGGAAAAAACAGACTCCAGTTGACTCAAAGCAATATGAAGTTGCTGTTTGTTTATTGAGGAGGTGTATAGAGGTCATCTGCACCTCTATAACTGTCTGGTTTGGTTCTGCAACCCAACAAGACAGACACAGACTTCAGAGGATAATTAGAACTGCAGAAAAAACAATTGCTATCAACCTGCCTTCTATTGAGGACCTGTATACTGCATGAGTCAAAAAGAGGGCTGTGAAAATATTTACAGACCCCTTGCATCCTGGACATAAATCGTTTCAACTTCTCTGCTCAAAACGACGCTATAGAGCACTGCACACCAGAACAACTAGACACAAGAACATTTTTTCTCGAATGCCATCACTCTGCTAAACAAATAATTCCCTCAACACTGTCAAACTATTCACTAAGTCTGCTTTACTATTACTATTAATCTTCTCATCATTCCTATCACCTGTCTCCTCCCACTTATGACTGTATGACTGTAACTTGTTGCTGTATCCTTACGATTTATATTGATTGTTTCCTAGTATGATTCGATTGCTTATTTGTATCCTATGACTATAATTAAGTGTTGTACCTTATGATTCTTAATGAATGTATCATTTCTTTTTATGTACACTGAGAGCATATGCACCAAAGACAAATTCCTTGTGTGTCCAATCACACTTGGCCAATAAAGAATTCTATAGTCTGGGGAATGTTTCTTGAAAGGATGGATAATTCTCAAAAAGTTTGAAAAAAAAAATCAGGGATCTTCTTGAGCTACACAGACAGGAAGAAGCTACAGTTAAGGGGGTCTTTGCCTATTTCTGACTGTGTTGGGTGCAAACAACCAGAACATTTCTGAGAATGGGTCAAAGTTTACTGCTGATCACCAGTTTATAAGAATCTTGCCAGAGCAAGATTCTAAGAGCCATAGTGGCACAGTGGTTAGAATGCAGTACTGCAGGCTACTTCTGCTGACTGCCAGCTGCCTGCAATTTGGCAGTTCGAATCTCACTAGGCTCAAGGTTGACTCAGCGTTCCATCTTTCCGAGGTCAGTAAAATGAGGACCCAGATTGTTGGGGGCAATATGCTGACTCTGTAAATCGCTTAGAGAGGGCTGTAAAAGCACCATGAAGCAGTATATCAATCCAAATGCTTTTGCTATGGCTATTGTCCTTTCCTTGGGTAAAAAGGCAAATATACCCCTAAGGACTTGATCTCAAATGTTTTCTCCCACAAACAGATTCTAACCTGGAATGTCTTCTTATTCATGTTATCAGGTCCTCTTCTCTTTTAATCAGTGAGTTCCACTACATCCTGGTGCATCCGTTGTTACCCTACTTAGATAGGAAATTTTCATAACAATAAATTATCCCTTCATGGAGCTGCTCTCGAAGACTACCATCAACCTTCAATTAGTCCAGAATGCAGTAGTCCGGTTATTGTACAGCACTCATCACTATGATCATGTTACACATGTCCTTGAAGACCTCCACTGGCCTCAATTATTTCCTAACGGCATTTCAAGTATCTGGTTGTTATTTTTACAACCCCTGTATAGTTCGCCACTGAAATATGTGAATTGCCTTCTGTTGCTGGAATTGACCTTTCTGATTTATTTGTCCCAGGAGAAACTATTGGTAATTCCTCATTTCTGTGAGATAGATACCATGGAGGCAAGTCTAGCAACAATGAATAGGAGAAAAAAAATTGAATCGGAAATATTTTATTGTACATACTTCTCAACTCAAGTCTGATTTTTATGCTTTTTTAAAAAAAAGAAATGATTTCTTAAAACACAGACTTTCTTTCTCAAAAACAGTGTCTTGGCTTCTTCATAGGGTCAGACATTCAGCACTGCTCCTCTGAGAACAAGGCATAGTCTTGTACACTTTACTTATATCGGCTTCACAGTAACAGTGTATGCATTTTAATGTCATCCTGTTCACTTTCTATATCTTCACAAGTAATACAAATTAAATCTCCAATGGAAGAAAGGCCCTTGACATTTACTACTGAAGCGATCCTTTGATGAGGGGGGAAAAAAGCCACAGCACATCACATCTCCTCCAGTCAAAATGAACTGCTCTGACCCTCTTTTCAAAGAGCGTCAAATGTGTTTTCACACTTTTATTATGGATCAATACCCTGAGGCTACAATTGCTACTTTGCATGTTAAAGCACATCAGCCATTGGCAGACACCAATAAAATGATGTAAGCAACAACTAAGAAGGGACATCGCCATCAGACAAATGTACGGAGGCATTCTAAAATCCAATGTTTTATAGATCGCAAAGAACTCTCTTTCACACATGTGGAAGTTATACCAGTGATATTCCTCTGGGTTACAAAAAAACCTTACTATTCACTAAACACATGAGTTCATCTTGGGCAAATCACTAAACTTAGTCAAATCTACATCATAAAGCAGGGGTATAAAACTGGTGGGCCATGGGCTGGGTGTGTCATGTGCAGGCTATGCCCATCCCAGCTCCGCGAATGGGGAAAATGTCATGAAACATCACGTGATGGCAAGGTGATGCCGCGAGTTTGACACCCATGTCATAGAGCTATTGCACATATAAAATAAAATATGTCCAGGTTTCCTAAATTAAACTTCCCAGGAGAAGGGATGTACATCATTATAATACTAATGTAAGATGTATTTTGCAGATTTGAGTCACTCTTTTTCTGACGTCTAAAAAGTAAGTAATGACTAAATATCCTGCTTCTTACCTCTTATTTTTTTTTAGTTGCGAACTCAAAACATAGAATCATAGAGCAAGAAGGAATCTTAGAGGACTTCTACTCCAGGGGTCCCTAACTCCCTGGACCGTGGCAAGGTACAGTGTTGCAGCTCGCTCAGAACCGGGCCCCACAAGTGGCAGGTGACCGCAAGTGCACGACTCCAATCACACAAGTGGTGGGTGCATGCCAGTGGTGGTATTCAGCCGGTTCTACCCGGTTCGGGCAAACTGGTAGCGGTGGCTGAGGGTTGCTCCACCCACCCGCCCGGATGCGATCACATCCCATTTATCCATATTTTTGATGCTCTGCACATGCACAGAAGGCCCTGCGCATGCACGGAGGTGGCGCATGCAAGTGAAGCGCGTGCACACACTCACATTTGCAAACTGGTAGCAAAGGTAAGTGAATACCACCCCTGGTGCATGCACGAGTGTACGAAGCTCCATTTTTATGCACAGGGTGTGCTTGCCTGCTGCTTATGCAAATAGAGCTGCTCACGCAAGCTAACGCACCTGCCACTCTCACAGAAACACCCCTCCCCCCCACCTGTCTGCAAAGTGAGAAAGGTTGGGGACTGCTGTTCTAGTCAAACCTCCTGCCCATGGAATGAGATCTTACATCACCCTGGACAAATGATTGTCCAATCCTTTCTAAAGGGTCTTCCCCCCTTCCTAGAATCAAAATCCTTTCTTGAAAACTTTAAGTGATACAGCACCCACAACTCTGGGAGGTAAGCTGTTCCATTGGTCAATTGGTCTCACTGTCATGAAGTTTCTCCTTGGTTCCAGGTTGGAACTTTCTTTAATGATCTTCCAACCATTGCTTCTTATCCTGCCCTCAAAGGCTTTGGAAAATAAGTCAGCCCCCACTTCATGTACCAGAAGGGAGCTATCATGTCACCCCTAATTTTTCTCTTTGTTAGGCTAGACATACCCATCGCTCTCTCTCCCCCATCTGACAACAGCCACTTACCTACCTTCTGGTCTTGGACTTCCAAATTGCTGCCAGCTTCCCCGCTGACTTTCTACCTGCAAGCTTCTCACAAGCAAAGTAGTAAGAAAAAATCTCTGAAATGATTACCAAATGGGTCACGGGTGGGCTGCTGGGGGTTTGCAGGGGTTTGGGAGAACCTCTAGCTAAGATTCTGTGCAGTTCGGAGAACCCCCAAATCCCACTCCTGGCTGGCCCTGCCCACCCCTCCTCTCCCCTGAGTCCCTACGCGGCCTGTTTTGGATGCAGGTAAGTCCAGGGCATGCACGGAGGCTTGGGGAGGATGAAAAATGGGCCTACTGGAAGTTTGGGAAGGCCAGAAACAGGCCTGTTTCCAGCCTCCAGAGCCTGGGGAGGCTGTTTTTGTCCTCCCGAAGACTCAAGGAAAGCCTCCAGAGCCCAAGGAGGGCAAAAATCCCCCCCCCCTGCTGTGGTGAAGGAGGCCGACTAGGCCATGCACACCATGGCCACGCCCACCCAGCAACCGGGCAGAGAACCCCTTGCTAAAATTTTTGAAGCCCATCCCTGGTCACCGTTAATATAAATTGTGCAATTTTCCCCCTTTTTCTACCAAATCGTACAATCTATTAAATATGAGTATTCTATGACACCAAATGCTTGTCAGCTCTTAAAACGTTCTTCCTTCCTTGTCTGCATTTCTCAGGCTGAAGTTTTGTTTTGACAAATCCAGATCTAACAGTGTTAAGAAAGAGATAAAAAAAAATCTAAACTCCTAGAATAAGTACTGAAGGGGGAAAAAATAAATTCTATTGCCATTTCTCAATATTACTATATTTAATTTATGTCTCTCTGTGTGTTTGGACATGTGCGTGCATAATGAGGGAAGATCTTTTAAATTAATCAGAGAGGCAATACTTTCTATTCTTCCAATAATAGTATTATCTTAAGGACAAAGTCAGGTAGCTCAGAGGAAAGCAAAAATTAGGATAGATCATGGGAAGAGCAACTGATCAAACAAAATGCGGAAGAGGAAACTGTTTTTGCTAAAGTAAACTTTATGCCAGAAAACATTTGCTAAAAGCTGCTTTACAAGAAGGTTGCCATAACATCCAGTTATGTTACTCATTTCTGCAGTACTAATGGGAAGAGTGGTAGGATAAAATTGTAGACTTAGTTAGATTGAAAGTAAATTTACCCATCTGAGTAATACATTACATCTTTTCATATCTTCATATCTTTTGTGTATAAAAATAATTTGGAAGAAGTGCTTTGGATCTCATACAAGCCCAGTACCGCTGTATTATATAGCATCACATTTTTTAAAAAGCCTCCACATGAGCTTGGAAAAAAAAAATAAAGACATCAAGGCTTTTAAGAGTCACATTAATTTAGTAAGTGGATTTTCCAAAACAACATATATTTTTCAAGCTGGTGCAGAAACATAAAAAATCGGGCTAGTTTAATGAATAGCAGAAAGATGAAGTATTTCTTTATCATTTTCAAAGTGTGCAGAGCCCTAACACGTATAGGATTGCAGTGTAAATAAATAAAGTGATTGCAGCACATCCCAGAAATCAAGTGCTATATGTTGAATAACGTACATTAGCCATCCCTGCCAAAAAGGTTCAGTCGAGAGTTAAGATCTCTAAAGAGTCTTCAAATATCTTATAAGTAGTCTGTGTTGGGCTGGAAATGTCAGGGATAAAATATGAACACCAATCTTCTTCTCTAAAATGTCTTTCGGAGAACACTTGTCAGCACAAAATAAGTGAAAAGCTGGCATTATGGTCTTTTTAAAAAGCTAAGAGCGCAGCAAGTGGCTTTTCAAGACCTGTAATATATATAATCATAACATATAAGTATAGATAGCCACAATCTTGTTTTTTTTAATGCAGATTACAGGTAGTTCTTGACTTACAATCATTTGTTTAGTGACCATTCAAAGTTACACCCGCTCCAAAAAAAATCATTTATGACCAGTCCTTGCATTTATGATCGCCACACTGTCTCCTCAGTCATTAAAATTTGGGCACTTGCAACTGGTATGTAGTTATGATAGTTGTAGTATTCTGGGGCCCTGTGATCACCTTTTGTGACTTTCCTGGTTGGCTTTCCTGGTTGACAAGCACAGTCAATGGGGGAATCTGGGTTGGCTTAACAACTGTAGGATTCACTTCACAACTGCAATGATTGGCTTAAGAACATGGCAAAAAAAAAAAAAAAAGCTCATAAAACGAGACATGATTCACATAACCGCGGTAGCGCAGTGGTTAGAATGCAGTACTGCAGGCTACTTCTGCTGAACACCGGCTGCCAGCAGTTTGGCAGTTCAAATCTCACCATGCTCAAGGTTGACTCAGCCTTCCATCCTTCCAAGGTGGATAAAATGAGGACCCAGATATATGGGCAGCATATATATATATATATATATACTGCTCAAAAAATTAAAGGGAACACAAGCAGAAGACATCCGAGATCTGAATGAACGAAATAGCCTTATTAAATACTTTGTTAGTTACATACAGTAGTTTTGTGTTTCCTTTAGTTGTTTGAGCAATGTATAAACTACTGTATGTAAAGAACAAAGTATTTAATAAAGCTATTTCATTCATTCAGATCTCAGATGTCTTCTGCTTGTGTTCCCTTTGTTTTTTTTGAGCAATATATATATATATATTATTTATTTATTTATTTATTTATTTATTTATTTATTTATTTATTTATTTATTTTATTGGTTCGATTTATATGCCACCCTTCTCTGGAGACTCAGGGCCGCTTACAATGCGTTAAGCAATAGCCTTCATACTTTTGTATATACCTGCTTAGTAGGGCTTTCGGGCCCCCCTAAGTGGTGTTCTTTTTTATACAAAGTCAGCTTATACAAAGTCAGCTTATTGCCCCCACAATCCGGGTCCTCATTTTACCTACCTCGAAAGGATGGAAGGCTGAGTCAACCTTAAGCCTGGTGAGATTTGAACTTGCAGTAATTGCAGGCAGCTGGTGTTACTTAACAGCACTTTAGTCTGCTGCGCCACCAAGGTTCATATGCTGACTCTGTAAACTGCTTACAGAGGGCTGTAAAGCACTATGAAGCGGTATATAAGTCTAAGTGCTACTGTTACTGCTGTAACAACTGCCTGGCTTAGCAATGGGAATTCTAGTCCCAAAACCCCTCGCGCACAACAGTAACAATCATATAAGGTGCATTGGGCTGAAAGAGAACGGCTGACCCAGCCATCTTCCATTCTTAAGGCATGACTAGAATTCAGTCTCCTTTAGACCAAACTGGCTCTTATACTTAGTCAGATCTTAAAAAAAAAAAAAAAAGATAAGCAGGATTGATTACTACTTGGGTAGAAGGTCATAAAAAAATTCCAGGACCGTGGTCTTGACTTGAATTCCTCCCCACCCCCATTTCTGGCCATCAAAAGCAACCTTATATAGGCTGGTACTTTTTCCAAAGAATCAGTCACTAGGTTTTAAGTACAATTTAAAATGATTTAATTGTCATCAAGATTGCAGTGGCCCTTCCTAATCTTTATCTCACAATAGTTAAAGGGTTTAATTAATTAATTAATTCATGTTCTATGCCTGTCCATCTCAAACAAATCCATCTAATGAACAATCATAAAATCAATTAAAACCATGTACAAACACAGTATAATTAATAAATATATGTTTTGTTGTTGTTAGTTGCGAAGTCGTGTCTGACCCATCGTGACACCATGGACAACGTTCCTCCAGGCCTTCCTGTCCTCTACCATCCTCTGGAGTCCATTTAAGCTCACCCCTACTGCTTCGGTGATTTCATTCAGACACCTCGTTCTCTGCCATCCCTTTCTTCTTTTGCTCTCAATCTTTCCCAGCATTAGGCTCTTCTCCAGTGAGTCTTTCCTTCTCATTAAGTGGCCAAAGTATTTGAGTTTCATCTTCAGGATCTGGCCTTCTAAAGAGCAGTCAGGGTTGATCTCCTCTAGGATTGACCGGTTTGATCCCCTTGCAGTCCAAGGGACTCGCAGGAGTCTTCTCCAGCACCATAGTTCAAAAAATATATGTAGCATCCAAGAAAAAAAATAATCATAGATGTTAATAAAACCAGAGAACAAGACCATAAGTAATTATATCGATATTTATTAGAACAAGATATGATTGAAGAACAGGTGAAAGAAGCTATGATAATTTGGTGTAAATAATTTGGGCACAATATCGATTTGGACAATTGGCAGTTTATGGGAAAAAATTTAAAAATCACACTAGCAACTTCTTACAAGGAAAACCTCTATAAGATGTTCTATAGGTGGCACCTCCCCCCTACAAGATTAACACGAATGAATAAGGGGAAATCCTCGATATGTTGGAAGTGTGGAGAGACCATTGGGAATTACTACCACATGTGGTGGATATGCCCAAAGGCACAAAAATTTTGGAGTTTACTAAAGAACTGGCTGGAAGAAATTTTGTCAACAAATATAGAAGTCAAACCGGAATTTTTCTTACTGGGAATTATAGAAAGAAAATATAAGAAAGATACAAATTATTTATTACTGCATATGCTCACAGCGGCACGAATAGCCTTCGCTCAAAAATGGAAAGAGAAAGATATTCCAACGGAAGAGGAAATATTACTGAAAATTTTTAACTGCGCAGAAATGGACAGATTCACTTTGGAACTCAAGGAAAAAAGCGAAACTAAGAACTACAAAATCTGGGAACAATTTTATGATTGGGTAGATAACAAGAGGGTATCACTGTATAGTGATAGAACAAAAATATAGATGTTATTATAGATAAATGTATTTATTATTATTTATTTTATTATTCATATTTCTATGCCGCCCACTCCCCGAGGACTCTGGGCAGCTTACACCAAAGACAGTATACTAAATAGCATATTGCCCCAACAATCTGGGTCCTCATTTTACCAACCTCGGAAGGATGGAAGGCTGAGTTAACCTTGAGCCGGTGAGATTTGATCCGCTGATCTGCTGAACTAGCAGTCAGCTGAAGTAACTGCAGTATTATACTCTAACCACTGCGCCACCTCGGCTCTTGTATGTATGTTTAAGAACTATACGTTTATATGAGTACTAATATTATTGTAAAGTGACGGAAGATGTTTGGAACCAGTGATGTCATATCTATGTCCAATGTTTTTTTTTAATTTTGTATTATTAATAAAAAACTTTAAAAAAAAAAAACCAAACCCCCCCCCCACCAGGGAACGAGGCCCTTTTACATATTCAAGAGCCCACACACATAACTGCATTTACAAGGCCTTCCAAAAGGCCAACAGGGCCATCCTAAACTCTAGAGGGAAGATTTCTAGGGTGCAGGCACTATGGCCTCCTAGTTTCCACCAGTGAACATTCCTTGGCTGGACTGTACCCACGCTGAACTGCATTGGACATGAAAAAACAACTGGGAGAATATGGTTGAATAAGTGATCCAGTCTTGCATAGTAATATCATCTATCTTTTTGTCTGTCCATTGTTTTCCTCAATAAAACATATGTCTCATATCTCCAACAGCCAGGGATATAAGAAAGGAAGGAAGGAAGGAAGGAAGGAAGGAAGGAAGGAAGGAAGGAAGGAAGGAAGGAAGGAAAATTGTTCTGAGAGACAACTGTGATGATTCACCACCTTCTAAACTTAAAGAATGATACAGCAGGATTACAACATATGATACAAAAACGAAACTTGAAATTTAAACTTTATTATGGCCAAAGGCTACCATAAAACAATACAGTATAAAAAGTTTTTAAAAATCACAGTATAAAGAAATTCACAAAATCAATCTCACTATAACCAAAACTACAGTAGGACACTGATTACCAAAAAATAACAAGTCAGAGCTGTAAAACTATACAATAGACAAACTGATCCGGAATATGTAACAAGCAATCTAATAAATCTGATAAAACAAATAAAATCAAGATCAAAATAAAACTATTCTACATAAAACCAGGGTAAAACAATAAAATATCAATTCATTAAAAAGTGAGACTAAAATGTCTGGCAAATATTATGAAGAAAAGAAGCAATTATTCCAGTAAGTAGGAAAGGAAAGAAAAAGAAAAGGCCAGTTTGAGGGAAAAAGAAAGAAAAACATTTATTAGTAACATTTTGGAGGAACCAACATCTTCCTGATCTTAAATGTAGCCACAAAGCACCGGCAAAGAATGTCTGAAAATCTTGCCAAGAAAACTGCATGGACATTAGTGTCCTGAAGGCACTAAAACAAAATAAAATGCACTCAAACCACCATAAATATACTGTATAATATACAACTTATTTTTTTTCAAAGTAACTAATGTTATGAAAACTGAAACAAGAGAGTATGAAATTTTACTGATTTCATTGAAGTGCAATGTTTTTAGCTTTCCTATTCATCTTGATTATTTACTGTATTTGTTTACAGTTTGAGACCCATTCATTCTCTTTCTCATTCATGATCAACTATCTCGATGTAGGTCTTTTTTACTGATAACTTACTTTTCCATTTAATCCACTGTCATTCAACACCCATTCATGTGCAATACCAAAGAACAAAAATGGTAAACAAGCTCATTTTTAAAAAAGCAACTGAGACACACATTCACATACATCTCAATAGCCACCATTTTATTTATCCTGATTAAATTAAGTCACCCCATTGGGAGGGGGGGAACCAAAACCAAAACCACACAAAATAATAAACAAAATAAGGAAATGAATGTACATATCCACAAATACATAAGACATGGAGTAGCAGGTATTAAAGAGACTAAAGGTAAAGGTAAAGGTTCCCCTTGCACATATGTGCTAGTCATTCCCGACTCTAGGGGGCAGTGCTCATCTGTTTCAAAGCGGAAGAGCCAGCGCTGTCCGAAGATGTCTCCGTGGTCATGTGACTGGCATGACTAAATGCCAAAGGCGCACGGAACGCTGTTACCTTCCCACCAAAGGTGGCTCCTATTTTTCTATTTGCATTTTTTACATGCTTTCAAACTGCTAGGTTGGCAGAAGCTGGGACAAGTAATGAGAGCTCACCCCATTACGTGGCATTAGGGATTCGAACCGCTGAACTGCCGACCTTTTGATCGACAAGCTCAGCGTCTTAGCCACTAAGCCACTGAGTCCCATTAAGGAAACTACTGAACATTATTAGATCAGCCTGAAGTATTTGGTAATTTTATCTAGTATGAAAACATTCTGAATTGGTGTGGTATTTCCTGTCAGAGGTTAATGATAACATGGATACCTACCTATAGGTTCTTTAAAGGACAGAACTTCTTTTAAGTAATTATAGTTGTTTGGCAGATTGCATATAGATGTGATACTTAACTAAACGTTGAATAGCCATTTGTCAGAAATGCTGTAGCAGCAACCTGGACTATAGATCCTGTATTGAGCAAGATTAATTAAAATTGCTATTATTTTTTTGATACTATCAAGCTAAAAACATCAAATCAACATAATGATACCAATCCAGTGGTGAAATCCAAATTTTTTTACTACCGGTTCTGTGGGAGTGGCTTGGTGGGCATGGTGTGGCTTGGTGGGCGTGGCAGGGAAAGGATACTGCAAAATCTCCACTCCCTCCCCACTCCTGGGGGAAGGATATTGCAAAATGTCCATTCCCACCCCACTCTGAGGCCAGCCAGAGGTGGTATTTGCCGGTTCTCCGAACTACTCAAAATTTCCGCTACCGGTTCTCCAGAACCTGTCAGAACCTGCTGGATTTCACCCCTGTACTAACCCTTATGTAATTTAAAAAATACAGAGTAATACTTTAAGGGAGAACAGAAATGGTTTTACCAAGCACCAAAGCTAATCTTAGAGGTACGAAGTTTCTTCACCAGAGTGAATCTAACTCATTTTGCAGATATTTACATAAAAATATGAGAAATAAATAGACTTCCTTTAAGAAGCCACCAGTTAGGAAGGACATTTCAAGACCTTAGAAAAACTGGGCCTTTGAAGAAAACCTTATTGATGATCTGTAGAGATAAATACACAGAGAAGTCAAGAACAGAATCAGAACTGTACACAGGAATTGGAGATCAGTTTACTTGATATAAGATAACCATGTCAAAATTGTAATTACCTACTTTCACAATAACTTTGCTAGGAAATAATATGCTAGTGAAATAAATGATAATATAATGATTAGAAACTGCTATTCCTCTTGCTGCCATTCTTTTAGTTACACACATTATAAGACCTTACTTTCCGATTATTTGAAGGATCATCTATAGACTATTATAAATACTGATAAAATTTGCCCCTAAGATTGATTATGGAGACCTCCTTTTTGCTTGAAATTAAGGTCAAATAGAATGACAAGTTTTGGAGAAAAAGCTTTTTAACTTTAAATCTTTCTCCTCTGAGAATTAGTTATTTTTATGATAATCTGCTTTCTGAGGGTTTGCTCTAAAAGGTATGCTAAAAATACAATAATTTACTGAAGGAACCAGTAGCAAGAACAGTAATTTCTATTATTTTGTTGTAATATCTCTAGTATATTTGATCTGAAAATAAACAGATGCAACATTTTATGCAGCCCTATGTAAACTATTACTATCTACAAATTAATTAAAGCTTTGGTGAACAAACTATTTAAAGCAGAGATAATTATGAACTTTAAATAATTGCACACTTCAAAAGGAGATAAATTGCACAATTGAAATGAAACTTACATTTAGTCTTTCTGGCTGTTGTTTAGTCACATACTGTATATACTTCATTTGTGTTTCTGTGTGCATATATGCATGTGTGGTGCAGAATATTGCCTGAGATGCTGGCAAACTATAAATCTGCAGCTCTACCATAGTTTTACCATTGATTAAAAAAAAATCTTTTTCAATTCGTATCTGTATTCTTAAAAGATTAAGGATCCAATTTTAAAACTATTATTGGTGAAATATACTTCGATCAGAAAAACAATATTATAGAAGCCCATGTTTCATCTACATTTTTCATCTAAATTTTGGATATTTTGTAAATATACAAATTGTAAATTTTGTAAAGAGCCGCAGTGACACAGTGGTTAGAGTGCAGTACTGCAGGCTACTTCTGCTGATCACCGGCTGCCAGCAGTTTGGCAGATCGAATCTCACCAGGCTCAAGGTTGACACAGCCTTCCAATCTTTCGAGGTCGGTAAAACGAGGATCCAGATTGTTGGGGGCAATAGGCTGACTCTGTAAAACCGCTTAGAGAGGGCTGTAAAGCACTGGTATAGAAGTCTAAATGCTAGCTGGTGCTAGTATATGACAAGAACAAAAAAAAAATGATGCATGCAACAATCCATTTATATGCATTTATTGTTTCACCTTTTTCTTATCAGAGGACTCCTTTTTTTGTTCTGGAAGAAAGAGTGAATTAAATTGTTGCAGAGAAAATCAAAGGTAGCTATCATAGAAACTTAATTTTATACTAGAATATCTGAAGCATGAAACTTTGGTTGAGTAAAATTCTATGATTTAGAGCTATAGTTTGTAAAAACCAGGGCTGAAGGTTCCTATTAAGTAGACAACTTATTATTTCCTTGTTACTTATTGATACACACAAATGCATAATTGCTTAAAGACAGTAGTACTATTTATCTTTTTGGGAAAACATTTTTGAGACTGCATGAGAAAGATAAATCAAAGGGAAAAAAAGTGCTTATGCCCTTGGCAGGTATTAATTTCAATTATTAAGCAGTCCTGGTAGTTGTCTGAAGAGTTTGGGAACAAAAGCCATTACTATTCCCCATGGAAGCTGTAGGCTAATTGTTCAACTTGTTCAACTTCAATCAATTCCAGCCTGCCTAAGCAAATGCATTAGAATTTTGCTGCATTGCAACTTAGCAGGCTCAGTTCCCCTTTTATGTGAGGGTTCATCATCTGACTGTTAAAAATCCTATGGGAAGAGCTGCGTAAATGCTAAAATAGAGTCCAAAAGAAATTTAACAATCAGCCACTATTACCATGTATTGACAGATTGATTTATTTCTCGGTGTGACAAAGTTAACTGCTTACAATAAGTCCATGAGATGAAAATGATAAGTTCTCTGCAGATGCAGGGCTCTGAAGATATAAAATAGCGAAGTACTAAATAATGATATCTGAATCAGTACATTGCCACACACAAATATTGGCAAGTTTGGTCAAATTTCTGCCAGATATGCATGTTATATACAGCTAAATCAGCATTTTAAATCATTTGGGAATGAACTGAAAGTAAAATGCACAGTATGGGTGCAAAAATGCTCTAATTATGTGATACTTTTTTTCACTTCAAATCTGTCAGAATCAGGCAGGTTACTGATTAGGTTTCTAAAACATTATTATTTCTATATGCTTGAATGTAATGTTGTATAGAAATAAGTCCTATATATTCAGAGGATTTCATTAAAGGTAATACAAAATGTGAAATATTAACCTACCTTCTTTTATTTGGCTGAATGTATTAAAAATAGGTAAAAGTCTCCATCCTGATTTGCTATCTGACACGGAAATTTTGTGTAGAAATTTTGTGTAGGATGATCAAGATGTGATCAAGCTCTAGGCTCCTCTGAAAATGCATATATGTATAAAGTTATACAAAGCTGATACACAGGTTTAATATGTAGACATCAGGAGAAAGGAAAAAGTATGATCTGAAATGTAGGACTAGCCCAGTGGCCATATTGTAACTTTCTACGTATGTCTTGACCTTCTTACAAGTAACAAATCAACAGGGTTAAAGCCTGCATATAATACTAATATAATACTTTCCTCCTTTGTGGAGGTAAAACAGACATTTGAAACAATATATTAAAAGTTTGCCATTTATCATCTCTTTGATTCTTCTCCTTTTTTTCATTTGACTTAAAAAGTTAGAAGAAAAAACAGTTTAGAGATCTTACAAATTATATTTATACAAGTTACAAAAGTAACAAACTGCTCAGAATTACATGATAGTGAGATGGACAGCATATAGCAATAGCAATAGTACTTAGACTTACCATGTTTTCCCGAAAATAAGACCCTGTCTTATATTTTTTTGAATCCTGAAATAAGCGCTTGGCCTTATTTTTGGGGAGGTCTTATTATTTTGGGGCACGTAGAGCAAGACGGGACTCCTCTTGCTGTCTTTCCTGATTTCCAGCTCTGTCTCTCTAACCCTAACCAGAAGAAATGGCGGGGACCGGCTTCACATGTGGTTAAATATTTTCAGGGAGGGCTTATTTTTTTGGGGGGGTGGGCTTATTTTAGCATCTGCGCTCAAAAGCCCGTTTGGGCTTATTATCGGGGATGTCTTATTTTTGGGGAAACAGGGTATATACTGCTTCACAGTGCTTTCCAGCCCTCTCTAATCAGTTTACAGAGTACCTGGCATCTTGGTTTTTATTCTCCCTATTGCATATACTCCTCCTTGAGGAAAATATCACATTTTCCTCATTCTGCATACAACAATCCTGACTTGGATTAGGTCACTTAAAATTCAAGTGAAACAGGAACTTAAACAAGATTGTACAAAATTTTAAAAGTGGTATAGCATACAGTAGATCAGTTTGTTTGACGTTCCTGTTGAAATGATGTCAATCAGTACATAATAAATTGAAAACAACTGAATGACTAAACAACAATAGATGACTAGAATGAATGAACTGGAAGGAACCTTGGAGGTCTTCTAGTCCAGCCCCCTGCTCAAGCAGGAGAACCTATACCATTTCAGATAAGTGACTGTCCAACCTCTTCTTAAAAACATCCAGTGATGGAGCACCCACGATTTCTGGAGGCAAGATGTTCCACTGGTTAATTATCCTCACTGTTAGGAAATTTCTCCTTAATTCCAGGTTGCTTCTTTCTTTGATTAGTTTGATCAGATGAAGGTGTAAAAAAGAAACCAATATAAATCATCAATGCAAAAAACCATTTTAAGCTAAAGTTTCAATGAATACGTAACTTGGCTTATTTTTTAGAGTACCTTTCAAAGTTAAAGGAAATTCCAAAATATATCTTCCTGAAAAGGGACCCCTTCTAAAGAAATTATTAGGAGAAAGGGATATTAACTCCAGTTTATATATACCTCTACTCAAAAAGCCTTTCCTGGATCCAGACTCACTTAATAACTATCGTCCCGTCTCCAACCTTCGCTTCATTGCGAAGGTTGTTGAGACTGTGGTGGCACAACAGCTCCCACAGTTCCTGGAGGAAACGGAATACCTAGACCCGTACCAATCGGGCTTCCGACGTGGGCACAGCACGGCATGGGTCGCTCTGGTGAATGATCTCTGGCGGGCTCGGGATGGTGGTTGTTCCTCCATCCTGGTCCTACTTGACCTCACAGTGGCTTTTAATACCATTGACCACGGTATCCTACTGCAGCGACTTGTGGGGTTGGGGGTGGGAGGCACTGTTTTACAGTGGTTCTCCTCCTACCTCTCAGGTTGCTTGCAGTTTGTATGGGCGGGGGGGGCAGAGGTCCACCCCGAGGCCACTAAATTGTGGGGTGCCTCAGGGGTCGGTTCTCTCCCCCCTGCTCTTTAACATCTATATGAAGCTGCTGGGTGAGATCATTCGTGGCTTCGGGGTGAGATATCATCAATATGCTGATGATACCCAGTTATACATCTCCACCCCAGACCACCCCAGAGATGCCCTTTCTGTGATGTCCCGTTGCCTGGAGGCGGTGCAGGCCTGGATGGGTAGAAACAGACTCAGACTCAACCCTTCCAAGACTGAGTGGCTGTGGATGTCAGCATCTCAGGTTTCAGAGACCCCATCACTTTTGATGGGTGGGGAAAAACTTGCCCCTGTTGATAGGGCTCGCAACTTGGGTGTCCTCCTGGATGCTCGGCTGTCCCTAGAAGACCACCTGACAGCCGTGTCCAGGAGGCCTTTGCACAGGTTCGCCTGGTGCACCAGTTGCGCCCTTTCCTGGACCGAGATGACCTTCGCACTGTCACTCATGCCCTGGTTACTTCCCGCTTGGATTACTGCAATTCCCTCTACATGGGCCTGCCCCTGAGATGCACCCGGAGACTCCAGCTGATCCAGAATGCAGCCGCACAAGTTGTTACGGGAGCCCCTCGTTACTCCCATATAACACCTCTCCTGCGTGAGCTTCACTGGTTACCAGTGGTTCTCCGGGTCCGCTTCAAGGTGCTGGTTCTCACCTATAAGGCCCTTTATGACTTAGGTCTGGGATATTTGCAGGACCTTCTCCTGCCTGCCTCTCACCGTCCTGTTCGCTCACATAGGGCTGCTCTCCTCAGGGTTCCGACGGCGAGCCAATGTCGTCTGGCGGTGCCCAGGGGTAGGGTGTTCTTTGTAGGCGCTCCCACCCTCTGGAATGAGTTGCCTACTGAGCTCCGGATGACTCCTGATCTCTGCTCCTTCCGTCGGGACCTGAAGACTTGGCTGTTCAAGCAAATAGGCTGACTCTGATTCTGGGTTTTATTATTTATTAGTTATTAGTTAATTTGGTTTAAAATGGGATTTTGTTGTACATGTTTTTAACTTGTGTTCGCCACCCTGAGTCCTTCTGGAGAAGGGTGGCATATAAATACATGAAATAAATAAATAAATAAATAAATAAATAAATAAATAAATAAATAAATAAATCTAATGTAAATTATTCAGAATGGAGGAATATCATTTTTTTTTTAAAGAACAAGCTGCAACTTGCAAAATTGGGCTGTGGAAAATGTATCTTGGAAGATAAAATCCCCAATACAAATTGAATCTCTTTCTTCTCCGGTTACTTTTTACGTAAACCATATCTGTGTCAAGAAACAGGGTCACCAAGAGAAGTATTAAGTGCTGGAACAAGACTAATATGGCCTCTTGCCCCTCTGTGCATGTATGTGTGCCCCCCCACACCCCACGCATGCACATGCGGTCACCCTGTATGTGCCACGCCCATCGCGCACACGCAGCAGAGACCCAAAGACTATTTCCACACAAATTAAGTGTGTGACAGTCACATGGTGAAAATAAAGCTGTTTCACATTGATCAAGTGCACCTTTATATTTTCATGCCATGTTGGCTTCATTGTCATAGCCCTGTGCACGACAATCCGACAGTGTTATATCGTGTTCTTTCAATGATTCTAACTATTGTTTTTCTTTTTAAAAATTTGGTTTTGTAAATTTTTTAAAAAAGATTCCCCTTCATGGGCCCCCTTTGAGCTCCATGGGTCCTGGGACAATGTACTGGCTGAACCCCCCTCTCCTCACGCCTGTCAAGAAATAGGTGCAGAAATGTAATACTAATCAGCATAATATTATACTGAAGTATATTACTGAATTGTAAACAGATATTCAAAAATCATGATAGATAGATAGATAGATAGATAGATAGATAGATAGATAGATAGATAGATAGAGAGAGAGATAGATAGATATAATATGCTGCATTTTCACAGAAAGCCCTGTAAGAATTACAGCTACCATTTTGCCTATATAACTGTACTAAGAAATTTTGGATTATAAAAGGATTCCCTTTGATTTGCACACAAACAAGAGATGTGTCCTGATATATGAAGAGCAGGGAATAGAACTTGTTATATTTTGGATACAAACTTAACGGAGCTGGGACAAAACCTAACTGGCATAACTAAAAGGAGGCTGAATCTATTGTTGCAGGGGAAAAAATGTATTTCTAATGTTCCATGTACTTGTCAGAATTAGGCATATAAAATAAATCTGCCACAGATTTGTGTGGTATTCTACAACAACTACTGATCCTTTCTGTTCAAAAATGCAAACAAATATAAAACCAAGAGATTTATTTTTGAGGCATGACTCAAAAAAAACCCACCCCAAAATGTCAAAAGTAGACATTTCAGGAACAAAGAATGATAGCAGAGAAATTTGCATTTAAAAAATATATTTATGTGTGTGTATTGGGGTGAAATGCTCCCGGATCGGACCAGTTTGCCCAATCCGGTAGGGATCTTGGCCAGTGGTTCAGTGATCTGGTAGCGGTGGTGGAGCAAAGCTCCGCCCATCTGCCCAGGTGTCATTACTTCCTGGTTTTAACCAAGAAATAATGTGTTTTTTACCTTCTGCGCATGCACAGAACATTTTGTGCATACGCAGAAGGTCTGTGCGCGCGGGCGCTTCCGAACAGGTAAGGAAGGTAAGTAGATTTCACCCCTGGTGTGTATATATGCTGACTTCTGCCAGGCTCAGTCTCCTCTAATGCTTAAGCTGATCCTTAAGTCTCCAAAGAAGTTTCAGTGCAGAATTCAGTCCTAGTGGACAACCATTTAAATAAGAGCCAGCAGTGTGCAGCAGCTGCCAAAATAGCCAGCACAGTTCTAGGCTGCATAAACAGAGGGATAGAATCAATATCATGTGAAGTATTAATACCACTTTATAATGCCTTGGTAAAACCACACTTGGAATACTGCATTCAGTTTTGGTCAGCACAATGTAAAAAAGATGTGGAGACTCTAGAAAGAGTGCAGAGAAGAGCAACAAAGATGATTAGGGGACTGGAGGCTAAAACATATGAAGAACGGTTGCAGGAACTGGGTATGTCTAGTTTAATGAAAAGAAGGACTAGGGGAGACATGATAGCAGTGTTCCAATATCTCAGGGGCTGCCACAAAGAAGAGGGAGTCAACCTATTCTCCAAAGCACCTGAGGGTAGGACAAGGAGAAATGGGTGGAAACTAATCAAGGAGAGAAGCAATTTAGAACAAAGGAGAAATTTCCTGACAATTAGAACAATTAATCAGTGGAACAACTTGCCTCCAGAAGTTGTCAATGCTCCAACACTGGACATTTTAAAGAAGATGTTGGATAACCATTTGTCTGAAGTGGTGTAGGGTTTCCTCCCTAAGCAGGGGGTTGGACTAGAAGACCTCCAAGATCCCTTCCAACTCTGTTATTCTATTCTAGTTCACAGGTTGAAGCAATTGCCAAGGGAGATAATTATGTTTTTTACTAGAATCCTCTTCCAATTATTTCAAGTGTTGAGGACCTGGGCTGACAAACAGAAGCACCGGATCTGGTTCTCATTCATTCATTCATTCATTCATTCATTCATTCATTCATTCATTCATTCATTCTTCATTCATTCCGTTCATCCATCCATCCATCCTCCATCCACACTTCTTTTAACTCACTCACCCAATCAAAGATTAAAATACATATACAATCATATAGAAACTATAAAACTAAACCAATTAAAACATTAAAAACAACAAAAACCTGGTGCCAAATCAATGTTTGAATGTGTGACTATCTTATCTTCTCCCAGTGTTTGAGGGAAAGTCAGATCTTCAAAGCCTTAGGAAAGGCTAAATGTTCTAGAGGGCAGCTGCTATCATGGAAAGGGGCAGGCTTCCTAGATTCATTAGATGGCAGATTAAAGGAAGGAAGGCTAAATTGTTTCATAAAACAGGTTTAGTGGGGTTGTTTTATTTGAGGTAGTAGTACTTCAAATAGGTAGGTAGGTAGTATCAGCATATACCTCATAGAGAAGAATATAGCTCTTTTTGTGACATTAAAAATTACAACAGAAATTATTGAAAGGGATGTACAAAATCAGAACCAAACAGCTTCAAGGACCTCAATTGTAAGAATACCCTTACAATAAAACAATTCATGTGTCAAAACAGTCTCAGCACTGACATTGTTTTAATGGAAAAAACTTAACAGTTTGATTTCCTCCGTGGCCCATCAGTTTACAATAAAGCGGTGGAAAAAATTGCTTACTACAGCATTCAGGAATTCAACACAAAGAAACCCGAGAAATATTGAAGTAAGTTGAAAGTTCCTACTTCACACACATAAAAGTGCACCACTCAGAGAAGGGTTGTTTGTGTGTCAGTTTAAGCTTTCATTTTAGATTCCCTAGATTATTTTATAAAACAGGATAAACCAGTGGTGAAATCTAAAATTTGTTACTACCGGTTCTGTGGGCGTGGCTGGGAGGGGTTAATGTGACTGGGTGGGCGTGGCCATTTTTTTTTTTACTTTTAAAACCATTTTTTCTACAACCTTTTCGGCGAAGAGGTTGTAAAAAAAATGCTTTCAAAAGGCTCTGATGATTCCAGCTGAGTTGCCTGATCAGCAGAGGCTTTTTTTCTTTTAAATGCCTCTGACGATCCAAGCTGATCTTGCCTGATCGTCAGAGGCATTTAAAAGAAAAAAAGCACCTGCAGATCAGGCAACTCAGCTGGGATCATCAGAGCCTTTTGAAAGCATTATTTCTACAACCTCTGAAGACGTTGTAGAAAAAATGCTTTTAAAAGCCTTTGACGATCCCAGCTGAGCCGCGCGATCATCAGAGGCTTTTTTTTTCTTTTAAAAGCATTTTTTCGGCCAAAGAGGTTGTAGAAAAAAATGCTTTTAAAAGTAAAAATAAGCCTCTGATGATTGTGCGGCTCACTTGGGTATGAGGGGGGGGGGGCAGGGATTTTTGCTACCGGTTCTCCGAACCACCCACCTCCATTGCTACTGGATCAGGTGATCCAGTCCGAACCGGGAGATCCGGTCCGAACCGGGAGCATTTCACCCCTGGGATAAACCCATAATACAGTATGTAGTTTGGTTATTCCTGTATTTCTTTGGAAAGCAAAGCAAATAACCTGCTATATGTCTGAAATTTTTAATTTTTCTACTAAAAATTTCCTTCATGTAGATTAAAATTGCTTAATATGTCAATTTAGAACTAAGACTTGAAGTGATGGCAAATCTCTTTCCCATTCTCTTTCTATTTTTGAGTTCTTATTTTGTAACTCCCATTTTAAATCAAGGCAAATCACGTCCACTTAAACTTCCCAAGTTGTGTCTATGCTGTGCTGCCAAAAATGCAGCTTAAAAAATTGCCTTGAATTTACACAAACATCTTGACTGATCTCAGGAGTAAAGAAAGATGGGTCTCTAGAAGTTTTTAAGAAAAACATGGGAGGTTTTTAAGAAGATATTGGATAACCATTTGTCTGAAGTGGTGTAGGGTTTCCTGCCTAAGTAGGGGGTTGGACTAGAAGACCTCCAAGGTCCCTTCCAACTCTGTTATTCTATTTTATATTTGGGTTACATTGATGATGAAACCCTATCTGGGAAAATCAGGACAGTTGACTAAAATTAGATAGAAACATCTTTGAAGGTGACACTGGCAAACCATTCCTCTACTGAGAAATGAAAACTGAGACAAAACAGATGGCCTTCCTCCCCCCACCTTACATTCCTCAGAAGGTAAATCAAAGTACAGGATACATAGGCATCAAGAAAAAGGCTATAAACTAAAGCATGCACCCAGGACCCCTCCCCATAAGAATGGCAGCATCACGATAGGGATCTATGGGATATGACAAATGCGTTTTTTTTACCCAGCAATAGTCAGATTTGAAAAAGCCTTCCTTGTAAAAATCTCATTCTTTCCTTTGCTGGGGTAATGTGAAGTTGTTCTATTTTCAGCGCTAGACTTTTACTTAGAGCTTTTCAGTTAGAGCCGTGGTGGCGCAGTGGTTAGACTGCAGGCTACTTCTGCTGATCACCGGCTGCCAGCAGTTTGGCAGATCGAATCCCACCAGGTTCCAGGTTGACTCAGCCTTCCATCCTTCCCAGGTGGGTAAAATGAGAACCCAGATTGTTGGGGGCAATATGCTGACTCTGTAAACTGCTTAGAGAGAGCTGTAAAGTACTATGAAGCGGTATATACCCTGTTTTCCCCAAAATAAGACATCCCCTGATAATAAGCCCAAACGGGCTTTTGAGCGCATGGCCATAAGGCCAAGCACTTATTCTAGGGTTCAAAAAAATGTAAGACGGGGTCTTATTTTCGGGGAAACACGATAAGTTTAAGTGCTATTGCTATTGCTAGAGAGGGAAGAGAAAGAAGGAAAAGGCCACTATATTGGATTGAATTCATACTGTATAATGTAACAAATAAATGGGCCTTTATAGAAAGTGAGAGATGGTTTGTTATTGTGTTCAGCAATTTTTTCTTTGACAAAAATTTATGAAACTATTCCTGGAGAAAGGTATCATAAAATGTGCACTATAACTTAGTTGATGTTGTATGTTTGCCACTGGAAACATGTTCTTATTCAAATTTTGAGTTGTTGATTTTAGACTTCTGCATAGTAATCTCTGCTTTATTTATATATCTAAGAAAAGGAACACAAAAGTAGTAATGATCAAAGGAAAACAAAATACTATTTTGTTCAGTATTGCAATTCAAAGGACTTGTCTTAAACAGATTAGGTCTATCTCAGGGCTCTATATGCTAGTTGAATATCTATTTGTATCAGTATTGGGATTGTTATTATTGATAATATACTTGTCAACTTATTAGTGCTATTGGCTCGAATTATTTTGCCAAAATATTGGGAAAAAAAACATTTGCAACCACATTTTTTTCCAGTATTGTCTCTGTTTAGTTGCCATAGAAATAACATGGGAGTATCAGCAAGATAAATTCTTCTTCTTTATATTGACTGTCAATTTGCAGAAAAGTGATACACTTGAATGAAGGAAAAAAAACACCAGAACCAGCCACAAAATTAACGAAAAGAACAAGAATGAAAATATGTAAAATACGTAAAATATTTATGCAGGTTTCTCTGTTAGGTAGGATTGCGGTCATAAAATCTTATATTCTCCCAAAAGGGATTTACTTATTTTACACAGCCCCAGCCAGATTGGACAATACATTTTTTAAACAATTAAATCAATGTGTTCTCAAATATATTTGGCAAAATAAAAAAACCTAGAATTAAACTTAAAATTCTGCAAAAGGTGAAGGGTAGAGGGGGATTCGGTTTGCCTAAATGGGAGTATTATTACCAGGCCGCAAATTTAGCTTCGGTGAGGGACTGGATCTTGTTGAGAAGGAGACGGCTGTTGGTTCTGGAAGGTTGCTGCAGCAGGGTTAGCATTATTTCCTTTGGCAAGAGATGGCAAAAAAACACAGGTGCTTTGCAGGTCATTATTTGAGGAATACTTTAATCGAAACGTGGAGGAAAATTAAAGACAAATTTTATTCTTTGACCCCCTCATGGCTGATCCCGCTAGAAGCCATGACATACACCCCGCTATACAATAAAGAAAAACATCTACCTTATTGTGAGCTGCTTGATAGTCAAGGCTGTTTAAAAACAAGAACCGAACTAGCTCTGCAGGGAACGGAAGTGGACTGGTGGGCTTAGCTCAAATAAATTCCAAATATAAAAAAGATAAGGAGCAAAGAGGTATTGATAGGACTCTGCAGGAGCTAGATAAGATTATATTAGGGAAGGAGGAAAAAATGTTAGCTAAGATTTACACCTTTTTAATAACCCGTTGGATAGGCGACGAGATCGTCAAAGACTCGATGATTGCCTGGGGGAAGAATATTGGCCACACAATCGATTTGGCGAAATGGGAAGAAATTTGGTTTAGACAATTGAAATTCTTGATGGCAACTACTTATAAGGAAAACTTGGACAAGATGGTATACAGGTGGCACCTCCCTCCCGCCCGACTATCCAAAATGTTTCCTGGACTCTCTTCAAACTCCTGGAAGCGTGGGGAGTTAGGTACCTATTTCCATGTATGGTGGACTTGTCCTAGAGTAATTGAATTTTGGAAACTCATTCAGAGGTGGTTGTTAGAAATTACTGGTTACAAACTACAATTGAAACCTGAATTTTACTTATTAAATATCAGGCCAGATAAAATAAGCACTAGCAAATGGTATTTGATAGTTCATATCACAACTGTGGCTAGAATATGCCTTGCCCAAAACTGGAAGGGTAAAGATCTACCATCTGAAGATATGATTAAAGGGAAAATCATGGAATGTGCAGAAGCCGATAGGCTAACTAAACTTTTAAGAGACCAAAAAGATTCTGCATATTTCCAATGCTGGGACCTATGGTACCTTTGGTTAGATAATAGAATAAAAAGTGGACAATGCTAGTTTAGACTTTTATTTTTTATCTGTTTATTTAGATTGAATGTTATGTATTGTGAAATGTTCTCGCCGTGATCTGTTTGTCGATAAATATTCTGTTTGTACTTTTTTAAAGAAATAAAATTATTAAAAAAAGAAAAAGAAAATACGTAAAATATTTCAATTCCATTATTGCATTAACAATACTGATAGAAGGCCATCAAAAATATTGACTGAGTGAAATTTCCAGGAGCAAGTCTATTATCAGTATACATCAGGAATGTGGACTAGATGACTAGATGACATGGCCACTACCTGGATACATTACTGGTTTAAAAGGTATACTCAAAGAATAAAAAAAAAAAAAAAGCAAGAAAGAAAAATTGAATGGAGATTTCCAGAAATACTGGCCCTTTCAATTTTTCAAAAAAAAAATATTAATGAATTAGATTAAAAGTAGAATGATAAAGGGATAAAACTATCCTGTGGAATTTTATTTTTATTTTTGAGGATATTAATAATCTCGTCTAATTTTGTGACATCTGCAAATTTGTTAAGCATCTTCACAAATAGTGATCATCTTGACCAAGTTTGCAGATGTCACAAAATAGATGGGATCACTAATATTCTTGAAACCAAAACAAAATTTCAAGGGATAATTTGAGAAACATACTGAAGGTTGAATTTAACAGAGGTAAACATACAATTCTCAATCTGGAAATATATTAAATGCACAACTATGGGAACAGTGCTGGTGAAAAATGTTTTGAAATAATAGTTTACATCAGTGGTGGAATTCTTTTTACTACCGGTTCTGTGGGCATGGCTTGGTAAGTGTAGCTTGGTGGGCGTGGCTTGGTGGGCATGGCAGGGGGAAGGATACTGCAAAATCCCCATTCCCTACCTACTCCTGGGAGAAAGATATTGCAAAATCTCCATTCCCACCCCAGTCTGGGGCCAGCCAGAGGTGGTATTTGCCAGTTCTCCGAATTACTCAAAATTTCCGCTACTGGCTCTCTAGAACCTGTCAGAACCTGCTGAATAGCACCCCTGGTTTACATTCAATTGAATTTTACCTAGCTGGTGGCTGGAAAAATTAAAAAATGGGCTCTTGAAATGGAACAGAAGGACACAGATTCCCAGAACACCCAGGATTATTTTGCACAAAAAGGGGACATAATTGGGTTAATTTTGTAGCAAGGAAGATACAAAGAAGCTCCTTAATGAATATTGGGCTAGTGCCTTGATGTTTCCTAAAGTCACAGTTTTATATGTGTTGAGCTTGGTGATAGTTTTTACAATAGTACTTTAATTGTACTAATTACAGCATGCTTGCTAGTAGTTTGGATAAATGAACTGTGACTTGATACTTAATGCTGTCATTATACTGTTATTATTCTAGAAGAATGAGTTGTTTGGGAGTGAAGATTATTGCCTTTACTTAAGTGGATTATTCTGATATTCTAATAATTGTGATAATTAATACACTTATAATGAACATTGTTATGGAAATTTGATACTGCCAGGCAGATTTAATCAGTCCACTCTGACAACTTCATTTGAGTTTCCAGGCGTTGCCTTGAATGCTTCAGTTCATATGGAAGAGATTCCTTGAAGTAGGAAGAACAACTTCTCATAAGTCTAATAATATTCCTAAATAAAGGAGTGTTTCCTGAGCTAAGGTGCTGGGCATGAACAATACGGTTTCTTATTCTGCCTTCAAAGATTCAAAATCAGTAAACCAATGACAAATGTGTCAAAAGTGACATACCACAATGTGACATACCCCTTGTGCACAAAAGTGACATACCCCTTGTGCAATTTTTGCAGGCTGTGAAGCAATGGTGGAATTAAAAAAAAATTACTACCGGTTCTGTGGGCGTGACTTGGTGGGCATGGCAGGGGAAGGATACTGTAAAATCTCCATTTCCTCCTGATCAGCTAGGACTCGGGAGGCAGAGAATAGATGGGGGCGGGGCCAGTCAGAGGTGGTATTTACCGGTTCTCTGAACTGCTCAAAATTTCCACTACCGGTTCTCCAGAACTGGTCAGAACCTGCTAAATATCACATCTGCTGTGAAGACCATGTGAGAATGGAGTGTGCTTTTGCACCAGAGATCATGCAAGAGGGCCATGGTTGTCACTGCGTTTTTTTTATTTCCCAGCTGAGCTTCAGAATATTGCAACAAGGAATAAGCCTCGATTCATCTCCTCTAATCAGGGTGATTGTCCCAGAGCCAAAAATGGGATTAATCAATGCCCTGACAATGGTTTCATGGTTTTGAGACCCACCAAAAATGAGGTTGTTTTACTTGTATTTCATTTTGCAATTATTTGTTATTTTCATATAATACATAGCAGTAGACATGATTGGTCTGTATTTTTCTAAATAAATGAGTATATACAAATTGTTTCTCTTTGGTTTCTGTGTGTGTGTGTGTGTGTGTGTGTGTGTGAGAGAGAGAGAGAGAGAGAGAGAAGCAGATTTAAGTGAGGCATTTTCCAAATTGTTTACATGCCCAAAAAATTCATCATCGCTGTTGTAAATCCTGAAGGAAACATACAGTACCTGCTTACAACAGGTTGTCTGTTAACACTAAGAGTTCATTGGAGTTGGACAATTAATAAATTCTCATAACGTTAGAAGAAAGAAGTAATGTTGAAAGGAACACTGAAAGGTGAAATTAATGAATATAAACTTCTTCCTTTTTGAACAAGTTATATAGGATTAGAGATCATCTTTAAACATGATTAGCCTCATAGCAGGCATAATTATTGTATATCTAAAAATATAGGATTAGAGTGAACATCTAAAGATTGCGAGTAATCATTTATTAGTGTAGCTAATTTTGTTATCGCAGCTATTTTACCAACAAAAATATTTTAGCTATATTTATCACATTTTAAGCTGCTTAACTAAATTGTGATGATTTTGTTTTGCTTTTTTATTAATAATTATTTATAAATACTTTAAGAAATTAAATCTGTTGTAAAATGTTACTATGAAATAAATTAATTTAAATGTATGTTTTCAGGTTGTCAGGTAAATGTTTGTTCATTATACCAATACTGCATAATAAATTATTTTACAGATAGTAATTGCCCTAACAATAAAATATTTCCTTATGAATACATGTGAAAGAAAGAAAAAGGCATTGACTACCGACTACTTTTAGCACAGTACAAGATAACAACATTACAACCTCAACTTTTTACTTTTACACATTAGTATATAACTAGCTATTTCGATAACAAATCTACATAATCAGCAAAACCAAAGTCAAAGCTTCATTTTTTTCCATCAGAAGCACAACATCCAGAAGTGATATCCAAATAAAAAACATAAATATATTCTCCTCTTTGAACAATCAGTTGAACGAATACTGCTTTATCTTCCTTGTTGCTGAAATAATATGTATTTCTGCTTGCACTTAATAATCTTTACAAACTATCACCCTTTATATTAACAAAATTCACTGTATTCTTTCTGATACTTTAATCTTAAAGGGAAAAATATTTTTAAAGCACTAAGCTTATCTTTAAATACATTTCTAAAACTAAAACATTTTAATGCATCTTTTTCTTAACTTCCTCTTAACATACATAGTTTAAAGTTCACTTTCAGACCAATACAATTCCAACAATTCCAATTAACTCTTTAAAGTTAGATCACTGCATCCAAGTTACAGCAACAGCATTTGGATTTATATACTGCTTCACATACTGTATGCTTTACAGCCCTCTCTAAGCGGTTTACAGAGTCAGCACATTGCCCCCAACAATCTGGATCCTCATTTTACCGACCTCAGAAGGATGGAAGGCTTAGTCAACCTTGAATACAGGCAGCCGGCAATCAGCAGAAGTAGTCCGCAGTACTGCATTCTAACTACTGCGCCACCATGGCTCTTTATAGAATTTTTTCCCCTTTCTTATATATGGTCTTTTTAAAACTCTAGATTTTTCTTTAGGCTAATACATCTTTTTCTTTAAATTTCTCTTAACATAGATATTTTCAAGTACACTTTCAATAATACTTTACAAACTTTAAAAATTACTTAAGCATTATATTTTAAAGGAATAATATATTTTCAAACTTTAGATTAAAACTTACTTTCAATTACAAATATCAAACCGATGAAAATCCATCCTTTATTCCATTTGACTCATTAAGTTTAACTTACTCCTTCCAGCTTGTCTTCATGGAAAAAATTTTTTTTCTTCCCTGGAATGTTTGTCAAGTAGTTATAAGCTTCTCTTTTTCTCAAGGATTTATCAACTTTGTTAATATCCAAACTTGTCCTTTTAAAAGTTGCAAATTTTCTTGCAGTTCTTTCAATTGTGTTGGGAGGCTTCTATTTAAACTATCATAATAAAATTGGTGTCAGGTTTATATTCCAAAATTATAGCTGACTCCTCTGTATTGTCAATTACTTGTGAAATTGCCTCAGTGGTTTGCTAACTTTCTATATATATTTACATCTCTGAAGTAATTTGAATAGTCTTTTTGTCACCCTTGGAGCATAGCTGTTCTACAAACTGATGAATTTTATTAAAGATTTTTCAAATAAATCTCTAATAATTTGCTCTTTGATCTTCTTAACTTCTTAACTCCCTCTTTGGTCAAAGAGTAGCTTTTTTTATAAGTCACTTAAAAATTGCTGACCAATCAGGAATCATAAAAATCGGAAAGTTTAAGTTTTAGTTTTAGCCACCCACAGCAAAGAAGATCAAGCTACAAATTACTAAAAATAATAAACTAGAACCACAACTTTCTTCCCTTATATTTCTTCATCAATTTTTTTAAAAAAGATAGTCCACACTTCCTTATTTTAGCTTGCCTCAGCAGCCTTTTTCCTTGTTTAGCACGAAGAAATCCTAAAAATGGTGCAGATCTTCAAAGGAATATAGGCTGTAGCTAAACAGAGTCTCTTTTAGCTTAATAAATATTAATAGTCCTTAAAATGATTAAGAAATGAAGGGCACAACTTATTGTCCATTTGAAAAATAAATTCCAAAATGGCTTCATTCTTCAACCACAAATTGATTGTAGGCCCTCTCCCCCTGTCCGCTTTCAGCGCACAAACTTGCAGACCTTTTGTTGTATTGGAGGATCTTGTGGGATGATTCTAGGACTTTCCCTAACCCAGAAGAGGCATATAAGCTAAAGGAATGGATGATTCCTTCTGTTGATAGTTGAAGAAGCTACATTCCAGTGAAAAACCCCTCAGGGATCTGTCCCTGAGCGTGTAGTCAGTTGGCCAACTTTTTACTGGAAGTCAGAAGTATAGTTTTCCATTCTATTTTATCCTTGTTGTTATCTCATCTCATGTTCCCAAATGATATTTTTAAGTTGCGTAGCTCATCTAACTCTGCAAGATTTCTTCAGATAAACATTTCAAAATGTCTTTTCCAGTTGAAATAAAGCAGAAAAATCAGCTTCCGCTCATCTTTACTTCATAACTTAACTTAACCTACTAAATTAAATATCAATTTAAATCTCTCTGAAATCTATGTTCCCATACTTTTAGAAAAGTCAGGTACAATCCATTTGTTAATGTTTTCAAATCTATAACATATCATATTCTTGCACTAAGAATTAGTCGTTGGCTTATCTAGAATAACTTTGCAATGAAATAGTGTTGAAGTTATGTTTGTAGTATAATGCAGATCCATGAATTCAAAATAGCTCTGAACTTGGCTTCAGTTTGCTCAAGAATAGAAGTATTAAAAGATAAATGTCTGTAATGGTTAACGTTTCTTTTTCTTACACAGTTTCTTAATAGTCAAAATGTAGTTTAACAATGAATTCTGGCAAGATTACTAATATATGACAAAAACAATAAGTTGTATTGACATTCCTATAGCCCAGCCTGTTTTAATAGTTTGCCCCTTAATGGAGATATAACAGAATATTATAACATAGATGGTTTAAAAAAGAGGAAACACTCAAAATGTCCTTAGTTGGAATTAAAAGATTTATTTATTTATTTATTTATTTATTTATTTATTTATTTATTTATTTATTTAATTTATTTATTTATTTATTTATTTATTTATTTATTATTCAATTTATATGCCGCCCTCCTCCGAAGACTCAGGGTGGCTTTCAATGCACTTATAGCAATAGCCTTCATTCTTTTGTATATACCTGCTTATTAGGGCTTTTGGCCCCCCCATAAGCGGTTTTTCTACAAAGTCAGCTTATTGCCCCCACAATCCGGGTCCTCAATTTACCTACCTTGGAAGGATGGAAGGCTGAATCAACCTTATACTATATAACACAAGGAACTTTACAGTGGAAGTTTCAAATCTGAAATATTGACAAATTTCCTAACTCCAAGCCAGGGATAGAATTTAGCTGGTTCGGACAAGTTCGGGTGAACCAGATGCTAATTTTACATCTGGCTCACCAAATCGGTAGTTGCAAGGACTTGCTGACAATGCCTACCCCACCCTGCCCCTCCCAGGAGTTTCCACATGGCCTGTTTTAGATTTGACATAAGTGCAGGGCCTGTGCGGAGGCTCTGGGAGGCTCTGGGAGGGTGAAACAGGCCCGTTTCCGGCCTCCAGAGCCCAGGGGAGCTGTTTTCATCCTCTCAAGGCTCGAGGAGAACTTCCAGAGCCTGGGGAGGGTGAAAACGTCCCTCCATGGTGCAGGAGGCCAAGTAGGCCTCATCCCATGACCATGCCCACCCAAAACTGGGCAGAGAACTGGTTGCTAAAATTTTTCAATCTTGCCCCTGCCCCAAGCCATTAAGCAATGAAATCGTTTGCCTTCTGGGTTGTAGGTGCTCCATCAGTGGAAGTATACAAGAAAATAATGGACAGACATTTATCCAGGATGGTGTGAGATCCTTGCATTCAGCAGGAGGTTGGACTGTAAGACTGCCAAAGAACCCTACCAACTCTATTATTTTATGAAAGAACTGGAAAAAAAATGTTCCTTGAATGTGATACACACCTTTGAATTGTATAGAATTTATTTCATTGTCCTTAAGACCTCATGAACTTACATTTTTATCAAGCTACTGTTATCAAAAGTTTCCCACCCCCCACTTCCATAGAAATGAGTTTGAACATCAGCAATTGAATCTAGCCCATTTATATAATTAAACTGTGAGCAGATTAGGTTGAGCACTTTAATTAAACACCACTGAGGAATTATGATTTCTTAGAAGAATGAATTAATGAATTCAGTCATTTTGCTGGGATGTTTTTAGCTACATTATAAGTTTTGTATTTTGAGGAGGAGATAGCATCCCTTAGTGAACAGAGCACTAAATAAGAAACATTTGTTTCAATAAGTTTTGTTCATTAACACAAAATTATTACATCATATTTTTGAATAGTTTGTATAGTTTGAAAACCTATACAACTAAATTTCTCCAAAGTTATATAATTAAAAAAACCTCATTGCCTGAAATTGCAGAAATTTATGAAAATGAATACTCAAGTGGTTGTGATTACTTCCTAAATCTGAGCGAGCTATATCTCTTCATCTGGTTATTTCAATAATTATTAAATTATTTAAATTATTTAAATGAGTAGCTGACCATATTAACACATATTCCATGTCCAATATACTTGTGCAAAACCTACATAGCACAATATAGATACATACAGTGAGCCATATCAGCGCACACCTAATTGTAAGAAATCATGGTGTTTAATGAGGCCAGTTTCAAAATAAAGTCTGTTTAGAATAAGCTAATAAATCATTTGGTCTTTATTAGAATAAGAATGGATTGTCTACAACAAATTAATGTGAATGAATATTTTCTTTTTAAAAAAGTAAACACTCTTTTTAAACTGCGCAATATTCCTTTAGATATTTAAAATGGTTTTGGTTTATATTGTATTTATTCCCTGCAAATATTAACAGCAAAATCTTTAATGTTTTTAACTTTGAAGTAATGAGATGAACTTCCCAAAGTTGTAACCCTTGAAACATTGAACATGAAATAGAAACTCTTATTCTTTGGCAACTAGGGGATAATATCTGAACAATATAATGGATTAATTCATAGGATATGGCTATCGTTACGTTGTGCAACTGACTCATTCTTGTTTTAAACAGTTATATTTAAATGTTAAATTTAGCAGTGTTGATTCTGAGAGATATTTTAAAAGACCATTTGGGGCTGTATACTTTAGTCCTTGTTGCTAAGCGTCTGTTTTGAGGTTAATATTTCTACCTTGGCTTTTAAATTTGTTGTAAATTACTAAGAATGGTTTTGAATCGATTGGATAGATCCACATTACGTCCTGGAATTATCTGTCTGACTATCTGTCTGTCTGTCTGTTTATTAATTTTCTATGTTGCCCATCTCCCCTACCAGATGTCCGTAATGAAGGCAGATTATATCAATAGCTGTATAAATGTACTAATTGTACTAATTTAGGAATATTCCTCAATTTACTTACGTATTCCATTTTCCAATCTTGTTAGGTTTTTAATGCTTAAGATACATATATTTTTGGGCAAAACAAGAGGTAAAGGGAAATATCAGAATCTGTTTTCCATTTTCTGTTGTGTAAAAACAAAGGATATATCCTTCTGTTTCAAGATATAAAAATAGGTGATCTTCTTCTGTTCTGCCTATTTAATTAGCACTTACATATCTTGGATTAAAGGAATAACATTGCTCTAACAACAAAAAGCGGTAAGAAAATCATGGCCAAGCTTAATACATTACATGCCTTTCTATCATGATTTTATTAAGTGACCCAATGCAAAATAATGGTCTCATGTCTGTCTAAACGACAGCATTGCTTTGTGTTCCGTAACAATTTGCAAATAGATGAAAATCTTCCTTTTCCTCTGTCCCTAATTTCAGACCTTGGTTTGATGCAATAAAAATAAAAATACCTTCCTACCCATCTCCAGGATCGCCTTCCATTTCTAGGTTCTTTCATTAATGAATTAATCAAGCATGAATAGTTTTTCCGTATACTAACTACTACTTAATTAACAACTAATTATTAATCTTACTTACACTGATCGTTCAGTGACTTAGCTTCAGGGCAAGAATTTAGGTTTAACAATAGCAAGAATTTAATGGCAGATTGGGAACAAAAATGTTGCATTGGGACCATAAATTGGCTCAGTTCTGTAGACATGTGCAATGAAAGCTGCCTCAGTCCTTTAAAGTTGATTTAAAGGGCTAAAGAACCAGCTGTAAATCAAAACCTTTTGACTAGAATCTTTTGGGATTACAGTCATTTATACTTGAATGTGTGAGGTTCCACAGTTATGCAGATGGATACGCCATTGTACAATAACAATATATACTGCTCAAAAAACTAAAGGGAACACAAGCAGAAGACATCCGAGATCTGAATGAAATAGCCTTATTAAATACTTTGTTCGTTACATACAGTAGTTTTGTGTTCCCTTTAGTTGTTTGAGCAGTGTATGAACTACTGTATGTAAAGAACAAAGTATTTAATAAGGCTATTTCATTAATTCAGATCTCGGATGTCTTCTGCTTGTGTTCCCTTTAATTTTTTGAGCAGTATATATTTTGGTATTCTAGAGATTACATTTTCTATATTTAGTATTTCTTGAAAGTAAATATATATCAGTCTCTTTTAACAGAGATTTGGAGAAGAAGTTTATTTATCTCAGAAGAATGTATTATTTGAGTCAGGTAAGACTTCTTGTTTCAAACTTCAATCACCAATGAAATAATGTGCCTAAGTACAAATCTAGATCATTTCAATCTCAAATAAAATGCTAAATTCTTTGAAACAGAATATACTTACATGGTGTACCAAGAATTGACAAAGAACAGCATTATTAACGGAATTGATAATCAATTGTATACATTTTGGTGTGGGATGGAAAACTGGCAGCTGTGTAAATAATATGGACAAATATCATGTTGGTTCCCATCAGCAATATACATACAGACCAGGGTGGATAAAAATCAATGATTTTTTTAAAAAAATAAAAAAAAAATCAGATTTTTTTATTTAAATCGGATTTTTTTTGATTTTTATCAAATTTATTTTAATAAAAAAACTTTTGGGGTAAAAATCTATCGTAAGATAGTTTTCTATTTAAGATACATAAATAATTTAGTTTATTCAGCATGAAATGGAGCTTAGTTATGTAGCATGAGGCTGTATATTCTGCAACACTGGGACTATCAGTGAGTCAACAGTGGGTCAAAGGAGTAGCAGAGATGACAGTTGCTCTTTAAAAATTATGATTTAAATCGAGTTGATTTAAATCAAGCCTTTTTACTAGTGATTTAAATCATGATTTAAATTGTGATTTAAATCAACTCGATTTAAATCAAATCCACCCTGACATCACCCAAACATTTTGACAGAAGGGGTAGTTTAGACAGCTATCTTTTAATCCAAAAATCAAAAATGATAACTGGCTCTTACTTCAATGAGAGGTATAAAAATGTTTGCAGTTCAATTGTTGTTCATGAAAATGAAAACCTGACATTGGATGGAATTATTTCTAATTCTCTTTCGCATGTTACATATAAAATAATGAGCATGAACATGATTTTAATAGTTCTTTAAAATTATGTGTGAAGTTAAGTAAAAAAAACCCACCCTAGATATATAGAAGTTGTGTACATTGTTAATTTCCACAGCGTTTATAAGAAATTAACATTTGCTCTGAAGAAGAATACACATAAATAACCAATTAAATTCAGTCTTGAATAATGGCACTTCAATGTTGGGCCATACGGTTGCAGAGATGAGAAGCAAAGCTAATTTCCTTGAGACTCTACTTCTAGAGCCCATTCCGAGATGCAGAGGAGATGGAAAACAAGTGTTACTTAACAGATTAACATAGTTGGAAGGGACCTTGCAGGTCATCTAGTCCAACAGGAGACCCTACATCTGCCTCTACCTAGGATCAAACTCACAACCTCCTGATTGTGAGACAAGAGCTCCACCTGTAGGCCACACCAGCTATATTAACTTCAACAGCTCTTGAGAACAGAGAAGCCAGTCATTATTGGCATCTCCATTCCTTGAACCTTTTCTGTTCCAGATAGTTATTATAAGACATGCTATTGCTATAAGTTTAAGAACAGGTGTCTGGATTTTCCTTGTCGTTCTCCTCTATTTTCTTTTGGCTCATGTAAGTCACATTTATAATAAAGGCAGAATGCACCAATTACCATTGCAAACAGGAGGAAGAGCTGTTACACTCGAAATACACCTGAGCCTTCTATAATTTCGTAAACGCCAAACTTAAAGACTCGAAAACTATCCCACCCCTAAAAGGGCCTAACGGGGAAGACTGTAATGATGAAACCGTTAAGGCCAACCTCTTCAACATGTTCTTCAGATCAGTCTTTGTCAACAGCAATGGCTGCTGCCCAGTGGTGAAATTCAAGGTTTTTTACTATCGGTTCTGTGGGCGTGGCTTGGTGGGTGTGGTGTGGTGTGGCTTGGTGGGCGTGGCTTGGTGGGTGTGGCAGGAGAAGGATACTGCAAAATCTCCATTTCCACCCCACTCCAGGGGAAGGATACTGCAAAATCTCCATTCCCACCCCACTCCAGGGGAAGGATACTGCAAAATCTCCATTCCCACCCCACTCTGGGGCCAGCCAGAGGTGGCATTTGCTGGTTCTCTGAACTACTCAAAATTTCCGCTACCAGTTCTCCAGAACTTGCTGGATTTCACCCCTGCTGCTGCCCCACATTTCCTAGTCATACCACAACTAATTGCAACGATCTGCTACATATTGATTTTACAGAAGATAATGTTGAAGCAGCACTACACAACCTAAAGCCATCTCTATCTATTGGCCCTGATGGATTATGTGCCTACTTCTTGAAAAAGCTTTCCACTGCCATAGTTGAAACTCTAAGCTCAGTAAAGCATGGATGTATTTTTACCATTCCTATATAAAATGTTGTAGAGAGCTTTTTCAGCTCTACAGAAGGGATACAAAACTTAATCACAATATTTTAAAAAATGTCATGCCTTTTGCAATGACATTTATAACCAGATGTTATTTTTTAAAAAAAAAATTATAGTAACACTAAACTATAAAAAATTACGGTAAGTATTGCACTGTAATTCAGTTATAAGCTTCATCAGATAAGCCTATTTTACTTCCTGCCACACTGTTGTTGTTTTTTTTAAATCCCACATTTCTTTCATATAGTTTATAATGACAATTTGCAAATTTGATCATCCTTATCAACAAATAAACCAAATGCAATGGGTGGTTTGTCGTTACCAACTTTTATTTACACAGTAAAAACCTCTCCCAACTGATTCAAACAAAGTTGGTTATTTGTTAAAAAATAATAATACATTACTAAATAATAATAGTCTGTTCTTCATGTGTGTACGCCAATATGAGAAAAGTGGTGAACAAACTTTCTCCCTTCCTAACCACAGGATTCCAGTTCCATCGCATGAAAAAATAAGTTCCTCTGTAGAATCATTACTGTGAACATGGAGATGGCTTTTCACCAACATACCTAGGAAAGGAGAAGAATTGCTCCCAAATTCTGAATGGAACATGCAGAGTTGATTCCTGGATACTTTTATTGTGTTTAAGTTGTCTGTCGCAAATAATAGGTGAAGTACAAGGAAATTGTTTAAAAAACTGGAGTTTTGATTTGTCTTCACATAATTGAGATACTAGGAGATTGACTAGTTTTATGGCAAAATGTGACGTGGAAATCAATTGGACCAGAAATACAGACAATTAGAATCAAAGAATGTACATGCCAAATAGATTTCCCAGTTTGATAATGAAAATTGTTCTGTTTTTGAGATGCTAAATTTTGTAAGTTACTTAGACTGAATAACCATCTGACTAACAGACACATTCATGTTGGAAATAGTATAAAGACAGTTAAATGACTGTCAGTTCTATCACTCAGAACACGATTTCTGCTATCTACCTTTGATACTACAATATTTATTCCCCCAAAATGTCTTTCTTGATCTAATACTTATTCGTGTACATTTCCTTTTTATATTTATATTTGTTTTTAAATTATCTATCAGATGGTACTCCAAGCAATTTGCAATAAAAATAAAAATATCAAAACCATCATGAAAGCTTGTTAAACATTTAATTAAATATGTCAACAATTAAAAGAGCAGAAACCAGCAGAACAAATTTGTCTTTGCTAAATGTTGAGAGTTTTGAGAAACAGTCTTATTGAAATGAATTTTTTTGATCTCTAGTTTCTCATAAAAAAATAAACTGATAACAAATAGTGTCAAATAAATCACTGGTGCTATCTTAAGAAACAATTCACTTTACAGAGAAGACAGCCTCTAGGCACAATCAATGAACAACTGTTCATTTGCTCCCAAGGTTTTAAGTTGTACAGATTTCCCGCTGCCACAATTTGAATTTTCTGTAATTTTGAGCTGTGGTCCTGATTACCAGCACTTACAGTATCAAATAAAGAAGTTTCTCCACCATGCCTAATGAGTCAGATTGCAATCAAGGATATCTAAATGAGAGAATTATGGCTACGATTGTATTATAGTATTAATGATATTAATGATATTTTATTCTGAAGCAGCTTAATCTTTTACTTTTTGTTGCTTTTTCATACCCAATGGATCACTTTTTCTACCCAAAGGATTGCAAGAAGCAAGAAAACTCACCGTGGTTGTCTTTATTCTCCCACCGGGTTGTGTACAGGTCCAGCCTGATCTATTGATTAGCAAATCACAGCCTTCTCCTTCTAAACATGGAAGCATTTCACACCATTGTTTTGTTTTAATAATGCGTGCTGTTCAGGAGGAAAGAGAAGAAGAAGAAAAAAAAAAGAGACAAAGATCAGTTTGCATTTCATGCATTTTTTCCCTCTCTCCAGCATACATTTTGATGACGATTCAGTAATTGCATGTGTAATTCTTGGCCCTCCCTCTTCTTCACTATCATGTCTCTAGGGAGAAAGAAGAAACTTACTTAGACACTGAGGCCAAATGGTAATCTCTGGCTAATTTTAATTATAATGTTGAAATTGTGCATTATGATTTGAAGTTGTTTTTGTTTTTCAGTAAGTCATACAACACTGAGATTGGAAGCCAGGCAAGCATCAAGTAACTCAAACACAGAAGTTTCTAATTTCCTCTTGTCCAGAGATGGATAGGCAAGAAATACATTGTCAGAGTAATGATGATTTAAAGCTGACCAGCCCTCTAAAATCGAGGATGAGTCAGCAGGTTTATTGCCCTTTAAGAAGCTGCCTATATAAGGGAGGCCATTAGAGGGTGTCTCTCTCTCTTTCTCTCTTCGTGTATCACTTTCCTCATCGCATGTATCTGCCTTGTAGTTCTCCATGTAGACTTGAAGACTGATTGATTGCCTGGATTTGCTTAGCACGTGTATGTATATATATTGTATATAACTTGTAGATAAACCACTGTTTGTAAGACAAACCGCTGTGTGCTGAATTTTGCTCCTGGATTGTCCCAAAATAGTAGTCACGCTGTAAGCACTCTGACATACATGAGTTCCAGATGCTGCATGGAAAGTGCTCTTTATGACTATTCTTTTAAGTGGGGGGGGGGGGAAATTAAGAATACTCAATGCCAATCTTTGGAATAAGATCATAGGAATCTTGTGATCATATAATCAGATCCCTCTGCCTCACGTACAAGTGTTGTTATATACATAGAAAAGGGGAGAGCTTTGACTGTACCACAACAATTGCCATCCTGACTATTTTGACATACACACAGACACATTTGATGCTGCTGGATAAGCAATTGTGCTGGGAGATGACATATATAAATGTTGATGCTTTACCTTAATGCAAAGATAAGAAACTTACCATATTTTGTGGAGTATAAGACACACTCCCCCCCCCCCCAAGAGAGTGAAAATTTGGGAGCATCTTATACACCGAATGTAGCCCTGTCCACAAGGCCAAAAACGCAAGGCACGGAGATGGCAATCCCTACAGCCTGGAACAGCTGATTGGGGCTATTCCGGGAGGCTGATCCACCCACCAATCAGCTGCTCCTGCTGAATCAGGCTGCAATAATTTGCTGAAGCTGACCTGGTTGTTTGCTATTTGCTGCAAGGACATGTCAGAGTTTGCAGCAGTAATCACATCCAGAAAGCACACACAAGTAACTGATTCAGCAGGATTCAATAACTTCTCTTTATATATAATATAACACATGAAGTAAATATACAATACCAAAAGCAGGTTTTCCAACATGGTAGTAAATACAAGCAAAACACAAGCAGAGGAGAGGAGTTTCAGTTTCAGTTTTAGTTTCAGAGCAGCATGCAGCTTTAGTACAGAACAGTTGAGCTAAGTCATGCCCAGGCTCCTTGCTGTCTCCTTTTTGCTCACACAGCCAATATTGTTTCAGTTTCCAAACAGCCCACAACTCTCTCACACTCTAACAGGACGCTAGTCAGATGAATATCGATAGATGCTGGTAGGCAAAGACAGATTTTTTTTTCTTATTTTCCTCCCCAAAAACTAAAGTGAGTCTTATACTCCAGAACATCTTATACTCCGAAAAATACGGTATATGTGCCAGTAATGAAGAGCTTTAGCAATTTGATTTTTGCAGGTATATTCAAAACATCTTAAGCAAACCAAAAGACCTAGCAACCACAGGGGAAAAAAACCCAGGAGTCATACAACATACAATATAGGAACTGCAAGAACCACTGCGAGGACAAGCAGGCAGAAGACTGGCAGAATGCATTCATGAACACCAACTGGCAGTCAGAAGACATGATGGGAATTCTTCAATTTCACTACATATAGACAGATTTAACCATAGTTTCAATTGGGAAAATGTGACCATCCTAGACCAAGCCAAGTCCAAAAATGCCAGGGAATTTCTAGAAGTCTGACAAATCAGCCATTGATAGACACATAGACATTAACAACATCTACAGACTCTGCAAAAGTGATAATCAACCAGCCCCAAAGAGAAAAAGACTCCAGTGCTTCTCCACCAGGAATCAGCACCCAGATCAGCATAGATTAACTCCAAGGTTAACTTCAGACCAACAATGAAGTAAGCAATATCCCAATCAAGGAACTGCCAAGGAGCCATGAGTAAACAGACCAACCAGAGAATCTCTAAGACCACCCCCACCCACACAGACAGGCAAGGTACCAGAATATAAACTGACAGCAAACAGCACTTCTACTAGCACTGATGATGTTAATTGCATGAAAACAAGCAAGCTAAGAGAGCATCAAGGACCCCTCATTGCAGGTATATATTTGATTCCTATGTGCATTCATCTGTTACTTTTCAACCGATAAAATTGGATTTCTCTCCCTATCCTGATCTTTTATCAACTACTGAATATATCGCTTTCCTTCTTCTTTTTTAAAACAAATCCCCTTTTCCTGCTCTTTCCATTGAGTATGTTTATATTAGTATTATCACTGCATGGGACCTGTATCACTTACAAGAGAAGGACTGTAACTGAGTAGACTGTACTTGAAAATATTAACACAGTCATATGATTGAGACTTAACGGCAGGGCTTCCCTCTCAAATCTGTTTTCAAGAGTCTAGATTTCAGAGGACCTGTTGGATTGTAACAAGAGAATAAAGTATATGGTAACCTATGTTAAATTTTCATAACTCCTAAAGCTTTCAAAACAAGAAGACTTATTGTTTTCACGGAGAGCAAAAGTTGTACAATCTAATAATAACAAAACAAACAAGAGCAGCAACAAGAGAAAATGTACCCAGCAGGTTTTTAGCTTATTTTTTTTGACTAAGAAACAAAATGTTAATTTTTTGTTCTGACATTATAGGAGATTATCTGTAGTATAGAAAATTGTAATGGGTCTAACTTAAAAAAACTTGGGGCTCTGAAAGAGACAGATATTTCAAGGAAGTCTCGTGAGTTCAAAAAGTCTTAGCTATTAAAAGCAGTTATTTGAAGTTCAGATAATCCAAAAGTCAAATTAGAAATCTAAGTCATTTTAAAACACTGTTAAAACTAAAAATGGCTTTCAAAATGCAATCAGAATGACAAAGCCTCAGTGGTTATTTTATTTCAATAAGTTCACTTTACTTCTCTTATGCTCAATGTGTTGTTTCAAATAACAGAAGAATAGAATAATAGAATAACAGAGTTGGAAGGCACCATGGAGGTCTTCTAGTCCAACCCCAGTGGACTTGATGGATCCTTCAGTGATGGAGGAGCCACAACTTCTGGAGGCAAGTTGTTACACTGATGAATTGACTGTTAATTTCCAGTCCACTGACTGGAAATGTCTCCTTAAGTCAAAATTGGATCTCTCTTTGATAAGTTTCCATCTGTTACTTCTTATCCTGCCCTTAGCTACTTTGAAGAACAGATTGACCCCCTTCTTCTCTGCGATAACCCCTCAAATATTTGAGGATTGCTATCATAACAACCCTAGTCCTTTTCTTTGTTAGACTGGATATACCCAGTTCTCATAACTATTCAGCATATGCTTTAGTGTCCAGTCTCTAGAAAACAATGGACTCATATTTCAGTAATAATCCCCCCATATATTATTTAAATAACAGTGTTAATTCATACGGATGGGGCTAGATGGAAGTAGAGTGTTAGCATGAAGCTTATTCACATGGCCAGGATTCTCCAGGAAGAAAAAGAAAACATATTAAAAACCTTGTCATGAGATCAATAGGGGTTAAATCCCAGTTAAGTGGATATAGATTTGCTGAGTAAATCAGAAGGACGCACTGTAGGAAAAGGTCTATATAAATATCAGTAACTCTGTTATTTGTCAATTAATATATGTTACCTATGTATTTTAAAGAAGAGTAATGAAAAATACAAGAAATTACTAGGGCCTTCCCATCGTAGAAAAAAATCCACTCGGATTTATAGTCCTATCCTGAGATGTTCCATGTCTCCAAATATGCTATTATGCAATACAACATGATTTGGAAAATTTGAGATCAAACATATTTTAGCTACAAAATATTTTCTTTAATGGAAGAGATTTCCCATAAGTCTTATGGTATTTCATTACACATAAACCTTAGTGAATAAATTTTCCAGATATAGCTTTCCAAAGTTTTTTTTTTTAAGTTTTAGGAAATAAATTATTATTTTATAAGAATATTTAAAAACAAAGTACCTTAAAGTTTGAAGGGACCTAAATGGACTAGTCCAAGTCTTGCAAATACTTGTTTCTAATATGTGCCTAGCTTCTGCTTAAGACTTCTAATGAGGAGAAAAATATTATGCTCCAATGTTCCCATGTATGTATATATGTATGTATGTATGTATGTATTTGTGTGTGTGTATATTAATACATGTACATGTACATATACTGACAGTGCATACTACCAATTTTTGCAGTGAGATTATAAATGCAAAAATGCATCTGTACAAAATTCCTGAATGAGGAATAATTGCCATTCTACCACTTTGCTTTGAAGTACCAATTCAATCAAACATCAACTGACCATCTAGGGAGGTGACAAACGTCAAGTCAATGGGATTTTGAAACTGTACAGCCCCAAAACTGTAGAAATTCTAGTTTTCAGGGAAATAACAAATAAGTGACAGATAGCTTCAGGGTATTTAGTTTTTGCTGTCTAACAAGGGATGTTAATTGAATGCTTGCCTCTAGAGACAAATCTTTGTCAGGACTCACTGTGCTCTGTTTCTATCTCCTGCTGTTCCGCTCTGCTGTATTCAATTAGTGTATTGGAAGCAAAATAAAATTTAAAGTGATCTCTGGCATGCCAGCAGAAACCACTACAGAGATCAGGTTTTTAGGACATTTCACTTTGTCGCCAGTATGCTGAACATGTCAAGAGTTAATGGGAGCAAGAAGAAATAAACAGTGGAGGCATTATACAAGTTTAAGAGGACATAAATGGCAAAGTGCAAACTATAGAAACACAAACGAAGGCTAAGATAGTATAAAAAATAATTCTTTCCTGTATGCAGTGGTGGGATTCAGCCAGTTCGGGTGAGCTGGTTGTTAAACTGATGGCTGGCCCTGCCCCTCCCCTTCCCTGAGTCCCTACGTGCCCCGTTTTGGCTCCCACGTAAGTGCAGGGAAGTCTACGAGGCCCAAAACGGGGAATGGGGAGAGGGGTGCAATGCGTCCCCCCACAGCCTGTTTTTGCTCCCAGGACGTTGGAGGGAGGCCTAATAGGCCCAAAACGGGGTGCGGGGGTGTGGCATGCCCCCCCACAGCCTATTTTTGCTCCCGGAGGGGACAGGAGGCCGAGTGCTGCACTGTCATACCCCCTGACCACGCCCACCATGGCCACGCCCACCCAGCCGGTCATTAGGGCAGAGAACCGGTTGTTAAAATTATTTGAATCCCACCACTGCATGTATATATGCATGTGTGTGAGTATATGTATGCACACATACAGAGTATATACATACAGTACATATACATATATACACACACATAACATACATACATACATACATATATATATACACATACACACACTAGTTTAATATTCAGTTCTATCAATTTTTATTTTTCAAGAGAAAAAAACATCTCTATTAACTTGGGCAACCTTTCTGAATAAACACAGTCACAACTTTCTCTAATAAATGTGGTGCTAATACCACTAATACGCTTTCTGTGGTGAAGCTTTCTTAATATATATTGTGCGGTATGAAGTTTGTGAATCAAGAACAAGGGATTCTGAGGAGCTCCATGATTTACTGCCATCTCCATAACAACAGAATCCTGACCGATGGATTCTGAGCAGCCTTGCTTTAAAAAGAGAAAACAAGGGTAGGGTTCCCCCCCCCCCCCGCACCCTTACGAGCTCAACTTCTAACTTTGATTCTTACAACACTGTTTATGTCATAGCACAATCTAGGGGAGCACAGTTCAGTGATAAAATAAGCTACACATAGAGATTCAGCCACCTTGTGCTCCCGAACAAAGGTTCTGTTGTTCTTCCAACGTATTTGTCACTGGCATTTGGGAAGGAAATGGATAGAAATCTTGATCAGTTAGTAGTATGTTCAAAACTGGCAGTCAGTTATTTACCATTCTCCTTCCACTACTTGTTAACCTTCAGGAATAGCTTCAATTGCCTGCGTTTGGAACTCATCCTGTCATGACAGCTCTGGCTGTTATTTCGTTAAGCCTTCAGTTCTACTTATTCTTTGTCTAAAGTCTTTAACAGCCTGCCGTTTGTTCTTGTGCTCTCGGTGGACATTTAGCAAATGCTTTTGACATCACCTTCAATTGCTGGTGTTCTTACTTACCAATCAAGCAAGCAACAATCAGCTTATGTATTGTATTTCCATCTCAACTGCTTCACAAAAGAAATTAAGATAAAAGTCCTAAACAGTAGTAAGCGAGGGACTTACTGGACCAGACAAAATTGGCTTAATTTTGAGAAAGTTACTCTAAAAATTCTTTAAATCATGTGCCAAGGGGCTTTAGTTTTTTCTTACCTATTTTGCTTCATGTAATTTTATTTTCCATGTTATTTGCCACCTATATACTGTATTTTTCATAGTATAAGATGCACCTTTCCCCCCCTAAAAGGGGGTGAAAATTTAGGTGCATCTTATACACCAAATGTAGCCCCGCCCTCCCACTGGCCCCCACTCTTTGGCCTCTGCTCCCAGCAGTTACCTCCTTGCAAGCAAACAGCAAGAAAAAACAGCTCCTTTCAGCTTCAGCACAACCTAATTAGCACAAATTGATTGGATCGGCCTCCCGACTCTCAGCTGATTTGCTCTCAGCTGTTTTGCGCAGGGCTCTGATGCTTGCCTCAAAGAGGTAAATTGCTGGAGCAGATTTTTTTTTTTTTCCTTGTGCTAATCAAGCTAAGCTGAAAACGCAAATGAAAATAAAGCAGGCTGTTTGCTGTTTGCTCCAACGAGGCAAAATTGCTCAGAGGCAGAGGGAGATTTCTTTTTCTTCTTTTCCTCACCAAAAAAGGTAAGTGCGTCTTATATTCCGAAAAATACAGAATTAGGATGCATTATAAATGTTGTTGAATCAATGAAAGACTCTTAAGAAAAAATATATATAATTGGATTTTTCCCCCTCAGCTTGGTTTGATGAAAAGATAGTAGTCAGATTGGAAATATAATAGTATGTTACAATATGTTGATCAGCAATGTTTGCTTCCATTGAAAGACCAGCTCAGACGAATACCAAAGTTGGAGGACAGTGTTCAATTGGAGAATGAGTACTTTCCTATGTTGGTAGGTAAACTATGTGAGGGAAATATGGCTTTCATAAACTTGTTTATTTATCAAATGGCACAGAACTAACACTTCCATTCTCAATGTATGGTCAATTCCCTTTCCTCACAACTGCAAGTATTAAGAAGGTCTCGGTTCCTAAGCATGAAAGCAAAACTATACCACTTTCTAGGCAGGAATGTGTTTTTGTATGGATTCAAAGCCAAAAGCCTTGGTAGTACAGTGGTCTAAGGCACCCTGTTTTTAAGCTGCTTATTAAGACCAACTGCCTACAATTACTGCAGGTTCGAATCTCGCCAAGGCTCAAGGTTGACTCAGCCTTCCATCCTTTCTAAGGTAGGTAAATTGAGGACCCAGTTGTGGGGGCAATAAGCTGATTTTGTATAAATATACAAAAGTATGAAGGCTATTGCTTAGCGCACTGTAAGCCGCCCTGAGTCTCCGGAGAAGGGCGGCATATAAATCAAATTAAAAAAAAAAAGGTAGGGGCATACCTACTACATCTTTGTCCAGAATGGTATAGGGCTGTGATGGCGAACTTTTATCATGTGTGCCCAAGGTGGCACGCAGCGCCCTCTCTGTGGGCATGTGAGCTGTCACCCCAACTCAGCTCCACCGCGCATGCGTGCACACCTCCCACCAGCCAACTGGTCTTCAGGTCTCTACCATGCATACGTGGGTGTGCATGCATGCGGGGTACACGTGCATGTGCAAGGGGATGGGGCGCATGCGCAGAGGGCACATGAGGGGGGCACGCGCGGATTGCATTTTGGAGGTTTGCACACGCGCTTTGGGCACTCGGTCTGGAAAAGGTTAGCCATCACTGGTATAGGGTTTCCTGCTTGAGCAAGGGGTAGGACCAGAAGATCTCTAAGATCGTTTCCAACCAGGGGTGGGTTCTACTTACCTTTACTATCGGTTCACATCGTGCGCGTGCTCTTCTACGCATGCGCAGATCACCTATGATGACATCCGGATCAGTGGGCGGAGCCTCCCGCTGGTTTTACTACCGGTTCTTGCGAACCGGTCCAAACCGGGGACAACCCACCACTGTTTCCAAACGTATTATTCTGTGTTCAACCTGTCGGCTAAGGTCTTAAAAAGACCACATAATCCCAGGGTGAAAAAAAAGGACATTTCAGTTAAAGAGGCACTGAGAGAGTACAGTTAGCTGCTTTGAAGATGATATACTGTGCTATCAGTACCCCCTTAATGCAAACATGTACTTTCTTAGGCTTATGTGGATACTGAATGAGCCCAGGAAAAGAGGCCCTTTCTTGAAAGAGATGCTGATGGTTGCCCATTCTGCAGCAATATTATATGCTAAACACTCAAACATGAATATTTTAAAGTGAAATACAATATCTATTTAATAAAACTGGCTACTGAATCATAATTTAGTGATACATATGAATGTAAACTATTAGCAGCGTTTCTCCTCATAATTCTATTTTTTATTCTATTCATAATTCTATTTTAAACACAATTCTAAATTGTAATTAAACTTCATATGTTAATCCACAAATAATCTTTATGGATTCCTGAATACATACATGTGTATCTCTTAATTAACCTAGATTTATTTACTTGCAAACAAAAACAAAAAGTCACAACCCATTTGTTCATGCTGAGCAGTTGATTGCTATGTTATACAAAGCTATATTTTATATGAATTCATATTTTAATGCCTGCCTTAATCATATTATATTCTCAATAGTTAGCACTGAACTGCAATTCCTATTTTTAATTCCTATTTTTAATAAAATAAATTCTGAGTTCTATTTTAACAACATACTTTAATCTACAAACAATCTTTATGAATTCCTGAATACATAAATATGTATCTTGTATTTAACCTAGATTTATTTACTTGCAAAGAAAAACCACAACAACTCACAACCGATTAGTTTACGATGGGCAGCTGATCGCTATATTATACAAAGCCATATTTTATATTTATTCATATTTAAATGTCTGCTTTAATGATATTATATGCTCAATAGTTAGCAATTTTTTTCCCTTCCAAAATTAGTTACCAAACTGCTTTTTTCAGGGTTGCCTTAGCAATAGTAATTCAATGACAGAAAAGCAACTTGCTGCACCGGTAGGCATGACTCCATAGATTTTCAGGCTGCTAAGCAAAAACAGAAAAAAGAAAGAAAGTTCACTTTTGAAACAGCTGGCACTCCAGGCAAATAAGTCCAAACAAGTACCGAGGATAGTGCCCAGGATAGTAACTCAGTCAATAAGCATCCCTATCTTTACAAACACCTTCGCTATTTCACTAGAATTTCACAACATCTGCTCAAAGAAAATTATGGTAAAGAATAATACTGAAGTCTGTTTCATACTGGTTTCATCTTGAATTTTCTTGCAATATATTTTCTCTACATGGAGAGAGAAGTCATTGTATAAATTTAAATATATTATGCAATTGTATTTGTGACTACAGGAGATTCCAAAGTTTAAAGCAATGAAAACATGCTTTAAACAACAAACATGCAAATATATATGTTTTTCTTCTCGCCAGGTTTTCCCTACGTAACCAAGGTTTTTCTGCAGCACCAGGCTAGAAGAAAAACACACATAAACCCTACGAAATTGGAGGTGTCTTGGCAACGTTTCGACGAAGTGTCATTCGTCATCGTCAGGCTGGTGTTCTCGGCTTCGTGCTTCTAGGAGCAATGATATATATATATATATGTGTGTGTGTGTGTGTGTGTGTGTGTGTTCTTAAGTTTTCGCTGATGTGTGTATGTAAAAAGTTGAAATCTCGGGTGTTTTCCCGCGTCATTATAAATTTGTTAGTTAAAATGTTTAAAATCCTGGCTAAGATCCCAGCTCAGAATCCTCTAAATTCCCAAACAAAAACCCTTTGTAAGGTCTTTCAAAAACTCTGGCTGAAATCCTAACCAACACTTTAAAGGTTAGGCAACATTTCGACAAGCTCTCTACCTTGTCATCTTCGGGCCTTTGTTATCAGTTTAGAAGCTGTGGGTCATGCTTCATTATACTAGCTGCAGCCTGAATGCGTGTTAACGGTCCAGTTTTCTCTGGTTCCCTATTACCAACTAAATATTAATATACACAGTGATATAAAAAAAATAGCATTTCATAAATTAATACTGAGATCAAGAAATATAATTCCTTTATTTAAGACTGTTGTAGTATATAAACATCACCAGGGACTTCTGTTATGAAATGCTATCTTCTGTAAAGACAGCATTTCATAAATTAATACGGAGATCAAGAAATATAATTCCTTTATTTAAGACTGTTGTAGTATATAAACATCACCAGGGACTTCTGTTATGAAATGCTATCTTCTGTAAAGACAGCATTTCATAAATTAATACGGAGATCAAGAAATATAATTCCTTTATTTAAGACTATTGTAATATATAAACATCACCAGGGACTTCTGTTATTAAAACTATGCCTTCATGAATTAAGAAATTTTTTAGAATGGTACTATTTCAAATAATGTAACACAATTAAAGTTATCTTAAAATCAGATAATTAAATTTTTAAAAAATTGTGTTGAATGTCTAAGTCTATTATCTTGGATAAAACAGCTTGTAGAAGAATTAAATATTCATACTTATAGATATAAAATAAATTTGCTATAGATCTCTCCCAGAACAAAACAGCTGATCCACCAATATAAACTACAGTGCATAGAAACCATCAGTGACATATTTAGAAAATGTGGTGCCAGAAAACTGTTTTCTGAATGCATGCAAAATAATAATATATTAGGGAAATCTATGTATAAAGCTGAACTTGGGAATGTTGCTTTAAAATGCATATAATAATTAAGAATGTTTTAATTGTTAGAAAAATCTGACAACCCAAACAAAATATGAAATGTAAAGCGTAGGATAAGGGCATTATATTAATTCATCATCACAACTGATAAGATTAAAGGATGAACAAATGAAACCGATATACACTACATTATTGACATTTAGACTGTCATTTTTTTAAAAAAAAAATCATTTTGGTTTGAATTCCATTTAACTTAGCAGAACTGTGACATTTTTATTACATTCTGTTTCAGTGAACGGCAGGGTCTAAGAATTTATAGGCTTCAAATATGTAATATGCGTTAACTCAATGAAGTTTAACATTTGAATAATAGCTATTTTATTTGTTTTTTTTTCTTACAATTCATTCACAGTTACTATTCCATAGATGAAATTACTGAACTCTAAGAACTTAATATTTGGAACTGGGGAGAATGAGTCTATTGTACAATAATAACTTTGTTCCAGATTGACGTAAACAAAGCATCCAATTCACATAAATTCATGCTACCAAGCAACAAACAGACTTCTTTTCATAAAAGAAAAAAATATTGTATTGCTTAACCTATGTACAAAGCACTGAAAATAATAGTAGGCACACACATTTTTTCATAAGAATATATTAATGCCTTGAAGAACAAAATGTCACTAATAGTAATTTCTCAAAAATTCCTGTCATTTTTTGCAATTTTCACCAACGAAAACAAAATTATTTGAAATACATTAAAAATAACTTATACAAGAAACATGAATGTCAGATGTAAATGCCTTATTCTCTAATGTGTAAATAATGTATATATGGAACATCAGGGGTTAACTTATTCTTTGGACTTTAATGTATTCATAATTTACCACTCCCATTCCTGGCTCCACCCCTTGTATATAAAAGGAGCTATCCTCCCCATTTTCCTTGCTTCTATCTTGAATATTCAGCGAATATAGAATGCCTATTATGATTAAAGAGAGATATATTTAAATCTATAACTTCTATTATCTTTATTGAGTCTGATCCTGAAAATATTGCAACAAGCTGGTAGCAGAGGATGGTTAATTGACTCAATAAGTAATTAAAAATGTCCAAGAAAGATAGGCCCAACACCAGGGCCTACAGCAAAGAAATAGAAACTGATCAAGAGATGATTAACGAATCCACTAATGCGATTTCGAGAGAATCCGAAGAATACACCACTGAAGAAGAAGAACTGATGAGTGAAAACAACGACCAGGAAGAAATTGAGATAGAAAATAACGAACTCAGGTCAGAGATATTAAAGATACTAAAAAGCCAAAAGAATGATGAAAGCCTCATCGCGGACCTCCAGGAGATGCTGAGGAACAGCGGAGCAGCGAGAGAGAAAAACGTCATTAAAGAAAAACCCAAAGATCAAAAAACTGTGAGTGAAATGACTACTGAGAAAATAGTTGTAAAAAAGAAAAGATGTGACCTCGCGCGAAATTTTGAACGGCAGCCATCTTGGTTTCAACGAACTTCAAAAGAGAGTGAAGCAGAGCCAATCAAAACGCCCAGTTCAAAATTTCTGGCGCGAAAAACGCTATCAGACGAAGAAAGTGAAAAAGAAGTCTCAAACTCTTCAGATGAACCAAAATCAGAAAGTGAAGACGATTTAACAAAGTCTCAAGTAAAGTCAGCAATGAAAACGCTTTTTGCTGCTTTTGGGCCAAGATTGAAAATCTCAAAGACATCAACGAAGAAGCAAGAAATCAAACCGACAACTCAAGACCTGCACGCTCCCATCCTGACTTCGAAAACGACGACACCCGAGCCCAGAGAGCCATGCCGATTCCGTCCTACACCGCAGACAGAATCGAGTGCCAGCGCACACAAGAGAAAGAGAAGAACCGTCGCCATCACCAAAGCCCCAAAAACCGAGCCAGAGACCGACTCATCTGAAGAGGAGCGGATCGAGAGAGCTGAAATGGAGAGAACCTTCCACAACGGCGCCAAAGAAGAAATGAGCAACGCGCATGTGCAAAACTTCGTAGACGGCCCCGAAAGACTTGAACTGGCCAGAGAACCGCGCAGACTCGTTACAAGCATCCCAATGCCGTTCTGTAATTTCCTGCACTTGAGAGACCACGGACTGCCTCAGGTTGTAAGTAATGGACAAAATAATGTGGGGAACTTACCCAGTGACTTCCCAAAACTTAGAGTTGATGGCATTAATTTACAAGAGTGGTACCAACAGCTTCAGGTTATTTTTATGAAAGAAAATTTACTATTCTTTATAACTAGTCCTCCAAGAAGACCTTGGACTTTAAAAATAGACTGTTTACATCATAGAGCATTTTTCATAATAATTTCTAGCGTGTCTCCTGCAATGTATCATAGCATCAAACCAAACCTAACTGTATCAGAAATAATTCAATGCATGTTTAATCTATTTCACAGCGATAGCGTAGCCACAACCACAAGAATGTCTAAGGATTTCTTTTCTTCTAGAGTGAAACCAGGGGTTTCTATAAGTGAACATTTGATAAATCTAAACAAAATAAGAGCTGAGCTGCAATTGAGGGGGGAAGTGATTTCAGATCAAACTATGAAAAGTGTTATTATCAATTCACTTGATCCATCATGGGATAGCTTTATGTCACACTTAGATACCATTAATTTGGGATATTTATCAATAGAAAGTCTATCTAACAAATTGATAGCAGAAGACAATTCAAGAAAAAATCGTTCCAGTAACCAAACAGAACACAAATCTTTTAGGAAAGTAGTCTTTCAAGATAAATATAATGAGGCCTTTAGATGCCACAATTGTGGATCCAGGGAACACAGTAGAAGAGACTGTCCCAAAGTCCCAAGGGAGAGACATAGGCCAGAATATAGGAGCAAATACAATTACAGACAATCTTCCACAGATAGACACAAATATAGAAGTCCACCAAACTACAGAGAAAGTAGAGGGGGTAGAGAAAATTCAAAAGAGAGAAAATCTGGGTCACTAAATGGGCTAAATAAACAAGACAGCACCAAAACACAACAAGATGAGAACAATAATTGGCTTATTGATTCTGGTGCAACAAATCACACCACTAACAACAAAAGTATATTATCTTCATTTACAGAAGATAAGTTTGTGATAAAGGTAGCTAATCAAGAAAAGGTTCAAGTATTAGGCAGAGGAAATGTGACCTTGCCTGGTTTAGGGAAAATAGAGGGGGTATTATTAATTCCAGAAATACCTCACAACATACTAAGTGCTATAAAACTAAGCAGAGAATCTGACATCAATATAGTTTTCTCAAAGGGGAAAGCAACTATAGAAAAGAACAAAACAAATGTAGGCACTGTGATGATAAAAGGGGGTCTACCCTATCTGATAACCAAAGAAAGATGGTTACATAACATTGATTCAAATATGGAAGATTGTATTGAAGCAGATGATGAAAATGTCAGTAACAGTGACAATGATGAATGTAAAATAACTCATGATAACAAAAATACACACAATGAGAAGAAACCAAAAATAGGTAAACCAATTCATGATGAGTGTGCTCACATCTTACATAGGAAGTTAGGACATGCAAGCTTTCCTGTAGTACAAAAAATGACTGAACACGCAGAAGGTGTAAAAATAAAAAATTGTGAAAATTATTTAGAATGCTCAGTATGTAAATCCACCAAACTAAAAACCAGTCCCAGACCAAAAAAATCTAACAGATCAACTAACAATATTTTTGATTTGGTACATATGGACTTAGTTGGTCCATTAACTCCATCAATTACCTATAGAAAACGTTACTTCCTAACAATAGTGGATGATTACAGTCGCTATGGTTTTGTTTACACATTAAAGCACAAGGATGAAACCTTTCAGAAATTTAAGGAATTCTACAAACGCATAGAAACACAACATAATATCAGAATAAAACAAATTATGACAGATAGGGGATGTGAATTCATGTCTAAAGAATTCTCCCAATGGTTAAAGGACAGAGGGATGCTACATTTCACGTCCAATCCATTTTCTGCATTTCAAAATGGGATTGCAGAGAGAAAGAACTCCACACTACAAACCATGATTAGATGCACATTAGAGGATGCTGGTTTAGGCAAACAATTTTGGTCAGAAGCCTTACATTATTCAAATTACACTCAAAATAGAACATGGTCCAGTATTGTGAATAAGACACCATATGAGGTGATGTACAATAGAAAACCTAAATTAGCACACATGCACATATTTGGAGTTACTGCAGACGTGCACATACCTAAACAATTGAGGAGAAAGGGAGAAAACGTATCCAGGAGATTAAGATTCATGGGATACGAAACTGGAACCAAAGGGTACAGATTCATCGATAATAATAACAAATTTATAGTATCCAGAACAGCTGTGTTTCATGAGCAGGCCAATTGGTCTAAGTTGCACCTTAATGAAATTTTTCCTAATAAAAGCAAAGATAATATATCTTACGAGGAAGGAACAACAGAAAATCAAAATATTAACAAAAGTAAGAACAAAACCAAAACTTGGACAAATAGTCAGCATAAAATAAAGACAGACACATTAACAAAAAAGGAAGCCAGATATTTGCATGACAACCATAGCAAACCTGAAAGAAATATTAGAAATAATAGAAACCAAATACCAAATAAATACAAAGATTATATTATGCATATGGATGGAGAACAAATAACACCTAATACATATGAGGAAGTATTGAAACTTCCCCGTGAAGAAAGAGAAAAATGGGAACTAGCTATGGAAAAAGAAATGAAAAGTTTACAAGGATTAAATGTATTCACACCTGCGATCGCACCTAAGGATAAAACAATTATAGGTACCAGATGGATTTATAAAATTAAGAATTTAGAAGGAGGTAATACCTTATACAAGGCCAGACTAGTTGCACAAGGTTATGCACAAAAATATCCAGAAGACTATACTGACACATATTCACCCACAGTGAGAACAGAGAGTGTCAAAACAGCTCTTGTAGTAGCATCTGCACTCAATCTAGACGTGTTTCAATATGACATACAGACTGCATACTTACATGCGAAATTAGATAAGGAAATATATGTGAGAGCACCACACAGTCAATACACTAATAAGAACGAAATTTGGTTATTAAATAAGAGTCTGTACGGATTGAAGCAATCTGGCAAAAGATGGTACGATTGTTTGGTAAAAGTACTAAAGACCATGGATTTCAACGCCACCACTGCTGATAACTGTTTCTTTGTAAAAAAGAGTAATGATCATATTGAATTTGTATTAATTTATGTGGATGATATTTTATATATTGGAAAGCATAAAGAGAGCAGGGAAATCTTTGTAAATAAGTTAAACGAACACTTCTCATTGAAATCACTAGGTAGAGTGAATAAATACCTTGGTGTACAAATTAACAAAACAAAAAGGGGATTCAAACTTACTCAGAAAGATAAAATCATTGAACTCCTAAACAAATGTAACTTAAATAATGCCAAAACATGTGACACACCTATGCAAACTGATTTTCTTAGAAACAATGATGAATCTTCCCCTGAGTTTAAAGACAACACATTTTACAGATCAGTTATAGGTTCACTCCTTTATATATCTAATTGGACTAGGCCAGATATTGCATTACCTCTCAATTTATTGTCAAGATATGTTAGCAAACCAACCTTGTATCATTGGGAAGCTGTCAAAAGAATTTTAAGATATCTAAAAAGTACATTAGATTTTTGTTTAATATTGGAACCCAATAATGACAAAGAACCAAAAATTACTTGTTATGCTGATGCAGATTGGGCTGGTGATACATCATGCAGAAAGAGTACCTCTGGTTATGTTTTTCTATTGAACGATTGTCCAGTTTACTGGTATACTGGTAAACAAGAACTGGTAGCCACTTCTACCACAGAAGCGGAATATGTTTGCTTGTCTAAAGCTGCAAATAACCTTGTATGGTTCAATGATTTGATCACAGATGTTTGGAAGAAACCTACTTTACCATTTATTATGCATGAAGACAATAAAGCGGCCATTGAAATATCTAGATCCGATGCAATTGGACAAAGGTCCAGGCATATTGATATAAAATTTAAGCACGTGAGACAACTATCTCAAGACGGATTCATCAAAGCAATACATTGTGATACTTCTGAACAATTAGCTGACATATTAACAAAACCCTTACCTTCTAAACAACACAAATATTTAACTTCTAAATTATATGTATTATATTGTCCTGAATCTGAATGTAACTGGTGTTGTATAACGAACCGGCATTTAGAGGGGGATTTGTCAGATGTAAATGCCTTATTCTCTAATGTGTAAATAATGTATATATGGAACATCAGGGGTTAACTTATTCTTTGGACTTTAATGTATTCATAATTTACCACTCCCATTCCTGGCTCCACCCCTTGTATATAAAAGGAGCTATCCTCCCCATTTTCCTTGCTTCTATCTTGAATATTCAGCGAATATAGAATGCCTATTATGATTAAAGAGAGATATATTTAAATCTATAACTTCTATTATCTTTATTGAGTCTGATCCTGAAAATATTGCAACAATGAAATAGTTGCTACTATTTAAGAGATAGTCTCTTCTGCCAACCTAGAAGTTCGAAAGCACGTAAAAAATGCAAGTAGAAAAATAGGGACCACCTTTGGTGGGAAGGTAACAGCGCTCCGTGCACCTTTGGCATTTAGTCATGCCGGCCACATGACCATGGAGACATGTCTGAATAGCACTTACTCTTTGGCTTTGAAATGGAGATGAGCACCACCCCCTAGAGTCAGGAACAACTAGCACATATGTGCGAGGGGAACCTTTACCTTTACCTAAGAGACAGTCTATGAAATTTATTTGAAATAGTAGGGTCAGCCCTACACCAAGCTAGCTTATTATAATCATTACCATAATTACCAAATAAATCAAAATTATACAGAAAATGGAGGAGACTGGTTGGCGTCATGGTGAGAATAGCTGGAAAATACTGGAGCTCTGTTGAGCTCCATGAAAACCAGCCGGTATCTGCCTGGTGGGAGACCCTATGGGGTCAAAGCCGCCCTGGTAGTAAAGGAAGGAGAGGTGCTTCATTGACCATGAGAAAACTGCAATTTGCTCATTAGGTCTGAAGAAAGCTTTTCAGCAGTAGCAGCAGGGACTACGGCCAATTTTGGCAAGTCATAAGCTGTGACAACCAGGACAATAAGATCTGTGCTGGACAGAGCATTAAAACTGGGTGAGACAACTTCCAACTTTTATTCTAGAGACCTAACCCAAGTAAAAGAATTTTAAAAAATAATCTCCAAACATTAAGAAAGTGGTGATTGGATACATGGAGAAAGAGAAAGATTAAAGACCCAGATGTGAAAGAAATATCTAATAGAAACTTTAAAATATAGAAAGCCTGGAAAAGATTTAATAATACTTTGAAAAGTGATTATTGGGAGAAACTGCTTTTTTAAATTTTTATTTCTAAATACCCCCCCCCAATCGTTTGACAATCAGCTGTTGTTTTTTTGCACGCTGTTTAATGGATTTGGAGCAGGAGAGCCATCTATTGGAGGAAGAAGATTACTGCAGCGTGGGAAATCAAATGAAAGTGATAATTGTTTAAAATACACAAAGAAAAGGAGTGAAAGTAAATAACACCTGAAGGCCACTTGACCTTGATTCTATTTCAGTAGGCAACTTGGATGTTTGGAAATATCTTGTGAGCTTTTTGAAGATCTTTAAAACAAATTGAATTGCAAATAACTAAAACCCTATTGAAATTGTTTACTGGAAGGAGGATTTGAAAGACTTGAGGGAACTTGATTGGCCAATTTGGATTTGGATTACTAATGCTACTTGACAGAACATTCTACGAGGCAAAAGAAGAAAGGTGATAGAAGAAAAAAAAGAAAGAAGAAAAAATAAAAAAGCCTTCAAAATTTGGACAATTGGGAAGGTGTAAACTGGAAAAAGCTTGTAAATTATCAATTTATACCCTTTAAGGAATAGAAATTTAGGGGACTTGGAGGAATAATTCTGGGATTGACTAAATTTTTATTAATAATTGACTTCTTTGGAGTTTTTAGATATTGGAATACTGGAATATTAGAGGTACATTGAGTAATTTTTAATATACTGGTACAAAATTGGACTGGTACAAAATGACCCAACAGGAGACAATAAAGTTCTATGAAGAAATGTTAGTGATGCTTAAAAGTATTTATGAAAATGTGACAAAGAATCGGACATGATGGGATTGTTCAAAGATAAAGATGTGAGTGTAGAAGATTCTCAACAAATGGTGGGAAAAGATGAACATAATATTCAGAAGACAGATGAAAACTTTGAAGGAGTGGTGAAGGAGACAAATCAAAATAAGTTACAAGAAGACAAAAACACTAAAGAGACAGTAACAATAAGTACTAAGAATCAAATAGATAATTCCTTAAAAGCTTACAATATAACAGAGAGAGAAAAAAGGAAGACATTACAAAAATAATGAAAGGGTTATGGATGGGTATCCGAATGATGCAGCAGAAGGAGACAAGTGGTAAGGCAGAGGAACATTCACTTTGTACAAAAATGTAGAAAGAAATATAGGATCCCAAGTGAGAAATATAAAAAAGTTACCAAAAAGTCAATACATGATAAAATTCTAAAAGGGCTAAGAGATGATGGATAGAGATAAAATATCGTGCAATATGGTGATTGTATTAAAAACTAATAGAAAAAAGTAGAGAGTATAAATTGGAAAAATAGTAGTACACATATGGATATATAATAGAATTTATTATAATCACAAATATACTAAGGATAGGAGGTGGAAGACTATGATTAGGTATATTTAAATGTATTATTATTAACAGTGTGTAAAAATATATATTGAAATTTATAGCTTTTAAGGACTATAAATTCAGGGGATTTAGAGAAATAATCTGGGGACTGATTACACTTTATTAATAATTAGTTTTATTGGTGTTTATAGAAAATTGAGATATTGGAATTATGGTGGAACATTGAGTAATATTTAAAATATTTAAATATTAGTGATTCAGCAGAGATCAACAAACACATTGTATGAAGAAATGTTATTGATGCTTAAATATATTTATGGAGAAAGTGATAAAGAATCATAAAGAGAGAATGGTATTGCTTAAAGGTAAAGATGTGAATATAGAAGAACCCCAACAAATGGGGAAAAAGAATAAGTACAAATTGGGAAAATAGTATTAGATATATTGATATATAAAAGAATATTATAATTACAATGAGCATATTAAGGTTAGAAGTTGGAAGACAAAGATTATGTATATTTAATTGTATTATTATTGTTAGCACTGAGAAAAAAATATATTGAGAGTCAATACACTGTCCACAAAATATGTTGGTTGTTAAAGGAAAATTACAAATAAAACATAAATAAAATTGTATATTTTGCTTCCAACTAGTGGATATCTGGATTTTTGCTTATGAAATATGGAAGTTATAGATCTCCTAAACAAATACTTTAAAAACAGAAGTGCAGCAACTTTGCAGCTAAATCTAATTTAGCTTCAAAGTCATCCAGACTATTCTTGAGTTTTTTACCCAAGGTATTCTCTTTTGCATATGAATGTTTTGGCACTTCTCTGTCTTTTTGATATTTATTTTGGCAGTACTGCACATGCTGTCTTGGTGTGAAAAAGAAGTATGGATAGGAAACAAAAAAATTGGAGCTCGAAATAATCCATACCATGTGCTTGAGACTTGCTGTGATCAGAATTCAACTGATCACACAAATATAACAATTTTGGGGGAGAATTTGAAGGAAGCCAAATTTATTTGATTTTTAAACAATGTTAAGCTCATTTTACAGCTTCTGTGCTTCAGTAACCATGTATTTTCTACAATAAATTGTTACCAGATTGGGCAACCAAACAGCCAAAATTTGACAATATACTTATATATTGTATAAGGGAGTCTTATGGATAAAAATGTGATTACCAAATTCAACTTAAATGCTTGCAACACACACACACACACACACACACACACACACACACACAAATAGCACATATCTATGAGTGTATGCATTCCAAAAATAACATGCTATAAAATCTATAAAGTAAACATATTAAGAGAAGAAACATAATTCAAGAAATAAATAAAACCGTTTATCATTCTGATACCTTTGTATTCACATTGCCAGAATTTCTCTGGCAGAAAAGCTTAGAGAAGAGGGTTGAGCTTCCAACTATATGATGAAAAACTATTCACAATATTTTCACTTTTTTTGCCTGAATTTTGATCATGCAATAGATTCCTTTTTTAAAATTAAAACCATAAGCAGCCCAAAAAGTATCTAAGAATGTTCATAATTCAAGAGGTAGAGGAAACATCTACTCTTCAAACAGAATTCCATTCATTTATCATTGAATTTAGCTGAAGCACATGCACTGAAATCAGTCAGTGGACAAGTTGGAAATAATTAACCAAATTTCCTAAAAGTATAAGAAAATGTCACTAGTTGTCAATAACCATAAACTGTAAATCAAAACTCAGTGTAAAAAAAACATCAAAACTGCATTTGGATGCTTACCAAATCATGAAAATACCTGCAAAGCTTCTGAAAGAGAGAACAAAACCTCATCATATTATGTGTCTGGTCTTTCATCTCTAAAGTGATGTTTCTCCTTTGGCAATTACTTGCCAGCAGTGGTATGACTGTGAAAAATAGCACTCCTTTAAAAGTTTGTGGTTTCATTTCTCAAGGGTACTTTATGGCATATCAATATCACAAAAATCCAGTCCCCGAGGCTCAGAATGGTATCAAAACATTTAGAGAAATGGAAATGATGACTAGTTTCCATCCCAATTCTGAGGGTATGGTTAGGCCATGGATTTCCCTGGAATTCTAACTTCACTGAATACGTACATTATAAACTAAGGCCTTTACATTACAGATACAAACATGTATTTTCTTTTGCTCTTTAAAATATAAACCAGATATACCCAACTACCTATCACACATTCTTTCCTTCTGTAGACCATTTTCGGCAACGCTAGTAGATTCTACTTTTGCACTACCACACAAGATTATGTTGTTCTTGTACTGCCAGAATTTTTTTGTAAAAAAAAAAAAAATCAATTGTTCATAAATGCATCTCCTCCCCCCCCCTCAAGTAGCTGTGACTGGCAAAATTTATCTTCTCAGATACTTAGCCTATCAGCAAAGATCTTATCTATTATTGAACATATTTTGCGCCCTGGTGATGCAGTGGTTAGAATGCAGTATTGAAGGCTAACTGATCCCTGCCAGGAATTTGATAATGACTGGCTCAAAGTTGACTCAGCCTTCCATTCTTCCGGGGTCAATAAAATGTAGACCCAGATTGTTAGGGTCAATATGCTGACTCTGTAAACCACTCAGAGAGTGCTGTAAAGCAACTATGCAGCAGTATATAAGTCTAAGTGCTATTGTTATTTGATAGGTTGGAAAATACATTTTTGTAGAATACAATTAAAAACAGGATAATGTGTATTTCTCTTTAACCCTGTCTTTGTTTGCCATGAAGTCTGTTAGATGCCCACTTCATTCTCATAAGAGTTTGAATATAAAAGATTTTATACTTTATATAAAAAGGTGCATCTCTTCAAATAGTAATCATACATGATTAATTGCTCTTCGTGCTCTTTTTATCCACTAGAAACTTTATAAAGGATAAATTCTAAAAATACATGGCATTAGAAACCTTGAATTACTGTGCCTACGTTTAATTCACCATTCTAAATATTACTTGGGCATTACGCATTTGTCTACATTTTTATGGAATCAAATTGAAGATTTCAGTCCTGGTGAAATTGTGTATTGCTTGGTAGACTAACAATGAAGGCATTAGAAAAGATATTTAGATGCCTTGATTGGCTGAAGCTACAAAGTTCAGAATCTCACAGGCAATAGTTTTCCCAGTGAAACTCCACGGAAGCAGTTGAGTTGAGCTTTTGAACTTTGGTGTTGGAGAAGACTCCAGAGAATACTACAGAGAGCAAAGAAAACAAACAATTGCATTATAAAACAAATGAATCTAGAGTTCTCTCCTGAGATACAAATATACAGGCTCAGAATAATCCTACCTGGGATAAGTTATACAAAAACCTTGCTCTCTTGACAAAATGATAATGCTGGAAAAGGTGAACTGAAAGGGAAAAAGGAGGACAATCAGCAGCAAAGTGAGTAAACTCAATTATAGTGGCTATTGGCACCTGTTAGGAAGACAGGGTGGCTCAGTGGATAAGACGCTGAGCTTGTTGATCAAAAGTTCAGCAGTTCAGCTGTTCAAATCCCTAGTGCTGCGTAATGGGGTGAGCTTCCGTTATTTGTCCCAGCTTCTGCCAACCTAGCAGTTCGAAAACACGTAAAACATGCAAGTAGAAATATAGGGACCACTATTTGGTGGGAAGGTAACAGCGTTCCATGCGCCTTTGGCGTTTAGTCATGCTGGCCACATGGCCACGGAGACGTCTTCTGACAGCGCTGTCTCTTTGGCTTTGAAACACAGATGAGCACCGGCCCCTAGAGTCGGGAACAACTAGCACATATGTACGAGGGGAACCTTTACCTTTACCTTTACCTTTACCTTTACCTTTACCTTTACCTTTACCTTTAGGAAGACATGAAAGGACCAGGCAGAGGACACTTCATCCTGGAAAATATTTATTTACATGGTTGCTCTGAATTGACACTGAGCTGATGGCATATAAATGTCAAGCATGTTGAGCATATTTCAGTTTATATTCCTTTTCATTGCAAAAACAAAATCATCTGATGTCAATAATGGGACTGTCCTATTGTGCAAGCGATTGTGTAAAATAGCTCAAGGGATAGCTCTGATTCAATAACTAGTTTATAATTTGTTCTACCATGATGTGGATTAAGGGCATCCTGAAAACCAAGAACAATGTCAGCCCTTAAGTTATTGTTAGCTAGAACTCAAGAGATCCCTGGATCGCTACAGAGGAAGGCACAAAAGTTTTAAATATATTGACATGGCAATTAACCTTTTGTTATGTTTTCTATTAACTTAATTCATACATATATGTATACAGTGGTGGGATTGAAATTTTTTTTACTAATGGTTCTGTGGGCGTGGCTGGCTGGGCATGGCAGGAGAAAAATACTGTAAAATCTCCATTCCTACCCCACTCCAGGGAAAGGATACTGTAAAATTTCCATTCCCTCCCCGCTCCAGAGGAAGGTTACTGCAAAATCCCCATTTCTTCCTGATTAGCTGGAACTCTGGAGGCAGATAATAGATGGGGCGGGGCCAGTCAGAGGTGGTATTTACCAGTTCTCCGAACTACTCAAAATTTCCACTACCGGTTCTCCAGAACTAGTCAGATCCTGCTGAATATCACCTCTGTATGTATACAAAATTATATCTATGCAAAATAAATGTCCACAGATTTGTTAGTAAATGATCTGTTACTTATGCTGCATATTAAAAAATACAAAACAAATACAATATGATATATATGCAAATGCAGATATATCATATTGCTTACTTAAGTCAAACTAGAGCTTGTATAATTCTCCCCTCTCCACCAACCCAGCTGCACCCATATTTGAAATTATTTAAGTAAGATCTGAAAATCTATTTATTCAATAAAGCAAACTGACTAATGAAAGTAATTATGAGCAGATGCAGAGAATGGCACTAGGGCTGTTTTACTGTAAATCTGATTAACAAAATTAGATGATAAATAGGTGTAGGTTTTTAAAATTACATAAACATTATTTTCACTGTAACTGTAAATATATTAGAATATGTATTTATATTATTATTTTTATATAATTTTAATTGCGATTGAGTTGCTATTTGTTAATTTTCTATTATGTTTGGACCAGACTTCAGTGGGAGATGCATTTAATTTTTTTCTGGGGGTGGGGAACTGGTTGATTGCATTTTCTAATGATGGGACATTTACAGTCTCTTAAGTCTCATGGTAGCAAATACAAGATATTATTAAACAAACATGTAATGCATTAATAATAATCCCAGTTGCAATGTATTCAAAATCTACTTCCATGCAGCCAATTTAGACAAAATGTAAAGTATTTAAATCATTAAATCATTTCATTGGGTCAAGAACAATTGAACTGAGTAATATTAGCATATTGATACTTCATCTCAACTGGATAATCTTTCCCACAAACAACAAAGAAGATGAGAGAGTCCCACAGCATAGATGCAGTTCCTTAATCCCACATTCTCAATAGAACAATTGACAGAAAAAAATAAATAAATCACTGCATTATAATGCTTCCAATTTCCAGCCTTGTCATCCACAGATGTACTCTACGTAAATAAAACTTAAAGGACTGTATTCCCTTTCTATCCACTTTCTGGCATCAAGCGTCCACATAAGTCTCTGTCTCATATCTCATATCATACCTTAAACCTGATTAGAATGGTCTAGATCAGGGGTGTCAAACTCAGATTGTCATGTGACGTGTCACAACTTTTTTCCCTTTGCTAAACCGGGCGTGGGTGTGGCCAGTGCATGACGCATTGGGCCTGCGGGCTGGGAGTTTGACACCCCTGGTCTAGATAATCAGGATCCCTTGAATTTATAAACTCACTATCTTCTCAGTCACAATAGTAAAGAATAGTTAATGGACACTGACCTAGAATTATTTAATACTGTTTGATCCAAAGTAGGTTCTACATTAAAGATATATGAACTTTTCCTTTAAGGGGCCAGGAGTATATAACCCTTTCCAAGGACAATTAATAACATTCTCTAATCAATCTCACACAAGTAATTTAGCAGCCAGAAAGAGCAAGAACTAGTAAAATGACAGCCTTTGCTTCTCCAGATAAGTTCATCAAAGTGCAAAACATACAAAACAATTGGAGAAGTTGTTAACAATAGTGCCTTAATCTGTTAAGGATGATTTGAATCCTAACTGGGATTCAAATCGGGAACAAAATAACCAATGTTAAAGAGTGTTCACAATGAATGTATAATATACTTAGCTAAGTACATCTATTAAATATCCTGATAAGAAACCCTTATATAACGGGAGAAAGGAGAAGGTGATGGCTTGTTGGCGTGTTCTATGCAAAGATGACAGGAAAAAAAAGAGATCTTTTATTGTTCTCTCACCAAAACAGTAAATCTCTGTCATTAGTAGGTGTTTGGAGTGATTCATCATGAATGATCTTTCATTTAAACTATTATCCCTCTTGCTACTTTGCCCCAACTCTCTGTTATTTAACAGTGATAATTTCAATTATCCAGAATCTCTTTCTATTCCATAAATTAGTGCAGGCTTTACAATAATACTGTCAAATGAGATGGAAAAAATTCAGGAAATAATTTAGATTTAGCCCATTCTTCATTGAAGACTATTTAAAATTTTAATATTAAAACTTTTGGATCTCAAAATTGAAAATGTATTTCTAAATAGTCCAAGACATGAATTCAGACAGCTGTATAATGGTATTCCTCAACTTGCGATTACAACTGGGACCAAAATTTCTGTTGCTAAGCAAAACAGTTGTTAAATAACATTGTCATATTTTATGACTTTTCTTGCCACAGTTGTTAAAGGAATCACTGCAGTTGTTAAGGTAGTAATACAGTGGTTAAGTGAATCTGGTTTACTTATTGACATTATCAGACAGTCATAAAAGATACCACAACCATCATAAATATATGAAAAACGGTCATAAGTCAACTTTTTTCAGTGCCATTGTAACTTAAACAGTCCTTAAACAAATGGTTGTTGTGGTGGATACAATACCCTGAGCCAGCTACCTTGACTGAAAAGGTAATGACAACATTTTGCAGCATAAGAATCCCCAAAAGATTCACTGCTATCAGTCCTCTAGACAGGATAAACTCGACAGGAAACACAGCTAGTTTAACTAATTCTAATTCTACTAATTCTACTACCAGGGGTAGTTTCTACTTACCTTTACTACCGGTTCACAATGGGGCCGCGCATGTGCGCGAGCAAAGCTCTTGCACATGCTCTTTTGCAGAAGCGTTTTTATGACATCGGTGGGCGGAGCCTCTCGCCGGTTTTACTACTGGTTCTATAAAACTGGTGAGAACCAGGGACAACCCACCACTGAGCGTAACGTGACATTAATAGAATCTTGAAAGTACAAGATTTTCACCCCCACTTTTAGCTGCGTAACCCATTAGAGCGGGCGGTTCCTAACTTTCTTTCTCCAACTGTAGGCTCCATCTCTTCTTATCTCATTGTTTTCTAAAGGTAAAGATAAATGTTTCCCCTGTCCAGTCATGTCTGACTCTAGGGGATGATGCTCATCTCCGTTTCTTAGGTGAGGGAGCCAGTGATGTTCAAAGATTTTCCTTTGTCATGAGGCCATCCTGACTATATGCCGAGATGCTTAGAACACCGTTACCTTCCGAATGGCGTGGTACCAGTGGTGAAATGCATCTGGTTCTATCCAGCTCGGGCGAACTGGTAGTGCAAGCAGTGGGAGGTTCCGGCCACCCGCCCGGACATCATCAAGTCTGTTTTTACCCTCTGCGCATGTGCAGAAGGCTCTGTGCATGCATGGAGGAGGCAAACTCACATTTGTGAAACAGTTGTAAAGGTAAGTGGATTTCACTCTTGCGTGGTACCTATTTATCTACTCACATTTGCCTGCTTTCGAACCGTTAAAGTAGGAAGGAACTGGGGCAAATAACGAGAACTCACCTAATTGAGCACAGTGGTCAAGCTTTGAATCTGGGCTGTCAGCTTTCTTTAACCACTAAGCTAACGCGCCCCTGATTCTTTTCTAGGCATTATATTATATAGTAAATATACCTGATACGTATATTTCATATACATGTAGGAGCACAGTGGCTTGAATGGCTGGGATGCTGGACAGGTTAGCAAACCAGTGTTTGAGACTCAAAGGTGCTGTGGGGCAGGTTTGAGCTCTCATCCTTCACTCCAGCTTCTACTGGGGATGTGAAAGGAGCCCACAACTAGGCACTCCCAGGGCAACGGTGATGTCACCAGCTAACCCACAAGAGCCTCAGTCTTTCTGAGACAACTGCAAAATATACATATAAACATCAATCAGTCACATACAATGTTGAACAATAATAGGTTGTAGTATGTGCAATATACTAAATAATATTATATGTTAAAAAAGGGATTGAAATCTGCATCTAAGAAAAGATAGAAGCGGTTAATCTCAATTTAAGATCTATTTCTGATCCTTTAAACTAGACTACGTATACCACATTGTTCCCCAGTAACTGCTATCCAGAGTAATAATCAAGGATATATAATCAGTACTCAATTGGCTCTCTAAAATGAAAGAAAGCAAAATAATGGGGAAAAACGCACATTACTTAAATAATAAAAAGAAAAGTGTACATACATAAATATCAATGAGATGAATCTAATGTTACACAATCAGGACAAAATTGGCACTTAAACTGAATTTTGCTTTTTTAAAAACATGGTTAAAGTTTCCAAATGAAGACTACAGAAAAATAACTGTTCATCATAAAATTTACATTTCTGTAAAAAGCCAAAATCCTTTTTGCCTTTGCAATTAAGAAATTATCACCCATTTGCTGTTACTTAGATTTTTATCATTTCAAACTGTCTAAAAGAATATGAGGAAAAGGTTAAGCTACATTTCTTGGCACTGAAATCTCTTGCCCTCAAAGCTGCATGTATACCTCAAAAATTTATTTAGAAGCATTTTTAGACTTTGTACAAATATGAATATAATGCACAGAATCTTTCTGTTATTCATAAGAGTAGCTCAATGTTTGTTTTCAGGCAATAAAAAGATAGTCTGCTTTAAATATTGAATTAATTTTAATAGGAAGTTGTGTTGCAATAGGGTCGGCACCTTGAGTCATTTGTAAAAATAATAAAAGCAGAATAATATTGATGATTGTTTAAAGCCACTTTTCCATTTCAGATAATGGTATTGTGCTTTCATGAAGTCTGGACTATTTTCTTGGAATCGTTTTCAAAGTGCCTACAACCTAGATATTTACGTATGTATGTATGTATATATGTATGTATGTATGTATGTATGTATGTATGTATGTACGTACACAGTTCTTATTTTATAATTTGCAGAACTTTGTCTTCATGAACATGACAACACATCCAGTTAAATGGACCCTTATGTTTTCCAAAACCAACGCTGAATATCAACTACAATAAAAATGATACAAACTCCTTGTCTTTGATTAACATATTCTGCAGGATCTGACAAGTCAGCTACTTTTTGCCATGGAATAATCTAAGAATTTCATTTTCACTTTTTGCTACAGCTCATACTAATAAACATATATGGTTTTGAAAACCTCCAGGCAAGAAGAGATACAATTCAATGACTTAGAACTTAGCATGAATGTAAATACCATTCACTTATTCCCGCAGGAAAAGACATAGCCTTTAACTGAGAATAAAAATGCTAGAAATTGACCGTGCTTTTCTATCAATCTCTTGTTGACTTTAGTCTAGTTTGGTAAACAATTGTTTTCTTATTTGGAATATATAAATAATAGCACATAATAGAAAATATCTATTTAACTTAGACCACTGTAAAAGTCAGGTCAACTACTGTTTACTTAGGGAATAATCAAAACATACAATCTGACCAATCTAAGTTTTCCCATGCAATAGTCCTTGTATCTTATGTCCTGACCTAATTATCACAACTTTTGCATGATTACATCTTAGTGTACATATTATTATTTCGGTGTCATAAATGTAAATGGCATTTATATTTACACAAATGTAAATGTCGTTTACAGTGTAAATGACCCTGATTCTAAGTTTTTCATCTTCCACTCACAGTTCTGATCTATCTACTTAGAACCAGTAGTAAAAGTGGCAGGAGGCTCTGCCCACCCACCCAGACGTCATAATTGATGATCTGCGCATGCGTGCGCTCCCGTTGCGAACCAGTAGTAAAGGTAAATAGAACCCACTCTTGATCTACTTGTACTCTTTCTTTGTCCTGGTCCTCCTTCTATTTGTCCATATGAGGATTTTTTTTGTGTGTTTGTTAAGTTTTTTTTGTGTTGTCACATTAGTCAGTATTGCTGTCTGTTTTCCTCCTCATTCTAATTGCTGGAATTGTGTTTAATAATATTCTTCGTTAGGAACCCCCCCTTACATTTTACTTCTTTTTCCCATTAACATTTTTTTTTTTTTGACAAGGAATATTTTTAATCATTTCCCTGTGTTTATTAAAATCCATATCTTTCAAGTCTAGGACATTTATATTATGTTCGATTTTTAATTTCCTTTAAAATCAAAGCACTGCATAATCACATTTCCTCATGTTCCTGCTTCCTCTATTTGTCCAACTAAAACTTTTCTATGCATTAGTTTAAAGTCATCCCTGATCCTCTTATGGCTTCTTCCATCCTATGAAGGAGAAATTTGTAAGATACTTCAGAATTTCTCAGAGGGAACAGCTTGGCAGAATTTTCTCACAACAAATGTTGAATTCATTAGTCTTTTAAGATTACACATCTCTTTGAAAGACAGGAAATTTACACTGGAAAGACATCATTCACTTCTTCTTGGGAAGGCAATGGTATGATAATATTGGTTGAAGAATAAATTCAGAGAAATGGACTTACATGTTCCACTTTTCCAGTTACCGTCATAGCTGTAATGATGATCATATACGGTAAGTTTCAAATACAATACTTCATATACTATACAACAGATAGCAACATTCATTTTATCTTTTCCTTTGCCGTTAATTTGTGACTTTTCAATACTTTTAACTCTAAACTGCTTGACAATAGAATTTGTCTTGTTGATTAAAACTATGTGTTCTGGCTTCTTTTGTTTTCCAGCTGCTATTCACAGTGATGCATTATTAGACTAATTACTATATTTATTACTGATCAGTGTGAAGTGAAACAAGTAGGACAACAAAAGATTGGGCCAAACAATTATTAAAATTGTGCCCTTTTGGAAGTAAAACTCCATGCTAGTAGCTTTTAAAAACTTACAGCAGAATTAAAAAAAAAAATGAAAAAAAATGGAGAAAAATGACCTGAAGGCCTTAGTAATGAAAGGTAAGGCAAGTAATGAAAAAAATGGGACTAAGATTAAATATAAAACCCAAACTGATTACAACAGGAACAGCAAGAGAATTGACAATGAGGGTACTGAAATAATATATAGATTAGGCCAGGGGTGTCAAACTCAAGGCCTGGGGCCCAGATCTGACCAACGGGATGCTTAGATCTGGCCCAAGGGGCCACCCTGGAAACAGTGGAGGACTGCCCTGCAATGCCTCTGCCAACGAAAATGGAGTTTGGGAGGGTTCCGTGCAGCCCTCGCGAGTTCTGTTTTTGCTGGCAGATGATTGCAGGAGGCTGTCATGGATGAAAACGGAGCTCAGGAGCCCATTTTCGCTGGCAGAATACTTGGGCCACCACAGGTGCCCCCAACATAAGTGACATCAAGATGGCCACACCCACTCTGCCCCCCAAAGGTCAATGCACAACCCTGATGCGGCCCTCAATGAAATAGAGTTTGACATCCCTGTATTAGGCTGTTCTGCTAATCATTATAACTATCACTATAAAGGGATCAGCAGTCAAGATCAGCATTTGGTTGTGAGGGACTATGGCTCAGATTAGCAGGAGGGATAGGAGTAAGAGGCAACTCAGCCCAGAATGTAAGAGAAAGAGGATGAAGACAGTCCTTCCCTAATAATTCAGAGAGTATATTGTAGATACAGATAATAGAATCTTCAATCTGGCAGATTTTGCTATAGGTGTGAAACAATAAAGAACTCAGTTTGGAAGATTATTCTTGGTTTGGGCCCTGATATCAGTAGAGTAGTAATGAAGTGTCAGGGTAATGAAGATTTAAAGCTGACCAGCCGTTGTAAGGCTGTAAATCACGTTGATGAACTGAGGATGAGTCAGCAAGGTTATTGCCACTTTAAGAAGCTGTTTATATAAGGGAGGCCATGAGAGGGTGTCTCTCTCTCTCTCCTCGTGTATTTCTCTCCTCATTGTATTCTATATGCATTGTAGTTCTCCGTGTATTATCTCTCCATGTATGCTTCCGTGTAGAGTTGGAGATTGATTGAATGCCTGGTATGTGCCTACCACATGTATAAACCACTGGTTGTAAGACAAACCTCTGTGTCCTGTATTTTGCTCCTGGGTTGTCTCAAAATAGTAGTCACACTGTGCACACTCTGATATGAAGGCCTTAAAAAAAGATACTCAGATACCAGGATGTGACTTTATCTACAAAAATCAGTATATGCACATAATAGTTTTTCCTGCAATACTATACAAAAGTGATAGATGAATGTTGATGACAGCAGATAGAAAGAGTATTGCAATTTTTGAACTTCAGTGTTGCAGAAGTCCTGAGGGTAGGGATAAAATAAACAAATGGCTCTAAAACAAATAAATCCAGTGTTCTCACTCAAAGCACAAATAACCAGACTCAAATTTTCACATAGTTGTGAAAATTTCACATAGTTGTGAAAACACAAACTCTATTAAGAAGCATATATAGTACTAAGAAAGATGGGAGGAAAAAGAAGGGGATAACCTATGGTACGGTAGTTAAAGTCAATTACATTAGCATCGGATGCATGCTTGGAAGACCTGAAGGATCACATAGACAATTTTTCTATGTAGTTTCTAAGAGTTTACACCAATTTGATGGCACATAATCAACCAATCAATCAACCAACCAACCAAGCACTTAACTAAACAACACAGTACAGTAGAGAACAGGATCTTGATGGAGATATGTGGTAATTGCCACCTTGGCAAAAGTGGTTGTAGCATCCTTCAACCACACAGGATATCATTCACAATCATTTCATACAGATGCTTCCTTAATTCACTGAACTGCATGAAGGAAATAGTGGAGCACAATTGGACTTGCAAGATTCTAGCCCATTTTAGCCAATCTCAATAAAAAGAATAGTTTTAGCTATGGAGTTGACTTCTTGATCTTGTCTAACTAATGGGATTTACAGCACCATAATAACAAGAAAAATGCCATATAACTACTCTCAGAAATACTTATCAACTATACAACACAGGCAAAAAAGTACAACATTATGGTTTCCTAGCATGGGAAGTCTATTACTAAATTTCAACATTTCCACGCTTTGGAATTAATTTTTAATTCATTAATTTACTTTGTTTTGAAAAATTTTGAGGAGGCCTCTTAATATTTTTCCTCCACCTGCATAAAATTATGTAAAATAATTGTTTAGAGGATTTAAGGGGAGGATAGGAATGCGTTCCTCACAGGGATTTCCACTCCCATTCCTACTCTGAACTCTTGCAACCCTCTGGAAGATTTGCCCAGCTGTCTTTCCCAATCAGTCAAGCATGTGGAAAGATATGCTAGCAAGTAGTATCCTTTAAAAAGGTATTGACAAAAGAAAAAAATGAATAGCAAAAGGGGGTGGGGGGAAAATTCAACCAATGAAGTCCTTTCTGGTCCCAGGATTCTGAATGGAATGTATGATACTAGGTAAAGGTTCCCCTTGCACATATGTGCTAGTCGTTCCTGACTCTAGGGGGCGGTGCTCATCTCCGTTTCAAACCTGAAGAGCCAGTGCTGTCTGAAGAAGTCTCCGTGGTCATGTGGCCGGCATGACTAAATGCCAAAGGTGCACGGAACACTGTTACCTTCCCACCAAAGGTGGTCCCTATTTTTCTACTTGCATTTTTACGTGCTTTCGAACTGCTAGGTTGGCAGAAGCTGGAGTAGTAAGGGGGGCTGTTCACCCCTTTACGTAGCACTAGGGATTCAAACCGCCGACCTTTCGATCGACAAGCTCAGCTTCTTAGCCACTGAACCACCGTGTCCCTATGTATGATACTAGCCATCCCTTTAATGGCCACTCTCTTCTTCAAGGTTGCCTCAGCCTTCCATAGTCGGTAAAATGAGGACCCAGATTGTTGGGGGGTAATATGCTGACTCTGTAAACCACTTAGAGAGGGCTGAAAAGCTCTATGAAGTGGCATATAAGTCTAAGTGCTACTGTGCTGCTCTACCAGAGAATCCGTATACAAAGGCTGAAAAGAAACAAAGCAACATTAGGTAATGCACCACAAAAAAGGCATGTAGGAAGTTGAGAAGCATAAGAACAATGGCAGTAGTGGCAACTGAAGCTGAAGGCAAACTCCATCTGTGAAGACACCAAAGCTGTACACCCTGAGCAGAGCCCAAGAACTGAGGATGAAAAAGAAATATATGCATTACACTCCAAGTGGATCTTTTCAACGAAACGTAAGAAAAATCTTCTAAACTTGTAATGCTAGAATGGTAGGCAAGGGAACATCAGTGCTATGAATTGTGGTATTGTGAAGGGGCACCCACAAAATCAAGGTGGAATAAGTAATTAAAAATCAGTGTTAAGAAAACAATCTCAGTTGTGCTAGACTCCAAGAAGGTACTTCAAACATCAGAGATGCTTTCTCCTTAAATTTATAAACACAAACAACTGCTTTACTGTTTGATTCTCTAACACAAAAGACCAATTTTCTTTTAAGGGCCTTACAGGAAATAGCTGCTATATTTTTTTTTTTTACATTTCATAATACAAAGTAACAGCTTTCTTTGAGTTCTGCCAGAATAGCTGTCTTCATATGCTATTAACTCTTCAGCGGTTGAAACTCAAGAGACAAAAGGACAAAGGTTATGGGCTTTTTCACAGTTAGTTATTAAGTATGGTTTAAGTTCAAACTGGTCAAACAAAGTGGGGATTTTAAAAGTCAGGGGGAAGTTCTATCTATAAAAGAAATGGCACCTCTCATTTGTTAGGTTAGTTAAACATTCTCCCTATGGGTTACCATCCTTACAATAACTTACAATAGGGAAAAAATAAATTCTATAGCCATAGGGGTCCTTAGAGAAGTCGACTTTATAAACACTTACAGCAAAGAAAACATACAGATTGGGGGGGGGGGGGTTAGCACAGTGGTGAGATCCTGCTGGTTTAACAACCGGTTCGGTGATCGCACACTTCGCTGCGTGGTTTTACGAAAACTTACCTTCTGCATTACTGCTGGGGAATAACACAGCGGAGGCGGGGCAATCTGCTCTGCCGGGCGAATCAATGGAGAAGATATAGGTCAGTGAAGCGCAGGGGCGGGTGGGTGGGCCGACCTGATGGTCGGAGTGAACCGGTTCGCTCCCAGCTGATTGTCGGAGCTACCGGTTCGCCTGAACCGGTCCGAACCGGTAGAATCCCACCCCTGGGTTAGCATATATATATTGCCTAAAAATGTTCTCCAATGAGGCTTTGATAAATAATTCAGTAGAGAAGGGGTGTCAAACTAGATTTTATTGAGGGCCGCATCAGGGTTGTTTGACCTTGGGGGGCTGGGGTGTGCCTGGACATGGACATGGTGACCGTGGCCTGCTTGACGTCACTCATGTTGGGGGTGCCTGTGGTGGCCTGAGTGCTCTGCCAGTGAAAATGGTCTCCCAGGCTCCGTTTTCAGCTGCGATGGCCTCCTGTAACCCTCTGCCAGAGATGGCCTCACAGTGATGGCCTCTGCAGCCCTCCCGAGCTCTGTTTTTGCTGGCAGACACACCGCAGGCCGGTCCTTTGCTGTTTTCAGGGCGGCCCCATGGGCCAGATCTAAGCACCCTGCGGGCCAGATCTTGCCCCTGGGCCTTGAATTTGATACCCCTGCAGTAGAGCATGTAGCTTTGTAAAAAGAAAAAGCCGTAATATCAGCAGATAGATATGGGAACTTTGTGTTTTGAAAGACCAGTTCTGACCTACCTGTAATGTTAATTCTATTGGATCCCTCTGTTGGTTTTTCTCTTTGTAAATAATAATAATAATAATAAATGACTTCCTAAACTTCTCAGTGTGATTGATTTAAGCCCCCAGAGTTGTATGCTCATCAATTTTGAGCCAGTGTTTGGGATAGAAACAATAATAATAGAAAACAATTCCTAGCCGGTTGCAAAAGGGAATTAACTTTCAAGATGCTTTTTGTTTAAAAAGGTACAAAGCCTCTTCTGTATTGAAATAACATGTAGTTTTCAGATGTTTCTGGCAGAACCAGGGCAATGGAGTGGCAGCAGAAATGGTACGGAGTTCATTAGGTCAAGAAAGAAATAGAATGATAAGATGCTGCTCTCCAAAAATCCTTTCAGCAGGTTGAGTTGAATCAATATACCCCTCAGGTAAACAAACATTAGGTTGTGCATTTTGAGTGGGCTTTTATTCACTGTTTCCATGAAGCCTAGGTTTGAATTACTACATTTCAAAAAAAAAAAAAAAAAGTGGAGAAAGCAGGGTTGAAATTTTCATAGGCATGCTGTCTGAATCCTCTTCACTGACTGACATTATAGCCTGAACTCTGAAGTTAATTTTAGATTTTATTCATACCTATGTTGTACTGTAAGGTGAAAGCAGGAAAAAATGTTTAACAAAAATCTCTAAAGTTTGCAAGTAAGATTAAAATGTCCTCCAACAAAAAGTGAGAGGAATGTTCAGGGTAGGCAGAGTCTCCCTGGAAAACCTCAGATCACACAATTGTCCTTCCTGTTTAATTCATCAAATCAAGTCTCTCAATAAATAAGAACTCTAAGCAGATTACAATAAAGGTTTTATCGAAATATACTTATTCGCTTAAAAATATGCATTTATAATATGTAATTATATGCATATATAGCCAGGGACGTGGTGACTCAGTGGCTAAGACGCTGAGGTTGTCAATCGAAAGGTTGGCAATTTAGTGGTTCGAATCCCTAGTGTCACGTAATGGGGTGAGCTCCCATTACTTGTCCCAGCTTCTGCCAACCTAGCAGTTTGAAAGCATGTAAAAAATGCAAGTAGAAAAATAGGGACCATCTTTGGTGGGAAGGTAACAGCGTTCCGTGCGCCTTTGGCATTTAGTCATGCCAGCCACATGACCATGGAGACTTCTTCGAACAGCGCTGGCTCTTGGACTTTGAAATGGAGATGAGCACCGCCCCCTAGAGTCGGGAATGACTAGCACATATGTGCGAGGGGAACCTTTACCTTTACCTTATATGCATATACATTTGGTATTGTATTTATGATATTACATGCACATACATTTGAAAATATTTTTGTACACACTTTTATTTTTTCAAATGATTTGTACTTGCTCTGAGGTCCTATTTTTTGTTTAAGAAAAATATGTTGGCTTTATTTGCACAACGTGCTTTACTGCATCATCATAAGAATGCTTATTCAACTCCAAACAGATATTAGTTGTAGCCAAACATTTCAAGGGGAGGCAAATTAGTGGTGGTAGTAATATAATTAATCTATGAGCTGTGGTGGCACAGTGGTTAGAATGTGGTATTGCAGGTTAGCTTTGCCCACAGCTAGGAGTTTGATCCTGACCAGCTCAAGGTTGACTCAGTCTTTCATCCTTCTGAAGTTGTATGAAATGAGCACCCAGATTGTTGGCAAATGCTGACATTTGTAAACTGCTCAGAGAATGTTGTAAAGCACTATGGAGCAGTATATATGTCTAAGTACTACTGTTATAATCTTCTTAGCGGCTGGTAGAATAAGTTTTTTTTAAAACTGCTAGTTTAGCGATCAAGTCATTTGACCTTATGTGTTGCTATAACAAAAACGAGTCAATTGACAGGAAAAATGGATGGACATTGGGAAAACTCTTTTTCAAACAACCCTGAAAAAGTAGCTCAAAAGAACATTATTAAAGAACATTATTGAGTTTCTTTAAATTTTGTTAGTATTAATCTTTAAATATGTATTATTAGTCAACTGGGATTCTTTGCCACTTGTTATTCTTTTTCCTGGTTTCAAAACATTTAATCTTCCAATTTATTAGCATATAAATCTGCTTCTTTCTTGGGCAGATATCGGCACCACTATTTACGGAATACTGTGAACATTTTGCTTTCATTTCCAATTGAATTCATTAAACCAATTAAATACAAAAGGATTGTAGTTGTGCAAAACGTTCATGGAAAGAGGAATAGGAAAAATTATGGAACAAAAATTGTAAATTAACATTGTCGACCACATATAAAGAAAATCAGTACAAAATGTTTTATAGGTGGCATTTAACACTGGCGAGATTGGCTAAAATGTACGCAAATATGAAACCGGACTGCTGGAAGTGTAAATATAAGGACGGAACATTTTACCACATGTGGTGGCAATGCCCAAAAGCAAAGAAATATTGGGAACAGATAAGAAGATGGTTACAGGAGATAACAGGACAACAAATTGAATTTAAACCTGAATTATTTTTATTAGGAATAATTAATCAAAGGATAAAGAAGCAACTCCAACATATCATTTTACATATAGTAACAGCAGCATGAATTGTTTATGCCCAATGTTGGAAACTTAAAAATATATCAGCCAATGAGAGGATTATTAATAAGATATTAGATTGTGCCTAGATGTATAAACTCATGTTAGAAATAAAAGGCAAGGAAGAAACAGAATTTTATGAGGTTTGGGATAAGTGGTATAAGTGGTTAGAACAGAGAAACAAAAATGTATAGAAATAAATGTAGATAACTGTTAGAGACACATGACACAGTACTGTTAAAAATGCTTATTGTTATGTAAATTGGAAAAATGGAAAATAAAAATTAATAAAAAACTTTCCTGGAAAGAATTGGTTGTTTGCATCCATATCACATTTTAATTTATATCAGATTAAGTCTTAAGAAACCAAATAATGCAAAAAACAACAACAACAAAAAACCATTTATCCTGAAATGATCAAGACAAGATTCCCTCCAATCTTTAACCTGTCAAAAATGATAGTGGGCAAAATCAATCCCCTTATTTAGGTCAAATAATCCATTATTTAACAATTTTTTTTTAAATTTGATTTATATGCCGCCCTTCTCCGGAGACTCAGGGCGGCTTACAATGCGCTAAGCAATAGCCTTCATTCTTTTGTATATTTATACAAAGTCAGCTTATTGCCCCCACAACTGGGTCCTCAATTTACCTACCTTAGAAAGGATGGAAGGCTGAGTCAACCTTGAGCCTTGGCGAGATTCGAACCTGCAGTAATTGCAGGCATTTGGTCTTAATAACCAGCTTAATAACAGGGTGCCTTAGACCACTGTACTACCAAGGCTCTTGAGTGAATTGAATTGAGTGAAGCATTGTTACAGAACAAAAGCAACATATAACTTTAATCCCATTTCAATTAAATTTCTTCTTTGCAGAAAGCACAACTTTATTGTCCATTTGCAATAATCTTTGTAGGAAAATACTACTTACGCATGCTGCTTGATGGCAAAATTTGTCAGGCATTTGGGTTTCTTGTGAAAGAACCTAATAAAAATTGCTCTCCTTAACAGCAAGCTGCCTGCATGCTGAAATGAGTTCTGTGGTTAGTCAGATGATGAAGGTTAATGAGGGATAGGGCGAGTTCTTCCTACTAACACACCCAAGCTGTACTTTTGATTACTGAAAAGACCTGAAGGATACTTGCCACAGTCATTTAGTGCTACTCTCTCTGCATGGATACATTTTATTCTTGTTTTCAAAATGATTCATTAGCATAATTTTCTCAGCACTGTAACAGGAAATGTTCTATTGCTGTAGATCACACCAGAACTCTCAGTTCCTTTGAAAACTTATTTTTTTTTTTAAATAATCAGCCCTTTCAGAAAATGAAAGGTGGGCTGAAAAATCTATAGGAATATGTTGAGTATAAATAGGAAAACCAAACTCAAATGTTTGGCATTTCTATCAATGATTGCCAGGTAAAACATTTTAGATAGATAGATAGATAGATAGATAGATAGATAGATAGATAGATAGATAGATAGATAGATAGATAGATAGATAGATAGATAGAGGTAGGTAGGTAGGTAGGTAGGTAGGCAGGCAGGCAGGCAGGCAGAATTCTTAATTGGCCAAGTGTGATTGGACACACAAGGAATTTGTCTGGTGAATATGGTCTCAGTGTAAATAAAAAGAAAAGGTACATTAGTTAAGAATCATAAGGTACAACACTTAATGATAGTCATAGGATACAAATAAGCAGTCAAATCATACTAGGAAACAATCAATATAAGTCGTAAGGATACAGCAACAAGTTACAGTCATACAGTCATAAGTGGGAGGAGATGGGTGATAGGAAGGATAAGAAGATTAATAGTAATACTAATGCAGACATGAATAGTTTGACAGGGTTGAAGGAAATATTTGTTTAGCAGAGTGATGGCGTTTGGGAAAAAAATGTTCTTGTGTCTAGTTGTCCTGGTGTGCAATGCTCTATAGCGTCATTTTGAGGGTAAGAGTTGAAACAATTTATGTCCAGGATGTGAGGGGTCTGTAAATATTTTCACAGCCCTCTTTTTGACTCGTGCAGTATACAGGTCCTCAATGGAAGGCAGGTTGGTATTACCGGTAATTGCTTTTTCTGCAGTTCTCATTATCCTCTGAAGTCTGTGTCTTGATAGGTTGCAGAACCAAACCAGACAGTTATAGTGGTGCAGATGACAGACTCAATAATTATAATAGTAAATAGTATTAATAAAAAATAATAGCTAGCTAGCTAGATAATCTCCTATTTCTAAACCGTCCATCTCCCTCAGAGAGGGCCCCTGGATTAAATGGAAGACAGGATTGCTTGGGAAAGAGAAAGGGAAAAGAAGAGTGTGTATACCTCTTACTGATAAACAATGAAATTAGATAGCACAAGCCTGAATTAAATTTTCCTGATATAAGACCTTTGCAAAATGCAAAACAACATTTCCCCCCAAAAAATTTGATTTATTAGACCAATTATTTTTTGGGAGACAAGAAGATAAGGTGATTTCACTTGCTAGGTATTAAGAGGCAATTCTGAGACCTTCAGGAAGGCAATTAAGAAAACATGCACACAATTGAATATAGACAAAACCAAGATCCACTGAGTTCACTGGAGCTTACTTTCAAATAAATAACATAGGAATGCTCACATTTTAGTCACTCCACACTTTCTGTAGAAAAAAAAAAGTATTGTTTTGTGTTAAATCTAACAAGCACAGTGTGAATAATTTGATAAAAGAGAGAAAAACGGAACTGTTACATTTTTATTCTTACAAAAATCACAGCACAGGTTTAATTCTCTCACCTGCAACACCACAATTTGTGTTAGTTACTTAATTATTATAAATAGTGACTCAAATTATAGAGGAAATAGAATACAAACTAACTGAGTTGGAAGGGACCTTATAGGTTTTCTAATTTAACCCTCTGCTCAAGTAGGAGACCCGATACCAGGGGTACCAAAACCCCTGGGCCACAGCCCCCTACCAGGCTGAGGCCTGTTCAAAACCGGGCTGTGGAAAAAATGGGCAAGCACACGTGTGAAGCTCCACTCATGCAAGCGGCGGTCAGGCATGCACATCCCCGTGAAGCTCCACTCATGTGAATGGAGGGCACTTTCCCTTACACATGAAGCTCAATTCGTGTGAACAGAGCTTCATGTGCGAGCACCATCTCCTCGTCTTAGTGGAGCTTCGCAAGTGAGCGCAAGCAGCCTTCGCTCATGTGCGAAGCTCCACTTGTGTAAGAGGAGGGTGTGCATGCACTTGTGCAAATGGAATTGTGCAAGCACATGTGTGCCTGCCATTCACATGCCCCCCCCCATGCACTAGTCAGGCTGCCAAGCTGGATAGTTTGGGGACCACTGCCTTTTACTATTCCAGACAAACAGCTGTCCATATATGAAGGAGAATGAAAATCATTTGTATTTTGGCAAATTTACCATTCAATACTGCCTAAGGTTTACACTTTTTCCCCTCCTCTCTTTGTTACTGGATTGAATTACAGAGCAATTTATTAATGCTTCTCTATAGGAGGAGGTGGTGCCCCAGCACTTTAAGGAGACTGTGGTCCACCCTCTTCTTAAGAAGCCATCGCTGGACTCCACCCGGTTGGATAATGTTGCAGGTCCCATCCCTGAGGGAGATACACCTGGTGGGACCCAGAAGAAGGGCCTTCTCCGTGGTGACTCCCTCGCTCTGGAGCTGCATTCTCCCAGAGATTAGAATGGCCCCCACTCTAATACTCTTTTGGAAGGCGCTGAAGACCTGGTTCTGCCAGTGTGCCTGGGGAACCCAGAGCGGGATGGAGCCCATTAAATGGCTTGTGTGATCTGCTGTCGCCGGGACGGGGGGTGGGAGGTGATTTTGTTATATTGTACTATATTAATTTATTTGATTCTTTTTGTTAATTTTTATTGTTTTAAATGTGGTTTTATATTCTGTAAGCCGCCTTGAGTCGCCAAGGGCGAATAGGTGGCTAAATAAATAAATAAATAAATAAATAAATAAATAAATAAATAAATAAATAAATAAATTCGGCTGAAATATTTATGGTGAAATGTGCATGGGCCAATATCCAAACTGTAGGCAATCAATTCTACACACCCAAATACTTTAAATTTCTAAGCCATTTGAAAAACCACTTTTGAAATTTAAAAGTACTAAAACATAAATGGCCGTAAACATTTATCGCTTTCGCTTTTCTCCCCAGTGAAAATGAAAATTTCAGCAAATTGTTTATGAATAAGAAGTGGGATTTTTGCAGCCATCCTCATTACAAAGCAGCCAGGAATCAGTGAGTGTATATTGCATTAACTGCACAATAATACCTCCAAGAAATTGTTGTCTCTCCCACTTCTCATAGCTGAATTTCTCAAGAGAAGACATTATGAATAAATTCCTCACATGGGGATTTTTTCAGCTGAAAGAAGATGGAAAGGAGGGTTGCAGAGTTATTAACAGATATTCGGGGGAAATAACAATAAAACAACCATTAGCAGCCCACATCCCAAAAGGAAAAATACCTTGAAAAACTAGAAATCAGATGTTAGCAACTTTATATTCATTTATATATCATATTCTGCCCATGTCAAAATGATGTGGCAGGCTTATATTACTTGAAAATAACTTTGAAAAATATAATATAATCTGTTCCATTCTTTTTTCATGCTAGTGCATTTTAGTCGTGTTCTAAAATGTCTAGTTAATCGGTTAACATGCTTCCTAGAAATTATGGAAGTTGTAATCTGGGTGCAATCATTTTATGAAAATCTACTACTTTGCTTCTTTCTTTAAAAACTAAAAAAAACAACAACAACCATTGACTGTCTCTATTTCCCTAAGTGCTCTAACAGAATTGTTTAGGTTAAAGGTCTAAACTCCTTTGCCTTCCAAATTTATTTTCTAATAATTAAATTGAGCCCAATGTTAATAGACAAAATGAGTAGCTGTTGTAGATTAGTATCCTTTTTATTGGCACTTAACATCATAAATCAAATTAACCTCTTGCATTCCTCAAAGTATTTAGTGCCAGATCTCTTTGTTCCCTCTTGGATTTAATAGAAGAGAATCTTCCTAATCTCAAAACCAGTGGTGAAATCCAATTTTTTTTACTACTGGTTCTGTGGGCGTGGCTTGGTGGGTGTGGTGTGGTGTGGCTTGGTAGGCATGGCTTGGTGGGTGTGGCAGGGGAAGGATACTGCAAAATCTCCATTCCCACCCCTTTCCAAGGGAAGGATACTGCAAAATCCCCATTCCCATCCCACTCTGGGGCCAGCCAGAGGTGGTATTTGCCGGTTCTCCAAACTACTCAAAATTTCTGCTACCAATTCTCCAGAACCTGTCAGAACCTGCTGGATTTCACCTCTGCTCAAAACTAAGGGAAGTTGGAAAACTCAGAATATTCTGTGGCAAGAATGAACATTACAGATATTATAGACTTAAAAGCAAAGAACAAAAAGTGTCCCAAAATTTTGTCCCATGTGCAAAACATTTTTTTTCAATCTCAATTCTTTTCAATGTTATGCAATGAGTTTTTTATACTATACCTATAGAGATTTGAAGAGTGTATAGGCAACCCGCCCCACTCTTTCCATCCCTATTGGTTAAGTCAAGAGTGCATATTCTACCTTTAAGAATATTTTGTTGTTGTTGTTTGTTTGCTATTGCTTTCCCTTTTGTTTCATGATTATGTTTTCTGTTTTAGTCAAGCTGCCAATTCTGCATATCTGTATTAACCAAGAGCTACTGCGTTCTTGAGATTTATAGTTGTCAAATGGAAAAAAAAACATATGCTTTAATTGTTTGTTGAGCTTTACAAGTAGAAAAATTTAAGAAAAATGCTGAAAACAGAACTCAGTTCCAAAGAGAGTTCTAGACAGATTGTCACCTGTCAGACCTAAGAAGCTATTAGAGTCCAGTTCTTTATTTGTTTATACCCAATTCTTGCCAAATTAAAACAATAACCTTGTAATATAATAGATGCTACCTTGATTCTATAGCAGGGGTCTGCAACCTTAAACACTCAAAGAGCCATTTGGACCTGTTTCCCACAGAAAAGAAAACACCAGGAGCCACAAAACCCTTCCCGTGCCTGCCTATTTCTTGAGCGGCCACAAAACTAGCATATGTAGTTGAATTAAATGTTCTGTTTTCTTCTGAAACTTTTCTTTTCTTGGATTTATTCATGTTTGGCCTACCGGGGATTGAAAAGCTCAATAAATTGCATGCCGGTGGGTGTCGCACATTGGCAGTTGTGAGGCATATTTTGAGTGACAGGGAGCCGCAGCAGAGGGGTGAAAGAGCCACATGCGGCTCCAGAGCCACAGGTTGCTGACCCCTGTCAAAGTGTGGCTACTTTGAACCTTTTCCTCTCTCCCCCATAAAATTCAGGACTTGACAGTGTCTTGTTTCTGCCCTTTTCTGAAATAAGCTAACTTCGCCCTGAGAAACTGTGGTGCTATTGTCAACATTCCTCCCACACCTTCCCTAGCTACAAATTCTATTACATCATCTCTCCTTTTTAATACTCAGTAGTTTTATCTCTGAGTTGTTATTATTTAGTTTTATGATAGTTTAATTGGTTTTTATTTATATACTTATTTATGTTTTTAAAGAACAAGGAACTTGTTTCAAATTTTCATTTGCCCCTGTAGTATAACATTAAAATGTTTCTCATTTTGTTCTTTCGCAGCATAAACTACTTATTTTGAGTGCTCTTATGTTGAAATCATGGGACACAGAAAACATTCCGACTGAACTTTATAGATAGAAGTTTTATGCTAGGCTGAGAAGAAAAGGGTTTTATGTCATATAAATCCCTTTTAAAATCTTCAATAGCCTTCTTCCACTGGAGAAGCAGATGCTGAAAGTGATCTCAGAACCATTGGCTGCAATCTCCTGGACTCCTGGATTATAGGAGAAGTCCTAGAAGACTGGAGAAAAACTATCCTCATTACAATTTTTAAAAAGGGAAATAAGAGCCTTGGTGGTGCAGCAGACTAAAGTACTATTAAGTAACACCAGCTGCCTGCAATTACTAAAAGTTCAAATTTCACCAGGCTCAAGGTTGACGCAGCCTTCCATCCTTTCGCGGTAGGTAAAATGAGGACCCGGATTGTGGAGGCAATAAGCTGACTTTGTATAAAAAGAACACTGCTTAGGGGGACCCGAAAGCCCTACTAAGCAGGTATATACAAAAGTATGAAGGCTATTGCTTAATGCATTGTAAGCCGCCCTGAGGGTGGCATATAAATCGAACCAATAAATAAATAAAGAAATAAATAAGAGGCTAATGATCTACAAGTCAATATTCTTGACATCAATACCTAGAAAAACCCAATGAGGTTGCAAGTCATTAAAAAGGAATAATGTGATGATTAGAAGCCAACATGGGATTTGTTAAAATAGATCATGCCTTAAAGGTTTTGTTTATTTATTTTTTTACAAAGCCAGTAGATTAATAGACCAAGGCAACATTATGGAAGCGGTGTCCCTGGCCCTAAGAAGTTTGACAAAATGATCATAGCTTTCTTTTTGAGAAAGTGAAATGAAATAAATAGAATATAATTCTTTATTGGCCAAGTGTGAATGGACACACAAGGAATTTGTCTTGGTGCATACGCTCTCGGTGTACATAAAAGAAAAGATACATTCGTCAAGAATCATAAGGTACAACACTTAATGATAGTCATAGGGAAACAGTCAATATAAATCTTAAGGATACCAGCAACAAGGTTACAGTCGTACAGTCATAATGGGATGGATAATCCTACTATCACACCAATGTACTGTTGGTTGAAAACCACATCTAGCATGTAACCCTAAACAGATGGAGATGGAGTATCTACAGGGATGGAGGTGCCTCAGTTCTGGTGCTCCATCACTGGAGGTTTTCAAGAAGAGACTAAACAGCCACTTGTCTAGCATGGTAGAGGGTCTCCTGCTTGAGCAGGTGGTTGGACTAGAATACCTCCAAGGTCTCTTCCAACTTTGTTATTCTGTCTTGGCCTATGTAATATTTTTTTTTATAATTGAGTTAAATAAAGGAATGCAATAAGTTTTCAGATGACAGAAAACTGGGGTTGGGGGTTTCTAATATCTCAAAACACGGAGTCAAGGTTCAAAAAGAAAAACTCAGGAGACAGACTTGAGGTTCAAAAAGATGGTGAAGGGTTTAGAGGCTTTACATTATGAAATTTTTTTTAATGAACTGGGTATGTTTAATCTAAAGAAAAGAAGGCTAAGAGGAGACATGTCTTCCAATACATGAAGGGATATCAAAAAGAAGAGGGTGTTTATTTGGTGTAATTCCTAAGAATAAGAACCAATATTAGAGACTTTCAGTGAGAGAGATTCAAATTCAAAATAAAGAAGAATTTCCTGACTGTGAGGATATTAAATACTGCTCCGGAACTGTGTGTTCTCTATCACCTGAAGCTTTCAAGCAAAGAATGGATAGCTATTTATCTGGAATAGGCTGACAAGTTGGATTAAAAGACCATTAAAGTCTCTTCTAAATTTATGATTCTATATCGGATTACAACCATTCATTTAGTGACTGTTTGAAGTTAAAACAGCACTGAAGAAAGTAACTTACGACCGTATTTCACATTTATGACCATTTCAACGTCTCTACGGTCACACAATCAAAATTCAGACACTTAGCAACTGACTCATATTCATGACGGTTGCAATGTCCTGGTGTCACCTTTTGTGACCTTCTTACGAGCAAAGTCAAAGGGAAATTAGATTCATTTAGCTACCATTCATGTTAGTAGCTTAACAACTGTAGTGATTCACTTAACAATTGTGGCAAGGTAGGTTGTAAAATGGGGCAAAACTCGCTTGACAACTATCTTGCTTAATAACCGAAATTTTGGGTTCAATTGTAGTCATAAATTGAAAATTACTTGTATACATGTGAAGCTATTTTCTTTTATTTTCAGACATGTTCCTTCCTGGAACTTTTGCTCACATAGTTAAGGTTAAGACAGCAGGCTAGAAACTGAAGATGTGAGTTCGAATCCCTTGTTAGGAATGAAAGCCAGCTAGCTGACTTGGGCCAATCATTCACTCTCAGCCTAATTCTCCTCACAGCAGTGGTGGGTTCCTCCCGGTTCCCCCTGGTTCCGCCGAGCCGGTAGCAGTGATGATATGACATCACTGAACCGGTTCTGCCCCCCCTCCTGCCCCCCCCACATTATTCTTACCTTTTATTTGGCCCCATCCCCAATCAATTGCTGCCTCCTGAGTCCCAGCTGATCGGCTAGAGGGGAAAAAACTGTTTAAACTTTTGCCGCGGGGCTTCAAAAGGCCACCCTACAGCTGATCAGTGTTAAAAGAAAACAAATGAGTAGACTGGTGCCTGCAAAAATAAATAGGTAGACCAGTGCCTGCAAAAATACATGAGTAGACCGGTGCCTGCAAAAATAAATGGGTAGACCAGTACAGCTCTGCAACCAGTTAAAAGCCTGGTAGACCAGTACCTCTGCTAAATCCTAAAGAATTGTCACATGACCATCAAGCCACACCCACAAAATAAGCCACGCCCACAGAACCTGTAGTAAAAAATTTTAGAACCCACATTTGCCTCACAAGGTTGTTATTGTGGCGAAAATAGATGGCAGAGTATTAGATATGTTCACCTTCTTGGGTTGTTTATATAAAGAAAAAAGGAAACAAACAAACAAATATAGTGTCGTTGTTTCCAGCAGACCGACTGAAGCTGTTGTTAGAGAATGTTCCCTATGCTCACCTGTCTTGCTTACTTTAAATCCTTCTTCCCAAGTCTTCATGGGAAAAAAGAAATCAATTCCTAATCCCAATACAAAATTGGAAAAGGGATAGAATATACATATAAAATTTGTAAATGCCATGCACAATAATGGTACTATGTAATAAAAATAATAATAATGAGGGCATGAATTATCATTGATGTTCAATTTTACATATGTTAAAAAATGAAACAGTTTTGCTAAATATTTGTGTGAGAATTGTGTGCTAGGAGGAAATATTATTTCAGTTATTTGAATTTATATTCTTTTTATTTAGCTATGAACTAATGTTCATCTGCAGAATTTTATTTTAGAATACAAAAGAAAATAATCTTGGGGGGAGGGAGGAAGTGAAGCTTGACAGGTGATGGATGGATAAAACTGAATTCCTAAAGAGAAAATTGCAAACCAAGCTCATATCTTTAGAAACAAGCTGTACATAATTATTACCATTTTCCCCGTTCTTAAATACAAAAGGAGTTTCTGTCTCTAACAAACAATACAGCTATATGTATATACACATTTATTATTTTAAAACCTTATAAAAATCAGAAATGCCTCAGAACAGTATTTAATTTCGACCTCTGTAACTTAGATTAAAACAGAAAACAAAGTACAAATTATGTATAAATCCCTTATGGTAGAAGCCTGCATTGATCTCATTCCTTCTTTTCAGTTCAGAACCGCCAACTTGAGCTCCCCCTTCAAGAGGTAGTTGGTCAAATGTTATGTGGAAAGAAGAATTCAGAAAAATGTGATCCTCAGACATGGCTTTTAGTTACAAGGACCACATGATGTAAGAAAGCTGTGTACTCCGAAAGGCGGGCAGCAGTTGCCATAGTCAAGGGCTATTCCAAGCTGAACTGTGTTGGCGGCTAAATTAAAGATGCACCCAAGCAAATTAAAGCTTTTCTACAAAGAAAAGAAGAGTGAGCTGTGGGAGAACAGGAATGTTTAAAATTAGAAACCCTCTTCAAAGCTGCTAACAGTTAAATATAAATGAGGAAATCTAGCAGATGACTCTTTGGTGTTTTCAGTCCTGAAACCCTGTTTTTCAAGCATAAATTCTAACAGAGGCTACACAAATCGATGCTCGTTTAGCATTATCAATAGATTGGGGTGGAGAAGCAGAAGGAAAAGTTAACACTAACAGTGCTAAGACATTTGAGCTATATTATTTGATTAAATACAGCTTTATGTAATGTAGAATTAGCTTGGTTGACTTCAGCAGAGGCCCCCCGAGGAGTTTTTCTATAGCCATTGCTCAAACAGCTTTGCTAACACTCCCTTTCACTTTTAAATGAACCAAAGTAAATAGATACTATCCAATTCTGAAATGCCAATATATTTGCAAAAGGGAAAAGGTGTACAGAATATTCTTCACCAACCTCATGCAGGGTTTACCTTGTATAATTATGAACTATAGTTTAAATCTAATGCATAAATAAATATACCTAATGAATACACTATTCTTATGCAGCTATAGTTAGATGTAGCTAGCAAAATCAAATGTAACTTTATCCTACGTAGAATTTTTACTCAATGTAATTATGTGAAAATCATGCCAACAACACTGGAAATGAGTATCTTTTAGGGAAAGGAAATCCCCATTACAGGTAGTCCTTGACTAACAACTACAATTGAGCCCAGAATTTCTGTTGTTAAGCGAGACAGTTGTTAAGTGATTTTTGCTACATTTTACAAATTTTCTTGCTACAGTTGTTGAGTGAATCACTGCAATTGTTAAGTTAGTAGCATAAGGTGACCAAACGTCCCGCTTTTGGCAGGACAGTCCCGATTTTTAGCAATTTGTCCCGTGTCCCGTGGCGTTTTAAAAAAGTCCCGATTTTTCATTCTGCCTCCTGAGTCCCGGCTGCCTCCTGAGTCCCAGCTGATGGCTAGAGGAAAAAAAAAACTGTTTAAACTCTTGCCGCGGGGCTTCAAAGGGCCGACCTACAGCTGATCAGTGTTAAAAGAAAACAAATGAGTAGACCCATGCCTGCAAAAATAGAAAAAACAGCCCCTTACAGCTTCCGCATAGGTTAATTGGCTGCAAAGAGTTCCTGCAGCAGATTTTTTCCCCCTAGCTATGCTGAAAAAGCGAAAGCGAAAGTAAAGCTGCAACGTGACAAAATGAGGCAAAGAGAGATTTCTTTTTCTTTTTCCTCACCAAAAAAGGTAGGTGCAAAACTGCAAACAATGGGAAATTTAGGGCAAAAGAGGAGAGTTCAAGATTTTAAAACACAAAAGAAAAAAAGCTCTATTTAACTAGGGAATTGTAATAATTGAGATACTATTAATAATTGTATATTGTGTTGAAAGCAGAAATGGTTAAGTTGTGGTTGGAGGAATATACGGGGGAAATTATTTGGTTTATTATTATTGGTAAATATAATTAATTGATTTGTAAGAAATTGAATTGCATGGAAATAATTGGAATATTCATGTTCATATTGATTAATATACAAAAAAGATAGTTATATAACTAATTGATTTATATTAAAATGTTGAATTTGTGTTAAACAACTGTATTACATAATTACATAATTACATAATTACATAATTAACCAATGTGAGGATGGATATAAAAATCGATGACAATGGGAAGGGGTATAATATAAATAGAAGGGAAAAATTGAATTTGATTAAGATTAGAGATGAGGATGAAGGGTAATATTGGTTTTTTAAAAAAATAGATGAGGAATAAATATGGCAAAAAGGAAATATAGAAATTGTAAATTTAATTGAAATGACTAAATTTGTGAACCAGCCAAATATTCTGTTCAAAGAAAATACATTGTATGTATGTGTGTTTCTAATTATTGCTATTTATTCATATTTGTTCTCTTTTATTCTTTAAAGTTTAACAATTCATTCTTTATCTTAATATCTTTATATTTGTTTGGGGTTGGCTTTCTTCCCTTTCATCTTTTTTATTGTACAGCAATCTTTCTCCTCAAACCTACCACCTCTCTCTTTTCTTTCCTTCTTACTCTCTCTTCCCCCCACCCTCTTTTTCTCCTCCCTACTTCCTCTTCCTTTCTCCTTCTCCTCCTCTCTTCCTCTCACTCCTACTCTAATTTCCCTTCCTTCATCCCTCTCTATTGCTGTATCCTTTAATGCATATGGACTACTCAGAGGGCTGAAAAAGTTATTTTTGACTGGTCTTCACACTTTTGACCAGTCCTCAAACTTACGACTGTCCTCACATTTTATGTTTTTTGCCCTATCTTATCACCATGGTGAAGAGAAGCAGTTGTGAAATGAGTGACATGGTTGTTAAGAATGCTGCACGGGCATAAATGTGAGGATGGTCATAAGTGTGAAGACCAGTCAAAAGTGCGAGGACCTGTCAGAAATGACTTTTTTCAGCCCTCTGAGTAGTCCCTACACACATAGCCATGGCCACCCGGTCACATGACCAGCTAGCCACGCCCACCAGTCACATGACCTCCAAGCCACGCCCACAAAATAAGCCACGCCCACAATGGTGTCCCTCTTTACCAATGTTAAAATCTGGTCACCTTATAGTAGCATAGCTGTTAAGTAAATCTGGCTCCCCCATTGACATGTAGTAGGCTATATTGCTATTGTCCTTTTCATCTTCTCATTTCTCAGCTTTTCTCATCTTTTCATCTTTCCTACTATCTTCTCCTATTCATATCTTATGATTTATCACTTTTTCATTGTGAAAATAACCTTATGACTAAGGATTGTAACTATGATTATGATCTACAATCTACCACTTTGCTGTTTGTATGTATAATGAGAGCTTATGCTCTGGAGACAAATTCCTTCTGTGTTCAGTCATACTTGGCCATTAAAGAATAAGAATAAACAGAATTGTATCATAAGAAGAGCAGCAAAGATGATTAGGGGACTGGAGGCTAAAACACATGAAGAACGGTTGCAGGAACTAGGTATGTCTAGTAAGGACTAGGGGAGACATGATAGCAGTGTTGCAATATCTCAGGGGTTGCCACAAAGAAGAGGGAGTCAAACTATTCTCCAAAGCACCTGAAGGTAGAACAAGAAGCAATGGGTGGAAACTAATCAAGGAGAGAAGCAACTTAGAACTAAGGAGAAATTTCCTGACAGTTAGAACAATTAATCAGTGGAACAACTTGCCTCCAGAAGTTGTGAATGCTCCAACACTGGACATTTTAAAGAAGATGTTGGATAACCATTTGTCTGAAGTGGTGTAGGGTTTCCTGCCTAAGCAGGAGGTTGGACTAGAAGACCTCCAAAGGTCCCTTCCAACTCTGTTATTCTATTCTATTCTATAAGTTATACCTGGTGTTCAAAGTTCATGGTCTTTGGATTTGAAAAGCTTCTAGTAATTTCCAAACAAGAGCAGAGAAATATCACGTTAAGTTCTTAGCCCAATTACAGAAAACTGCAACTAAAATTATTTTAGTAGAAACAGACATATTGCGATACTAATTAAAAACTACTCTTTATACAGTTTCAATGTTATACGTGTATAATGAATTCCTGTTGTTCTGCAAATCTGAATGACCAAATGTGAGTTACTTCTAACATTAATAAAAAGACCGACGGTTACCAAAACAACAGATAACTGAAAACCTAATGAAGCAAATCTCGACATCTTGATGTCTAAATATCAGGAGAAAGAAAACAAGAATGTTGCCACCAAAACTGGTCAATACAGAAGTGTCTCATTTAGAAGTAAGGAATCTGCTAGAATTATTGTGGCTGCCATTGGACCCTTTTTTCTAATAAATATCATTAATCAAAATTCCTAAAAAATGTTTATTGCCCAGTCTAGAACCCAAAGGCAGAATTTGACAGCCACTGCAGATGAATTCACACATTGCTAAATCAGACATTTTATGATTGAACAGATTAAACGACTGGAAGTGCATTGAACACCTTCACTTATTCTGTATGTTTTTACTGAGTAATTGTATTACACAAAACCAAACAAGGATAATATACTGCATAAATTATCAGCATACCATGTTTTATTCGATAATGCACATAACACATACAATTAGCTTACATATATTTCAGCCTTATAAAACCTGATGCCCATTGTGCCACTAATGAACAGGCCCTTGAAAATTCTGTTTCATTAACTGAAGCTATTCCCATTTTTATTTTTTCCTCTTTTATTGAGAAAATAAGGGGGTCCTGCAAATGTGCAGGGTTTAAAAAAAAGCTTAAGAGTAGAAGCACAGGATGCACAGACTCAGGATGTACATACACCAGTGGTGGGTTGCCCCCGGTTCGGACCAGTACGCAAGAACCGGTAGTAAAACTGGCAGGAGGCCCTGCCCACTGCCCCAGATGTTGTCATCAGCGATTTGCGCATGCACATAAGCAGGGCATGCAATCGAAGTGAGTGGGCATGCGCGATCCCGTTGCAAACCAGTAGTAAAGGTAAGTAGAACCCACTCCTGACATACACAAAGAACTATATGCACTTTTATTTCCCTCTCCCTCTCTCTCTCTCTCTCTCTCACATCTATGTCTGTCTGTCTGTCTGTCTGTCTGTCTGTCTATCTATCTATCTATCTATCTATCTATCTATCTATCTATCTATCTATCTATCTATCATCTATCATCCATCATCTATCTGATAGAAGTACAGGATGTATATACACATATAACTATATGCACTTTTATTTCTATCTATCTATCTATCATCTATCTATCTATCTATCTATCTATCTATCTATCTATCTATCTATCTATCTATCTATCTATCTATCTATCATCTATCTATCTCATCTACCTACCTACCTACCTATCTACTTATATGTGCATGTACATATAACACAGACATACTGTATATATGAATGTATATGTATATGTGTATGTTTTTGCACATTTCATTTCAAACAAGATACTTTTATTTCTTGGTTATTAGCAGATGGTGTTTACTTTTTCACAGATTCTGGTGTGTGACTTACCATGACTAAATTGGAAAAAACGTTGATTGTTATTGTTCTAAAGCTACATCCATAATCTTGTTCCTATAAAATGGAAAGTTGGGTAACATTTAAATCTATGAAAATATGCAAGATAGTGTATAAGCGGCATCTATAATTCTCTTTTTTTCAGGGTAGTAATGCAACCCACTGAGGGCTGGCAGGGAAGAAGGAAAAGAATCAAAGCTATTGTGAAGGTAAGTTTTGCATTTATACCATAATCTTCAGGATAATTAATAAATTAATTGAAGCATATCATATATACAATCATAAATCATATGCTACAATACTTAGTGATAGTGATAGAATATGAAATAATCAATCAACATAAATCATGAAATAAAAACAACAAAGCTATAGTCATAAGAAGCTAAGGAAATAGGTAATAGGAAAGATGAGAAGGATAATAATAGTAGTAATACAGTCCTATTAGGTAGTTTGACATCCCAGGGCATAAGACAGTGTTGTGGGAATTAGTTGTTTAGCAGAGTGATAGCATGGGGGTGGGCTGTCTTATCTTTGTGTCTGGTTGTTTTGGCATGCAATACCCTATAGCCGTGATGGCGAACCTATGGCACACGTATTAGTGGGCATGCCAGCTCAGCTCTGGGGCGCATGTGTGTGCCGGCCAGCTGATTTTCGGGCCTTCTGGGCCCACCAGAAGTAGGGAAACAGGCTGTTTCCTGCCTCTGGAGGGCCTGGGGGGGTGGGGAAGGCCCGTTTTTCTTTCTTACCTGGCTCCAGATCCTCTCTGTGTATCTGGGAACGGCGAAAACAGCCTTTCCCACTCCCTTGGAGGCCCTACGGAGGCTCAAAGGGCCCATTTCCCCACTCCCGGTGGGACAGGAAGTGACATTTTTTCCTATCCCCAGCCTCCAGAGACTCCTAGAGAGGTTCCTACAGACTCCTAGAGAGGTTCTGGAGGCTGGGGACAGCAAAAAATGTCACTTCCTGTCCCACCGGGAGTTGGGAAATGGGCCTTTTCAGCCTCCATAGGGCCTCCAAGGGAGTGGGAAAGGCTGTTTTCGCTGTTCCCAGATACACAGAGAGGATCTGGAACCAGGTAAGAAAGAAAAACAGGCCTACCAGGCCATCATGTGCCAGGAGCGGGGGGGAGGGGGTTGCGCACGTATGCACGTGGGCACGTGTGCGCGCGACCCTCCCTGCCCCCCCTCTCCTGGCATGCAATGGCAAAAAGGTTAGCCATCACTGCCCTATAGCATTGTCTTGAGGAAGAAGCTGAAACAGTTTATTCCAGGATATGAGTGGTCTATAGATATTTTCACAACCCGCTTTCTGGGTCATGCAGTATACAGGTCCTCACTGGAAGGCAGGCTAGTTGCAATTATTTTCTCTGCAGTCCTAACTATCCATTAAAGCCTGTGTCTGTCTCGTTTGGCTGCTGTGCCAAACCAGACCGTTATAGAGGTGCAAATGACAGAGTCAATAATTTCTCTGTAGAACTGTATCAGCAGCTCCTTGGGCAGCCAGAGTTTTCCGAGTTGGCGCCAAAAGAACATTCTTTGTTGTGCTTTTTTGATGTTGTTTTTTGGGGTTGGGTGTCCATTTTAAGTCCTGAGATATTATAGAACCTCGAAACCTGAAGGTCTCTACTGTTTTGTTTTGTTTTGTTTTTATATGCCGCCCTTCTCCGGAGACTCAGGGCGGCTTACAATGCGTTAAGCAATAGCCTTCATACTTTTGTATATTTATACAAAGTCAGCTTATTGCCCCCACAAACTGGGTCCTCATTTAACCTACCTTAGAAAGGATGGAAGGCTGAGTCAACCTTGAGCCTGGTAAGAATCGAACCTGCAGAAATTGCAGGCAGCTGTGTTAATAACAGGGTGCATTAAACCACTGTACTACCAAGGCTACTGTTGATACTGTGTTGTCTAGTATTGTAAGAGGTGATAGTTTAAGAGGACTTCTCCTAAAATCTACTATCTACAATTTTGAGTGTGTTCAATTCAAGACTGTTCCAGCTGCACCACAGGGCCAGTTCTTCAACTTCCCATCTGTATGCAGATTCGTCATCATCCCGAATGAGACCAATCACTATTGCATCATCTGCAAACTTCAGTAACAGAAGGATCGTTTGAGATGCAATCAGTTGTATATAGAGAAAAGAGTAATGGAGAGAGCACACAGCACTGGGGAGCACCTGTGCTAATTGTACAGGTATCCAGTGTGATTTGCCTAGCTTCATCTGCTGCCTCCTATCTTCACCAAAACTAACATATGATGTCACAGTATCTGTGAGTTCATCCAAGTCAGATGTAGCTTCAAAAACGTTTCAATCTGTGCAGCCAAGGCAAACCTATAGCTTTAACTTTGCCTCCTTAATCCAAAACTTCACTGGCTTTATTGTTGGTTTTATGGTTTTAAGTCTTTGTCTATAAACAGGTACAAGGTGAATCACACAGTGATCAGAGTATCCCACAGCTGCTCCTGACTGATAAGCATCTTTTAATGTGTAGCAGTGGTCTAAAATATTCTTTCCTCTACTAAGACAGTTGACATACTGTATGTAATTTGGCAGTTCTTGGCTTAAGTTAGCACGATTGAAGTTTTCTAACACAATGAGAAGGGAGTCTGAATATCTCTGTTCAGCCCACAGAATCTGGTCAGCTAGAGTTCGTCATGCATTGTTTATGCAGGCTTGGGCTGGAATGTATATAGCAGCCAGAATTAATAAGAAAAACTCTCATGGATAATAAAATGGCTTGCAGTTGATAAATAATGTGAAGTCCACATCACAAAATTTCTTCAGTGTAGCTATATTTTTACACCATTAGTTGTTGATATAAAAACAGAGATGCCTCCCTTCTTTTTACATGATGTTTTTGCAATTCTATCTGATCTTTGAATCTGAAATCCTGGGATTTGCAAGCAGCTATCATTAATCGAACCATTCAGCCATGTTTCAATGAAGCAGAGGGCTGCCGAGTTTAAAAAGTCTTGAGTTGTTCCTATTTAAAAGTAGTTTATCTATCTTATTTACGAGTGAGCAAAGATTAGTTAAATGCAGAGATGGGAGGGGAGATTTGTTTACCCCATGCTTCCTGAGCCTTTGTAATATCCTCCTCACTTGCCCCTCTTCTTTCTTCTTTTGTTCTGCTTCTGCTTCCTTGTTTCTGCCAGGCCGAAAGAGATAATTGCCATTCCCTGAGTGAGAATTTCCTCCACATTTGAAAAGAAGGAAGGAATATCCCCAGATTTAAAGTCCATTTTTTGATATTCAAAAGTTCAATTCTCGAGGATGAAATTCTCAGAGTCACAGAAAGTATAAAATATAAAAATTACAAGAGAGCATTTCACTGAGGCTGCCATTGGCGGCGCTATTGTGAGGTGAAAATAGAAACAGACGGGGTGGGCTTCAAAAATTGCTGGGTCGGCGTCGTCATGGTGGGCGTGGCCTGGTCAGCCTCCTGCACCACGGTTGGTGGGGAGCGTTTTTACCCTACGCAGGCTCCAGAGGCCCGCTGGAGGCCAGAAACGGGTCCGTTTCCGGCCTTCCTGAACTTCCGGTATGCCTGCTTTTTGCCCTTCCCGAGCCACCGCACACACCCTGCACTTACCTGCATCTAAAATGGGCTGCATGGGGACTCATGGGAGGAGCAGGATGGATGGGGCCAGCCAGGAGTGGGATTTGGAGGTTCTCCAAACTGCACAGAATCTTAGGTAGAGGTTTTCCCAAACCTCTGCGAACCCCCAGCAGCCCACCCCTGGAAACCTATAGAAACATGATAATGCCTAATATTCAAAGTGTAATTGGTAAAAGTCACGTTTTGCTATATAGGAGCTACCGGTAACCAACTCCTACTATATCAGATTATACTGTATGTGGTGTCCTGGAAATCATTGCTTGCACTTTTGTATTTTGAAAGTGGAAATTTGCAGTGCTACAGGTGCAGCTGAAAAATATTTGAGCTTGTGTATATTCAAATGTCACCATAATTAGTGGAAATAGGTATCTGTTATTATAGGTCTCTATATATACAAAGTGAAGAATTGGTCCAGCATTAATACAGTATACTTTTAGATCAAACTGCCATATAAAATAATGTTTATGTTTAAAATACCATACATGAGTATTAAGATGATTAAAGGAACTGGTCAAAATAACATGCAATTTACACGTTGTGATTGTATTTTTTTTCTCTGATACTTAGAGATTCAACTGAACTTTATATTAAAAACATATAGAAGAACTGAAGAATGACTACGCTACTCTTTTTAATCCATCATTTTATTTCTAAACTTGCATTATTTTTGCCTTTTCATTTTTCACACAGCAGAAAAGAAATTTGGGGTTCAAACGAGTATTGTCAGGATCCAAAAGCACATAGACATTTTGAAGCCTACAAAATGGCGGCTTTTGTGGGAAACTGCTAAAAATGTTACTGCACACAACCACCATCCATCTGCTCACCGAAACAATTTGCATCAAAAACTCAGATGGCAGAGGCAATATTTTGTTTGACGAAGTAATGAAAAAAACATCTTTTCAGCACCAGTTCGGTGCTTTTATTTTAAATTGAACTGCTTATTTTCTCACTTTTAAAAAAGTGTCAGGACATGAATTTCCATGAATTTCTTTCTTTTCTATTTCTTTTTTTCTTTTTAAGCAACACATTCATTTATGAACACAGCATGGCTACTTTAGCAGAACAGCAGCTACCATTATTAAGGATCACACTATGTTTTCCCATGTTAAACATACAGTCCCAGTATAGGGGTGTCAAACTCGATTTCATTGAGGGCTGCATCAGGCTTGTGTTTGACTTCGGAGGGCCAGGGTGAGCATGGCCAGCTTGACGTCACTCGTGTCGGGGTGCCTGTGGTAGCCTGAGTGCTCTGACAGCGAAAACGGGTTTCCAAGCTCCGTTTTCGGCTGCGACGGTCTCCTGCAACCCTCTGCCAGTGAAAACGGAGCTCAGGGTGGCCACATGTGGTCCTCCTGAGCTCCGTTTTTGTTAGCAGAGGCGCCATGGGCTGGTCCTTCGCTGTTTCCAGGCGGTCCCTTGGGCCAGATCTAAGCACTCCATGGGCCAGATTTGGCCTGCGGGCCTTGAGTTTGACATCCCTGACTTAGATACTCTTCAGAGTCACCAATCTCTGCAGCCCAAAAACATAAATATAATTTCCTGTGGTTGAATCAGTTCCCCCAAAAAAGGGGGGGATAGCCTTTGCCTGCTTTCCCATTTATCACCATCCAAACAGTATGCTGCATGAACATTCATTCTGATTTGTTTTCCAAACATGGGGAAAATGATTATTTAAATAAATAGTGAATATCAGATGCATTTCATTAAAAAAACAACTACTACTTGTGTGCAGTTGCTATTCATTGAATGGTTTTATTACCAGTCTACTCTTAAACAATATATATATATATATATATAGTCTTAGAGTCAGTAAAGAAAGTCACATGATTCTCATTCAGTAATAACTGCAGGACCATTCACAATCAGAATTTGAGTTGGGAAAACGTGGGTATACATAATGTTTTCTAAATAGAAAGATCAGACCAGCCCCCCCAAAAAAGGAGAATAAAAATGGGAGTTTCCAAAAGAGAGAGAGAGAGAGATTTTTGCTTTTCTTGGCATGAATATTTATCAAGCAAAGCAAAAGAATGTGTCGCTTCTCTGCAAATAAGAAATTTATTCAGAAGCATTCAAAAAAAGAGGAAAAATGGTGAGCAAGCTGGATTGGAACAAAGAACCCAGGTCAGAAGCTGAATAATCATTTTTGTGGCTACCACATGTAGAAGAGAAAGAAGCCTCTTTTACAGCCATCAATTACCTTCCTCTGCAACCACCTAAATTGCAAAAAACAATTTAAAGTACTGCAGCTAGAATAACATCAGGATACATACACGAAAAGAATATTTACAAGATGGTCACAACAAGCTCCCAGAATATCATTCCACATTTACCCTTAAAAAGAAAAAAAAAAGTCCATCAAGCAAATGGCACAGATCGTGGTGGTCCACGAGAAAATGTTGGTGGTCCACAGAAAAATTATTTGCATTTTTTATATTGCACTAAATCGGGGTCTTCAAACTACGGCCCCTGGGCCGGATACGTGCAATGAATGTTTGTGTTGCTGCAGAGAGTCTCCCCCTTCAGGGTCTTTTTGTGTGGGTTGGAGGGCGGGGGGAGAAATTCTGATTTGGGGTCTGCTTCAGACTCCTTGTGCAGGGCTTTGGGCGAAGGCTGGAGGGAAGTGCCACTGGTGGCAAGGAGTCGGAGGGCCTCGTTCCAGTGGGACTCCATCATGGCCTGGAACTGGCTGCCATCTCAGGCTGCTGAGCTTCCAGGCGTCGGTACCTGGCCTTGCACTCCCACAGGTCTTCCCTCTGCTTGGAAAGCCTATCTTTGTAGTCCTCAGTCCTTCTGCTGAGCCTTCTTCTCGGTCAGATCCAATTTGAACTGAGTCAGCTGTTTTGCCAACTCTTTCTTGTGGTGGCTGCTTAACTTCAACAACTGCTTCCGATTGGGGCCCTAATGGTCCGGGTGGAGTGGCTGGGAGGGGAGGGGCGAGTAGAGGCCGGTGAGGTGCCCCTCAATGTGAGTGACATTGAGTTGGCCATGCCCACCCAGTCACATGACCACCCACCCAGTCATTAGGCGGATCATATTAGTGCCACACCCACCCAACCAGTTATTAGGCAGATCATATTAATGGTCCACGGGATTTAAAATTTTGAATTTATCAATGAATTTTCATGATTAATAAATAACTTGCATAGTAACATTATTTAATATTTATGTATTTAATGGAATGTTGAGGCTAATTCCTTGACAACTTTGGAAAGTTTACAAATGAAAACAATACACATAATAAAAAAATAATCTGACCATAAGAGCTGAACATTAACTATAAACCAGCTATAACAAAAATGGCTGTTACAGATCTTTAATTATTTCTGAAAGAATAAAGGTGGAAGCCACACAAATTGACATGCCACCTGGGTCCTAAAAGAGAGCATTCCTTACATGATGGGACTCATGGTCCACCAACCCTTATTCCCCTTACTGTGTGGGCAGAAATAACTGGAGATATATGCAGACAGCCATGCTCTACTCTAGGGCTTCAAAGGTGATAACCAGTGCCATGAAGCCACCTGGTTGCCACTGAAACTGCAATAAATTCTAGATCAGGGGCGTCAAACTTGATTTCACTTGAGGGCCGCATCAGGGTTGTGTTTGACCTCGGGGGCCGGGGTAGATAAGGCCAGGGTGGGCATGGCTAGCTCAATGTCACTTGTGTCAGGGACCCCTGTAGTGGCCTGAGCACTCTGCCAGCAAAACCGGGCTCCCGAGCTCTGTTTTTGGCTGCGATGGCTTCCTGCAACCCTCTGCAAGCAAAAACAGAGCTCGGGAGGGCCACACGCAGCCCTCACAAGCTCTGTGTCAGCACTTCAAACTACATTCGTTCCAGTGCTGACATAAAGAGAACAGGGGGCAGCTGGCAAGAGGACACTTGACTTTTCACCTACTTATTTTCCCTGAAGATAATATCCCCTAGGAGATGGGTTGGGAGGGGGGACATTCCTGGGAGCTGAAGTAGTAGATATGGGGAGAGTGATTTGGAAGATGGCCAATGAGACGCAGAGAATTGGGGAACGGAAAGGGAAGGTTTCGGGTCAGGAAGTCAGTGTTGGCTTCGACATAATCGGGGACAGATTGTCGTGCTCAATAAATGAAAGATTTCATCAAAGACTATCTGTTTGGAAATGCAATTTATTTGAGACAACATCGAAACCTGACACTCTGTTTTCGCTGGCAGAGGCACCACGGACTGGTCCTTCATTGTTTCCAGGACGGCCCCACACGCCAGATCTAAGCACTTCATGGACTAGATCAGGCCCCTGGGCCTTGAGTTTGACACCTCTGTTCTAGATGATCCTCAAGAAATACCCCATATATGGTGCATTGTAGTCCAATTATGAGATGACCAAAGCATAAACAACTGTCTGAAGGGTCTCTCAGTGCAGGAAAGATTGCAAAAGGTGCATTGTATGTACTTCCACAAAGATTCTCTTGGCCACAGCTGATGCCTGCTCTTTAAGTAGTAGATGGGAGTCCAAAAGGATCCCCAGATTCACACAAATCTCAATTGGGGAAGTGCAACACATACTTTGTATACCTTGTGTTTCTAAATTGCCTTAGAGCAGGGGTGTCAAACTCATGTTGTCATGGCAGTATCACCTGACATATCGGGACTTTTTTCCTTTTGCTAAACCAGGTGTGGGCATGGCCAACGTGTAACACATCTGGCCCATGGGCCAGGAGTTTGACAACCCTGCCTTAGAGTCAACTGAAGAGGCATAGAAGATGTAAGATTTTTAGACAGTGTAGATACATGTAGATATATCTACATGTACCCAGTACCAGTGGTGAAATCTAAAATTTGTTACTACTGGTACTACCGGCTTGGTGGAGGGTAATATGACTGGGTGGGCGTGGCCAATTTTTAAAAAACTTTTAAAACCATTTTTTCTACAACCTCTTCTGCGAAGAGGTTGTAGAAAAATGCTTTCAAAAGGCTCTGACGATCCCAGCTGAGTTGTCTGATCGTCAGAGGCTTTTTTAAAAACCCTCTGCTGATCTGGCAACTCAGCTTGGATCGTCAGAACTTGGATCGTCAGAGGCATTTAAAAGAAAAAAGTTTTTTTCTTTTAAATGGCTTTGACGATCCAAGCTGTGTTGCCTGATCGTCAGAGGCTCTGATCGTCAGAGCCTCTGACGATCAGGCAACTCAGCTTGGATCGTCAGAGCCATTTAAAAGAAAAAAAGCCTTTGATGATCACACGGCTCAGCTGGGCATGGGGGGGGCAGGGATTTTTGCTACTGGTTCTCCGAACCACCCGCCACCATCGCTACCGGATCGGGCGATCCGGTCCCAACCGGGAGCATTTCACCCCTGCCCAGTACACATGTGTGTACCCAGATACACTAATATATACAGAAAATACCAAGACAAATAATTGAGGCTGAAGAGCAAAATGATTTTCTATCTTTTGTGTTATTCCATTGTCACTAACCTATTTGCATTAGAACTGTTTTTTTCCTATTATAATATTCAGCAAAAGACCATTCTGAATCTTAAAAACAATTTCCTACTTAATCTTGAATGTATCTCTTTTTTTAACATAGAAGATTGCCACATTTGCTTAATCTCACATTTATCGTATTTTTCTTTAAAAACCCACCTTAATTTGCATGTCAATTATATGATGTAACTCTCAAGTCATGCCTAATTTATGATTTTTTTTTCTGTTGCAATTTTTTTGCACCTGAAAAACACTATTTTCCTCTAGTAAAGTGACCCAGTTGCAAGATCCTTCAAAGATCGTAACATTCCCAAAGGCTTCTTTCTTTCTGCTTGAGCATTTTTGTTAGGTAAGGCCTGTTAGATAATGAGTACTTTCTGTCCTGAGCTATTTGACTTCCTGCCCAGCTTTGCAAGTCTTTAGCCACTTCTAGCCTTCAATTAGCTACAAATACTTAGCTTCTCTTCTCCCATCTCAACCAGCTAAGCTGAATGGAAATGGTTTGTGTTAACAGCAAATAAAAACATGGATCATGGAATGTGTGCACACTATGTCTATACATGTGGAGTATGCATGACTGTATTGTATTCCAGTGTCTTTCTTTCACTAATGCTACTCAGTTTACATTTTTACCAGGATCAAACAGCAAGGAAGGGGCAGACAGATAGTTCTGTGAATTGTTCAGTTTCAAATAGAGTAGAGTAGAGTAGAGTAGAGTAGAGTAGAGTAGAGTAGAGTAGAGTAGAATAGAATAGAATAGAATAGAATAGAATAGAATAGAATAGAATAGAATAGAATAGAATAGAATACAGGGGTGAAATCCAGCAGGTTCTGGAGAACCGGTAGCAGAAATTTCGAGCAGTTCGGAGAACCAGCGAATACCACCTCTGGCTGGTCCCAGAGTGGGGTGGGAATGGAGATTTTGCAGTATCCTTCCCCTGCCACGCCCACCAAGCCACACCCACCAAGCCACACCCTCAGAACCGGTAGTAAAAAAAATTGGATTTCACCACTGATATAATAGAATTCTTTATTGACCAAGTGTGACTGGACACACAAGGAATTTGTCTTCGGTGCATATGCTCACAGTGTACATACAAGAAAAAATAAAATATATTCATCAAGAATCGTAAGATACAACACTTAGTGATAGTCATAGGATACTAATAAGCAATTGAATCATACTAAGTAATAATAAAAACAATATAAATTGAAAGATACAAGCAACATGGATGTAGCCGTAATTGATAGCGAATTGATAGGTACTAGTAAGGATGAGAAGAATAGTAATAGAGTCTTAGTAGTTAATTTTACAGTGTTGTGGGAATTAGTTGTTTAGCACAGTGATGGCATTCGGGAAATAACTGTCCTTGTGTCTAGTTGTTCTTGTGTGCAGTGCCCTATAGCGTCATTTTGAGGGTAGAAGTTGAAACAATTTATATCCAGCATGTGAGGGGTCTGTAGATCAGTTAAAGATCAAAATTCTGCTGACATCTGCCTAGGAGTCGGGACTAAGCAAAGTAAAACCCAACTGGGAGTGACATCATACCATCCTTAAGGTATTTAATGTGTTTTTAACGTATTACTGACAGGATTGGGTAGTTTGAGATACTTTGTATTTTACCACAAGATAGCTGATTATATAAAATCTGAAATCCAAAATTTTTAAGCAATCCTCAGCATAAATAGCTAAGGTTGTTACATTCTAGTTAACTAAAAAAAAAAAAAAATCCTGTACTTCTTTTTATCCCATTCTTGAAGGAATTTGAAATTTTTGCTAACTACTTAAAATATAAATGAATTAAGCAAGATTCTAATTCAAGTCATAACATGTGATGTATGATTCCATATATCACCCTATTAATGCAATAATATCTCTCTTAATTCCAACAATGGCTTTGTGAATGTCTAGTGCTAATAGACTATACTTTTTCATGATAGGATTAATTCATCAAATATAGGCAGTCCTTGTTTACTGACTAGTAAAAAAATCATATGACTGCACTGTCCATTTCTATTGTTAACTGAACCACCGTGGTTAAATAAGACATGGCACCACAATTTACAAGTTCACTCCTACAACCATTAATTCTGCTCATAGGAAGCACCCAAACAGAGATCACCTAACTTTGCAAAAAAATAATAATTCCCCAACTGTTTTAACTTTGAACAGTCACTAAAGGCAGTCAATAAGCAAGGACTATCTGTAGGCCATGGTGGCGCAGTGGACTAAAGTGCTGTTAATTAGCACTTAGCTGCCAGCTGCCTGCAATTACTGCGAGTTCAAATCTCACCAGGCTCAAGGTTGACTCAGCCTTCCACCCTTCCTAGGTAGGTAAAATGAGGACCCGGTTTGTGGGAGCAATAGGATGACTTTGTATAAAAAAGAACACTGCTTAGGGTGGGCCAAAAGCCCTACTAAGCAGGTATATACAAAAGTATGAAGGCTATTGCTTAATGCATTGTAAGCCGCCCTGAGTCTCCGGAGAAGGGTGGCATATAAATCGAATCAATCAATCAATCAATCAATCAATAAATAGGCAGTTATAGTAAGTTTCTTCCTGTGACTAAACACTTTCTAATTATTTCAGAAAACCCTAAATTATTAGGTTTCTGCATGCAGTATGCAGTGTAATTCAGGGGCACCCAAATTTATTCTATTAAACCGTAGGATCCCCTGAAAAGAAATACAGCCTGTTTGACAGGATTCTGTAAGTGACTAAGGACAAAGTAAAGGTCCCAAATACATCCTGCTTTTCTACCACTGGAGCAGGGGTGTCAAACTTGTGGCTCTTTTGCCATTCACTAATATGGGGGTAGGCCACTAGCACGTGACACATCCAGCCCATGGGCCGCGGGTTTGACACCCGTGCACTACAGCTTTGCTTCTTGAGCAGGAATTCTGTGAAATTTGATTTTAACTAAGAGGTCCTATGGCCTGAAAAACCTTTTAACAAACTGGTACACACCATAATTTGTTTTAAATTGGCGCATGTTGTAGTAGTAGCAGGGTGGATAAAAATAAATGATTTTTTTAAAAAAAAATCAAAAAAATCAGATTTTTTTGATTTAAATCGGATTTTTTTTATTTTTATCGAATTTATTTTAATAAAAAACTTTTGGGGTAAAAATCTATCTTAAGATAGTTTTCTATTTAAGATACATAAATAATTTAGTTTATTCAGCATGAAATGGAGCTTAGTTACGTAGCATGAGGCTGTATATTCTGCAACACTGGGACTATCGGTGAGTCAACAGTGGGTCAAAGGAGTAGCAGAGATGACAGTTGCTCTTTAAAAATGATGGTTTAAATCGAGTTGATTTAAATCAAGCCTTTTTACTAGTGATTTAAATCATGATTTAAATTGTGATTTAAATCAACTCGATTTAAATCAAATCCACCCTGAGTAGTAGCAGCATTCAAAAACAGTAAAGAGGAAAACTTCATTACTAATCTAGAGTGCTAGTGAATCCTAAGACTTGAAAAGCAAAATAAGTAATTGTCAGACAGATAGATCTTATTATTCCAAAATCTAAAATATTCAGTATTAGAAGAATGCTTCCATGATATAAAATACATTTGCTCTTCTACATAATTCAAATGGTTGTAGGCTATCCTGAAATCATGATTAAAAAACAAACACCAATAGAATACTCTGAGCAGTAAAACATAAGCAGCTGTGGATAACATGAATGTTTATCATTCTAGTAGAATGAAAGCTCTTTTTTTTTACAAGTAAAACATCTTAACCCAGAAACAGTGCTTATACAATAAAACAGGCTCCCTTCATTAACACAGTTAATATCTCCATTGTAGCATTAAATTCATTATCGTAATGCAAAACTAATTTCTAAAATAACAGGAATGAGAAATGCAATCATCAGACAGCAACCGAAAACAACTTTCATAATGAGTTTCAAATGTAGGCTTAACTAAAATTTCTTTCCTTTTTTTGACTGGCTTTTTATGACAAATGAACTAAAAATTACTGATACAAATGCCACTAATTCCCTCAACACTGTCAAACTATTTACTAAGTCTGCACTACTATTAATCTTCTCTTTGTTCCCATCACCCATCTCCTTCCACTTATGACTGTATGACTGTAACTTTGTTGCTTGTATCCTTACGATTTATATTGATATAGTTTCCCTATTGCTTATTTGTACCCTATGACTATCATTAAGTGTTGTACCTTATGATTCTTGATGAACGTATCTCTTCTTTTATGTACACCAATGTACATTTTATGTACAACCAATGTACATTATGCATATGCACCAAGACAAATTCCTTGTGTGTCCAATCACACTTGGCCAATAAAAAAGTCCATTCCATTCCATTCCATTCCATTCTATTCTAATGTAAAGTTGTTTAAAAGCTTAGTTTGAATATTTCCAACTAGGTCTCCTGGGTTTTGCTTGTTAATAAACTTGGATTCGCTGAGTTCAATAAATGTGTCCTTGAATTGATAGCTTTTTTTTTCCTTCTCTTTTTAAAAAAAGTCTTGACGCAACTAAAGACTTCCTGGTTAATCAAAGTAGTAGGATCAAAGCAAACAAGTACTTTAAAGCAACTGAGATATTGATTCACCTGATGATTTTATTTTTTAAGTCTTTCATATCTGACCAGTCTCCTACTATTGTAAGAAACCCAGCATTGATGAACTAAATATAAAGCTGTGTATTGAATTACAAGACTTTTTAATTTCAAAAAAAGACAAGGCAGGATTAGTTCCAGTGTGCAAATATAAACTTGATATACCAGGCTGAGGAGAAAAGAACCTTTTGTTGGAATCCCAAACAGCAATTTGATAGATAAAAATTTAGGAAGCAACATTGTAATTGCAAACCAAGCTTGCTAAACAGAATTTCTAGAAGATAAGTAGGTATAATTGGATTCTAAATGGTTACATTAATTGTAAACTATTTAGTATTCCACTATGAAGAAGTAACAATGTGGATGAGTTGAAACATCTTGCATAAAAATAAGCATATTTCTATGCAATATAGAATCCATTTAATCCATTTTAACGTGATTGAAACTAAAACATTTTACAGTTCCATACCAGCAGTAAATCTCTGGCTGGTTTTCTGCATAAGAGTTGTAATAGAAATATTGGGTTCCTGTGTATTTTTAATCCATTTTGCACCCATCTCTTGTGCTTGTCTCCAGGACATGAATAAACAACCAGATATCCAAGGAACACAAGCAGCTTGAATTTTTCATCTTATTCTAATTACATAGTTTTTAAAGAAACAGAATTTCCAATAAATGACCATGTTGCAACTGATTTTGAATGTTTGAAAAAGTTTGGAAACAATTCCTGTTCCTTTCTGGAAGGCTTTCTGTAAGATATAAAACGGAGCCTACTGGTCACATTTAAGATCAAAGATAGAAAGCTTGGCTTGGCAGTTCAGGATATGAAGAGTGTGGTAGCGTGACAGCTTCCTCAGTACTTGGATGAATCGGCTTATCTAGATCCGTTCCAGTCGGGCTTCAGGCCTGGATACAGCACGGAAACGGCATTGGTCGCATTGGTAGATGATCTCTGGAGGGCCCGGGACAGGGGTTGTTCCTCTGCCCTGGTCCTATTAGACCTCTCAGCAGCTTTTGATACCATCGACCATGGTATCATGCTGCACCGGTTGGAAGGGTTAGGGGTGGGGGGCACTGTGTTGCGGTGGTTCTCCTCCTTTCTCTCTGATCGGTCGCAGTCTGTGTTGACAGGGGGGCAGAGGTCAACCCCGAGGCCCCTTGTATGTGGGGTGCCACAGGGGTCGGTTCTCTCACCCCTTAGTTACCACCTTTAGAGCGCTCCATGGCTTAGGACCGGGTACTTACGAGACCGCCTTCTGCCACCAATAGCCTCTCACCGCCCAGTACGCTCCCATAGAGAAGGGCTTCTCAGGGTGCCGTCAGCCAAACAGTGTCGACTGGCGGCCCCCAGGGGGAGACCCTTTTCTGTGAGGGCACCCACCATCTGGAATGAGCTCCCCCCAGAGATACAGAAGATTCCAGATCTACGCACTTTCCGCCGTGCCCTCAAAACATTCCTGTTTCAGCAGGCCGGCCTGGCCTAACTTTCCCTTTATATTGCTTTTTTGATTTTATTTTAAACTGGGATGTCTTGAATTATCTAGGACCAGAGTGTTTAGTATATTTTAATTGGTTTTTTATTAACGTTTGTATTACATGTATTTTTATCGTTCGATGTTCACCGCCCTGAGTCCCTTAGGAATAGGGCGGTATATAAATTTAATAAATAAATTTAATAAATAAATATCAGCACCTGCGGGAATGTTATAAAAGTAAGAGGGCAGCCAAAATCTTACAATCAAAGTTTTGCTCTTTTAAATTTTATAAGCATTCAAAAGGAATGCAAGCATAAAAAAGTAGTACTTTGACTATATTGTTACACTCTCCATATTATCTTCTTTACCCTCTACAGATGCCACTGTTTCAACACCTGTCACACCAACAGTCATAGCCAGGGGTGGGCTGCTACGGGTTCGCCCAGGTTTGGGAAACCTGTAGCAAACGTTATGGCCGGTTTGGAGAACCTCCAAATCCCACCCCTGGTTGGCCCCTCCCACCCCACCCCTCCCCGTAGTCTCCATGCAGTTTAGATGTGAGGTAAATGCAGGGCCTGTGCAGAAGGAGGGCGAAAAACAGGCCTTCCGGAAGTTCCGGAAGGCCAGAAACAGGCTGCTCTGGAGGGCCTCCGGAGCCCGGGGGAGGCAGTTTTCGCCCTCCCAGAGGCTTGAGGAAAGCCTCCGGAACCCAGGGAAGCTGAAAACACCTCCCCCCCCCCCCCGTGGTGCAGGAGGCCGACTAGGCCACGCTCACCATGGCCACACCCACCCAGCAACCAGACAGAGAACTGATTGCTGAAATTTTTGAAGCCCACCCCTGTTCATAGCCAATGTCAAGGAACTGTGCAAGTTACAGTCCAAAATACAAAAGGGATATATCAGTTATCTGTAACTGAGGGGGGGGGGAATTGTAAATAATGAAAGCAGATATTCAATTTTGCTTTTAATTTAGTGAATTGATTAATGGATTATATGCCATCAAGTTGTTTTTGACTCCTACTGATCACATAGATTTTCTCCATGACAATTTATCCTAAATCTGTTCTTCCACATCTCCCAATGGTGCTTTCATCGTCACTAATTGAGTCCATCAACCTTGCTTCTGCTTTTCTTTTTCCTTCCACCATTCCTAGGATTAGAGCTTTTTCCAGAGAGCTGGGCTTTCACCCAATGTGTCCAAAGTTAGTGAGTAATTAAGTGCATTAATTAAAAGTAAAAGACTTAATACCTTTTTTGATACAATAGTGAGACTGTTATAATAAATCTTTACATGATTAAACAGTACTTATAAGATTAGATCAGCAGGAAGGGAACATGGATTCTAAGTGCGACTAGCTACTGAAACTCATAGTGTAATAATAACAGTATGCAACAGCATAACTCTTATTATTAAGAAACTGCTGTTAAGTACTAACTAATATGTATGGAAGATGTTACAGCGAAGAAATTAGTTCTTTTACTAGTGTTAAAATTAAATCTATAGTAATTAGGTCACATGCTTAACTAAAAGTAACTAGGTATCTAAAAATGATTGAAAAGCAACTCATATACTGACGGCAGCAAGGATCACATATGCTAAATACTGGAAATATATGAACATCCCACCGGATGAGGTTGTAATTAGAAAAATTTGAGACTGTGCTGAAATGGACAGACTAACTTAAAAATTAAAGATAAAGAAGATTCGGAATATTATCGGACATGGAATAAATTTTATGAATGGATAGAGAAAAGAGGTAGAAATTAGAGAAAGTAAGATTGTGAATGTTAAAATTGTTAATATTGAAAATAAAGAGGTATATAACTATAAACAGTAATTGATAAAAATGTAAATAAGCTAATGTAAGAAGAAACTTAGTTAAAACTTTTTGATTATATTATTATTACTGCCATTATATTATTACTATCGCTATTTGTTTGTGTGCTAATATTTACTACCAACTTTCTTTGGTTTTATTCTATTTGTAAATGATACTCTGACAATGCACTATTTTTCAAAAATGTTTATGAATGAAAATCTATATTAAAAAAGACTATTATCACACACACACACACACACACACACACACACACACACACACACAAAAGAAAAACAACCCATTTTAAATGAACATTTCAGATAGACTGTAACAGAATTTGCCCAGGGCTGTCAAACTCGCGGCCTGGATGTGTAACGTGCTGGCCACACCCACGCCTGGTTTAGCAAAGGGGAAAAAAGTCCTGATACATCACATGACGCCACTGTGACAATGCGAGTTTGACAGCCCTGAACTTGCCTATTACAGTTGCATGTCACGACAGTCGTTAAGCAGAACATCCTCCCTAAATGACCATATTCCTTAGTCTCCCTGATGCAAATGTTAAATGAATGGGAGAGTCATTAAAAGTAGCACAGGGGTGGGGGAGTCCTCAGAGGCCTACACAGGTCTTCCATGGTTGCCTGTCACAGGCCTCCCAAGGTTATCCCCACTCTGTGCTCCATTTCTTGTCCCTGCAGTCCTTCAAGCTTCCTTCCCACTCAGTAAGCAAAGGAGGGATAAGAGCACATGGAGTCTGGAAACACCAGCAAAGAAGGGGAGATCTCACCCAAGTACTTGCAGGACTCAAGCCTGTTCCAGGGCCCAGGAATCCCCAACTTACTCAGTGGTTCAGTAGAAAGGAAGCTGGAGGCTTATAAGCTCCGGCTGATTCCTAGCCCACTACAGCCACCTGATATCCATTGGTTGAATAAGTGGCTACAGGGACCCAGCAGGGTAGGCTGTTGAGTAGGTGAGTGCTGCAGTATTCCTACAGCCAGTCATAAGAGCAAATGACTCTGGGGGTTTTGCAGCCATTGTAATTTTGAAACAGGGTCGCAAGTAGCTTTTGGGAATCTGTGCTAACTTTGAATGGTTGCTAATGACCTGTCAAGGACTACCTGTATTACTGGAATGTCATATTTATTGTTCTATAATAGCAACAGCAATACCAAGAATACCTAGCCTGGTGCATTTACACCGAATTGATTGTATTATTTCACTTAGAAAACAAAGAAACAAAAAGAATTTTTAGATAGGGAATGGGTAATACTTGGTTTACTGAATTTTTTTGTGTGTTATGCGGCTGCAAGAAAGGCAAATACAATTTTAGGTTTATAATGTCCAAATCATGGGAAATAATAGCATCATGGTACTCTGCATTGCTACAATTACATCTCAAAGACTATGTGCAGTTCTGACACTACACTTTTCCATAGAGAATGGAACAGTTTCAGAGAAGACCAACAATTATAGCAATAGCACTTAGACTTATATACCGCTTTAAAGTGCTTTTACAATCCTCTCTAAGCGGTTTACAGAGTCAGCATATTACCCCCCCAATAATCTGGGTCCTCATTTTACTGACCTCATTTTACTGACCTCAGAAGGATGGAAGGCTGAGTCAACCTTGAGCCTGGTGAGATTCGAACTGCCAAATTGCAGGCAGCTGGCAGTCAGGAGAAGTACGGTAGTACTGCACTCTAACCACTGCGCCACCATGGCTCTTATAATAAAATAATAAAATACTGCTGGAAATTAAATACTGCTGGCATTTATCCATTAAAAATACATTTTATGGATAAATGCCAAAGACCTTCATTTTTATTAAACTTCCATATTAGCTGGGGATTTTGGCTATACTGATTAATTCCTAATCCAATCTTCTTTATGCCAAAAGTAATTTGAAAATTTCTAAAAATACACTTTAATTATAAACTATTTCTGTTTTTAAAACAATTTATTTAAGGATGACTAGCTAAAGAGAAATGCCTACAATATGTCATAGGATTGCTTAAAAACACCGTGATTTGTACAGGTAGTCCACATCTGAAAAAGTCAATTTTCAGTGTCGTTGTAACTTTGAACAATCACTAAACAAACTATTATAGCTGGAGGACTACCTGTGCTGACAAAGATTTGTCTGGATAAACAGAGTAGCTATGATGTCATCTCAATTTTATTGTTGCTGTTGTTGTCATCCCTTTGGCTGTTTGAGACAGTCTATATGTACAACCACAGGGACATGGTGACTCAGTGGCTAAGATACTGAGATTGTAGATCGAAGAGTCAACAGTTCAGTGGTTCGAATCTCTAGTGCCGTGTAACGGAATGAGCTCCCGTTACTTGTCCCAGCTTCTGCCAACCTAGCAGTTCGAAAGCATGTAAAAAATGCAAGTAGAAAAATAGGGACCACCTTTGGTGGGAAGGTAACAGCGTTCCGTGCACCTTTGGCGTTTAGTCATGCCAGCCACATGACCACGGAGATGTCTTCGGACAGGGCTGGCTCTTCGGCTTTGAAACGGAAATGAGCACCGCCCCCTATGACTAGCACATATGTGCAAAGGTAACCTTTACCTTTATATGTACAACCAGAGATGTCCTTGAAATAATCTCAATCTATCAGAAAATCATTTGCCTCGCTAAAAACTACTTACTGCTCAACTAGCCTCCTTTTTATATTGATCTAACCCCATTTCAAAGTCTTTGTTTGACAAACAGTGCAACACAGCCATAGTACTGGGTACCCTGTATCTTTAATGATAATCCCTCATATGAAAAACTGTTGTTTTGTGCTTGGTCTTGGACCACAAATACATTTTGATTGATTTGGAAGTATACAACCTTTCAGAGACAGCGACTTGGAAATCTGCAGCAGAAAAATGACTTAAAGATTTTCAAGACGGTTAAAAAAGAGAGAGAGAGAACAAAACACAAACTGAAATAATGTCTGCCAAAACAATTATTTTTAAAAAGATGCCTTTTTATATTTTATAACGTAAAAAACCTGCTCATATTCCCTCTTATTAGAAATGTGCCGTGGGAAAAAGGAACTGACTGTGAGGAATATTTTTGGCAAAAGCAACTCCACATTTCAAATATCTACTCCAGGATTATATCAAAGAAGTATATTATTTGATAAATATGAACAATCCAAATCTGTTATAATTTCTTACAATATGGTCTTTGTTAATGTTAATATACTATAAAAGCTGCCAAAGATACATGACAGGATTACCCGTAGTTAGAGGCCCACATACAAAAAGACCTTAATTAACCAGAAGAATGCAATAGCTCCATGGAAACAGCTCTTTAAAATAGTCTTTTGTACTTCCAGAAATTTCTTTATTTTCAAAATATTTGCTTTTAAATAATCTACCGACAAATTCATTTTTCGTACAGAGTAATTACAAAGAAAAATGTATGTATTTTCAAGAAGAACAGAGGATTATTTTGAGTTGCAAGCTGATTAGTTACCATATTGCACATCTTTAATTAAATAACTATCAATTCCTATATAGGATTTATGACTCCTACATTATCATATGTTGAAACAAAGAAAAAACAGAAAATAAAATCCAGAAAATAAAATAATTAAATTATTATCTTTTTTGGTATTATGTTTTTCTAGGTGCATATGTAGTATGTTCTTGCTTTATTGATCATATAATCTCTTTAAGAATCAAATTGATATTAATGTTAGTAAACAATTTACTATTTGCTTGCAGGATTTGCACTTTTGAGAGTTGGTTCATGGCATGAAGACTGTAGCTGTCTGGATTCACTAAAAAAAAATTGAGGCCAAAAATGGAAATAACAGCAACAACAATTTCATTATCTCTTTTCCTTATAGAATAAAGTAGAGTGTCTAAACAAGAAGAGCATTATATGGAATCTTGGTGTAAGTTCTACATCAAAACTGTGATGTTTCATTTCCAGGAATGTGTTTTTATATTATGAAGGATCCCTATATTTGCCTTGTTAGGTATCTATATCCCTATCTGCTGCAAACATGTCTTTCTACATTTTCAGTCTTACTTATACAGTACGTGCTTGGTCAACATACTATACAAGACTCTTTAAACCAGGGGTGAAATGCTCCCGGATTGGACCAGATCGCCTGATCTGGTAGCGATTTTTCCCTGTGGTTCGGCGATCCGGTAGCAATCGCCGCCCGGGTGTCATTAATTGTGGAGAAAAGAGGAGGGAAAGAGTATTAAATATGCTTGCTCCCATGAGTTATATATAAAAAAGGCAGAATAAAAATATAATTACAAGAATAATAGCAGCTACGTAACTTGGGTCTCTTGTTTTTTGCCAGAATGCAAAAGACCAATTACTCACTGTAAATTACTAGTTTTGGACAAATAAATGATCATTTGGACATTATCCAGCTGTAGGTTATTTTTTGTTGAGTTATTTTTGTCATGACATATTGCTAAGAGGAGGAATGGGATTAATACAGAAGGGAAAAAAACAAGAAAAGTCACTGCAAACGGTAGTAACAACAACACCCTTCTTACTGCCAAGAAAACACAACATAATAGTCAATTAAAAAAGAAGACTTATAAAGGCAGTTAAAATCACATTAAAATCAAACTTAAACACTGCAGGTAAAGACAATGGTCTTGGCCAACTTCCTAAAAGCAGGAATAGCAGGGATCTAATACAATGCTTCTATACTTCTGCCAACCTAGCCGTTTGAAAGCACATAAAAAATGGAAGTAGAAAAATAGGGACCACCTTTGGTGGGAAGGTAACAGCATTTCGTGTGCCTTTGGTGTTTTGTCATGCCGGCCACATGACCACAGAGACGTCTTCAGACAGCGCTGGCTCTTCGGCTTTGAAATGGAGATGAGCACCGCCCCCTAGAGTTAGGAACGACTAGCATATATGTGTGAGGGGAACCTTTACCTTTACCTTTTTAATACAATACTTAAAGGAACATTATAATGTGTGGACTGCCAGAATTCCCGAACCCCGCATGGTTGAGAATTTTGAGAGTTGCAGACCTCATATCTTAAAGTTGGCATGGTTGAGAAATACTGCATTAACTGCTCCTCTGTACTTAACAAACAGACTTTGAATTGTTACTAAAGCTTCTAGACAAATTAATACCAAGATAAGAAGAAATCCCTCATCTGTTATTTGTTTGTTTTACTGAACAATATTTATAGCCCACATAAAGGCCTCTGGCTAAGGAGCAGCAAAGCCAATTTCATTATATGAAATTGATATGAATTGATAATCACAGGCATTCAAATGAATTAAGAACTGAAAGCTTATATAATTAAATGTATATGCTTTAATTTACTTTAAAAAGTCGTTTGTTCCTTTTTTGCCCACTACGAATGTTAAAAACTCACGTCCAAAAGGTTTCGCCCATCACAGATTTACCCTAATAGGTTGTTGTAATGGTCTTGTGACCATTTTAGTCAGAGGTGGGTTTCACATTATGTTACTACCAGTTCGCCCCAGTGGTGAAATGTAAAATTTGTTACTACCTGGTCTGTGGCTTGGTGGTGGGGGTTAATGTAATTGGGTGGGCGTGGCCAACTTTTCTTTTTTCTTTTTACTTTTAAAATCATTTTTTTTCCTACAACCACTTTGGCCAAAAAATGCTTTTAAAAGGCTCTGACGATCCCAGCTGAGCCGCGCGATCATCAGAGGCTTTTTTTTTTTTTTTTTACTTTTAAAAGCATTTTTTCGGCTGAAGAGGTTGTAGAAAAATTGCTTTTAAAAGTAAAAAAAAACAGCCTCTGATGATCACGTGGCTCACCTGGGCATGGGGGGGGGAGCGCAGGGATTTTTGCTACCGGTTCTCCGAACCACCTGCCGCCATAGCTACCAGATCGGGCGATCTGGTCCGAACTGGGAGCATTTCACCCCTGGTTTCCCCCCGTGTGCGTGTACCTGGTTCATGCACGCACCGGCCTTCCGTGCATGCACTTTCCTGATACATGCGCCTTCCGTGCATGCAACCGGCCTCAAAATAGGATGGAATAGAGTTAGGGCAGAAGGGCGGGTGGACAGGCCCACCCGTTATTTCCACTACCGGTTCGGGTGAACCGGTCCAAACTGGCTGAATACCACCTCTGATTATAGCGTGGGTACATATATTTTAATTTAATTTAATTTAATTAATTAAATTTATATGCCGCCCCTCTCCGAAGACTCATACTATTTGAAGAAGTATCTGTTAACCATCAATCAATAAGTCTAATCCTATCCCATTTGGCAGGGGAAAAATACAACAGTCAAATCAGCAGATATGATTGGTGTGGGGAACTTATTGTCAGACTTTCTTTGATGACAAAATTCTTTACAAAAAGTAAGGTATGGATCTGCACATATTTCTGGAGGGAGGGAAGAGTTATCCATAAATAAGGGCTGCCAGCGAGAAGGATTGTTATGTGCTCCATGATCCATGTAACTAATAAGGGGGTGGGAGAAAATTTTCAGAAAACCCAATTTCCATAACCAAACTAGAGGAACAGGTTCAAGTCCTGCAAGACATGGTACAGATAATCCTCAACTTATTATCACAATTGAGCCCAAAATTTCTGTTGCCAAGCAAAACAGTTTGGGTTTTTTTAAAATTTAATTTATATGCCGCCCTTCTCCAGAGACTCAGGGTGGCTTACAATGCATTAAGCAATAGCCTTCATACTTTTGTATATTTATACAAAGTCAGCTTATTGCCCCCACAAACTTGGTCCTCAATTTACCTACCTTAGAAAGGATGGAAGGCTGAGTCAACCTTGAGCCTGGTGAGATTCGAACTTACAGTAATTGCAGACAGCTGGTGTTAATCACAATGCTATCAGTCTGCTGAGCCACCAGGCTCTTACCGGTTATTACCGGTAAGTAAATTTTGCCCCATTTTACGACCTTTCTTACCACACTTAAGAAAATCACTGCAGATGTTAAGTTAGCAATATGGTTGTTCAGTGAATTTGGCTTCTCGGTTAACTGCTTGTCAGAAGACAGCACAAGGTGATCGTATGATGGGGACATGAAAAGAGCCTCTATGGGCGTCCCTTGGGCACTGGTAATATCACCTGCTAATCCTTTCAACCTTAAATGTCTCCAACATGAATGGGAATGGAATCTCTATCGTATCTACAGGTAGTTCTTGAGTTATGACTGTTCATTGAATAACCATCTGAAATTACAATGGCACTTAACAAAGGGTCGTATGTGCCTCTCCTGAAATTCCAACTTTTGCAGGGCACAAATATTTGGCATTTGGCAGTGAACATACCACCCTTATGACTACAGGAGCATTGGAAGTCCCTATACTGTGACCATTTATACCTTTGCCAATTAGGTCACCTGGCAAAACCTGAGTTGGGAGGCCTTGATCAGCTAAGCCCACCAACACGTCTTCTCCCTGCTCCACCTCTCATGGAAAGAGAGCTCTCTTAGACGTCTCCCATGGAAAGAGCCTTGCATTGGCTGGGCATGATTACAGCTGTGAAGAAAGAGAAAGGAAATGGACCTGGGCAACTGGGGGGGGGGTAGAAGGCCCACACCTTATTATTATTTATTATTTTATTATTTATTTATTTGTCAACAAGTACAAAGAAAGAAGTAACAATCTAGACATAGATATGGACACATGAAAAAAAATGGCACAAATAAAAGGATATAAATAAGTAAAACATAGCCATAAACACATAAAATAAGTACATATAAATGGGAACAGTAGGACAGGGACGGTAAGCACGCTGGTGCGCTTATGCACACCCACTTCGGCACCTCTTAAGAAACATGAAAGGTCCACGGTAGACAGTTTAAGGTAAAAGGTATGGGGGTTAGAGAGACTAACAACAGGATCAGATAGAGTGTTCCAGACATTTACTATTGTCTATTGCAGAAGTCATATTTTCTACAATCAAGATTAGAGCGAATTACATTGAGTTTGAATCTATTGATAGCCCTTGTTATTATGGTTGAAGGACGTTTTGGTAAATAATCTTGTGTACTAATTTAGGTCAGAACGTAGACCCATAACCTTCTGGGAGAGTGGTGAGATGGGGAGAAGGCCTAAGCCTTCTGATAGTGGTGGGGAGGTGAGATGGTCCAAAACTTCCTGGAGTTCAGGGGCAAGGAGAAGGGCCAAGCATCCTGAGATGGTGGAAAGGGGGAAGGCCCAAGTTTTTTAGCAGTGGGGTAGAGGAAGGTCAGTATACCTGGTTGGCTGAAGAATCCTGTTTTGCAGCAGATCTTCAAGCATCACCCAGGACCTCCTTTGCCCTGAGGCACAACCACAATGGGGAAACTGAAATTGCAGTTGTTGAGTGACATGGTCATGTGGGTGACTTGCTTAATGACCACAATGACTTAAAACCCAAATTGCAGACTCAATTGTGGTCGTAAGGCAAGGACTACCTGCACTTCTTCCATGGTTAAATACCTGACTATATTCTGGAGATTATCTTTGTACAAGATCCCAGTAGTGAGCCTTTTCTAAATAAATCCTATCTTAAAACATTGGCTTCGGGGGGGGGGGGGGGAGTATTCAGCACTGAAATATTGAGTAAATGTTCTTGAAAGTCTTTGGAATTCTCTTTTCTCTTTCTTCAAGCTTTTTCCCTCTAAAAATGGTTTAGGAGTATTCTTAGGTTTTCATAGACATAATGACTATTTCTATATGGTAACTTAATTTATGTTTGCATTAATTTATGTTTAAAGTTAAGAAGCCTTAGGATTTGTTTTTCTGATTTTTAATTAGAATTTGCTAGAGATATTGTGTTATTTTCAATTAGCTACTTCTACATACAACAGTCTGTCTGTTCAGGAACTTCAGAGCAAAAGTAAATGTTTAATATTTTCCGGTATTTAATTCCCATTTGATTTCCCATAAATTAGTTAGTCCATTTAAAAATTAACAATTTTTAAAAGCAGAATTAGGCCTGGTTGCTGGAAATAATAGCATAAATACCTACAGAACATATCATGATTTGTTCTTTATCTATATTATTTTAAATTTTGCAAGTATGAAAATGGTTATATGGTTCTTAGAAACTGGGAAATACATTAAGATAAGTTTACAGATATTTCATTCCTTCCTTTATTTGAACTTAATTACAGTTGTAGCTGGATTAATTCATTAATATATATTAATACACATTAACAACACTGAAGCAAATGCAGATATAGGAAAAGTGATTACATTTCTCTTACAGTCACACTTTTTCTTTAGAAAAAAATATGATGGCTAAACCTTTTTCCTATGCACATATACTCAAACCAGGAGTGAAATGCTCCCGGTTCGGACCAGATTGGCTGATCCGGTAGCGATGGCGGCAGATGGTTCGGAGAACTGGTAGCAAAAATCCTGCAAACCCCCCCCCCCCCACCATGCCCAGCTGAGCCGCACTATCATCAGAGGCTTTTTTTTTTTAACTTTTCAAAGCATTTTTTCTACAACCTCTTCCGACAAAAAAATGCTTTTAAAAGTAAAAAAAAAGCCTCTGATGATCGCGCGGCTCAGCTGGGCTTTTCAAAGCATTTTTTTCTGCAACCTCTTGGTCAAAGATGTGGTTAAAAAAATGCTTTGAAAAGTCTCTGACGATCCCAGCTGAGTTGCCTGATTGTCAGAGAGGCTTTTCAAAGCATTTTTTTAAAAAGCCTCTCTGACGATCCCAGCTGAGTTGCCTTAGAAAAAATGCTTTGAAAATTTTTTTTTTAAATAGTTGGCCATGCCCTCCCAGTCACATTACCCCTAAGCCACGCCCACAGAACTGGTAGTAACAAATTTTACATTTCACCCCGACTCAAACATACTATCTACACATTTATATCTTTCAGTATTTCCCAGCTACAGTTATTTTTTTTTTCATGTAAATACTTTCGTTCCCTAAGATGAAACAAACTGTAAAGGAAAAAGATAAAACAGATCATCATAAAAAAGCTGAATTAAGTGAGGAGAAGTTAGTTACAAATGAGCTAGTAATCCATCAAAAGAAACCAGAGTCAGCAAATAAATTAGTTGCATACCTGCTTTGAAATGACACATTTAAAATTATTACTGTTTTGTAAAGAACTTCAATGTAGAGTGTTCTGTGCTAAATAATAATAGTGTGTTAACGTGTTAATCAAATTGTATACATAAAATATTATTAACTGGTCACTAAATGATTTATTTTTTCCTGAAAAACCTTATTTTTTTATTAGAAAGCACACTAATGGTGGTGGGTTCTTCTTCTAATATTGTAACCTAGAAGAAGAGTAACCTTGCCATAGAAACAAATAGTAAATGTAATAAAAATTGTGAGCAGATGTTTTCATTTCTAGCAGTATCTTTTTTACATGATTGTCATACTGGCAGTCCTTACTTAATGATGTTTAACTGGGGTCAAAAATTGTTAAGCAACATGGTACTAAGTCAAAAATTCACAGCTTAACAACAGCATTTCCAGATGTCCCAACGGACCACGTGGCTCCTTATCAGAGGTGGTATTCAGCCGGTTCGGACATTATTCAGCCACAATCTCTCAAATGTTTAGAAGGCTGGAATGGTAGGAGATCGCTCCCATGTTTCTTCCCTATAATTATCATTCTGCCCGTTTACTTATTTGTGACTTTTCCTGCCTGTCTCTTTCCAATCAAGTTTGTACATGTCCCATTCATATGGTTCATATGAATCAGGAAGACAAAACTTGTGTGTGTGTGTGTGTGTGTGTGTGTGTGTGTGTGTGTGTGAGAGAGAGAGAGAGAGAGAGAGAAAGAGAGAGAGGGGGGGGGAGGGAGGGAGGGAGAGAGAGAGAGAGAGACGGAGAGAGAGAGAACTACATCTGTATGAAGGAAGAAGGAATGAAGGAGATAAAGAATAGGGTTCAGGATCTGATCAAAGCAGAAGGAGGAAAGGAGTAAAATGACAGCTTTGATTATGTTGGTCTACAACCATAGTAATGATTTGATATGATTTGATTTGACAGCTTTAACTGTGCATAATGTATAACTCTCAAATCGTGTAGCTTTCACAATTAAAAACATTTCCCTGGAATTCCTCTCCAGACCTTCAATCAAAACCAGAAACTGCAAATTTTCCAACTACTCTTGAATAGGGGGCATTTTAGAAACCAAAATCTTAGGAATCTCCTGGTGGTTTTCAAGCAAAGCATATGTTCTCCTAATCACAATGATTAAAAGTTTATTGTGACTTCATGATAGAAGATTCACTCTTACATACTTGTGTTAAGTGCAATACAAGAGGGTTGGAATTTGCATTAACACTTATTTTATCTGCTGCTCGCGGCCCTTTTTTCCTATCATCATTATAGAAAGATTAGCAATTAGATTGCCTAAGGTTATGATAACTTTCTTATGGTTGGGTTCTGCATTGCTTTCCTAATTGATTCAAGAATCTTCCATTGATGGAAAAATTGTATTAAAAATAGTATAAGAAGAACAATTTTGTTTTTTAAAAAGTGATGCCTCAGTTGCAGAATATCAATAGTTGCATTTCTCTTTACTATTTAATATCACTATGTAGTTTAACAGAGAATCACTACATAAATGTGTTATAGCCCTCAACAAAACCTACCAAAATATTATTTAAGCAATGCAGATCAATATTTGTAAGGTAACCAATTTATATTGTATGTATTATAAAAAAGAAGAGGCAGGAAGAAATACTGATCTATCAGTACAATAATCATTACTTCATTGCCTATTTTATACAATCTATTTAGCTAATCATATGGACACATATTCTGCAGTAGAAGAAGGGCAACATTGCAATTAACCATGAAATAAGTTAACATACCCCGTATCCCCAAAAATAAGACATCCCTGATAATAAGCCAAATCGGGCTTTTGAGCGCATGCACTAAAATAAATCCCCCCCCAAAATAAGCCCTCCCCAAAAATAGCCCTCCCCAAAAATATTTAAAAGCATGCACAGCCGGTCCCCGCCATTTTCTCTGGTTAGGGCTAGGGAGACAGAGCTGGAAATCAGATAAAACTGTAAGAGGAACCCTGTCTTGCTCCACGCATCCCTAAATAATAAGATCTCCCTGAAAATAAGGCCAAGCGTTTATTTCAGGGTTCAAAAAAATATAAGACAGGGTCTTATTTTCAGGGGAAAACGGTATATAACTTTCCTAATAATATTATTTCCAGTATAACTAACCTCTACTACTACATCTACTCTGAGTGTAAATTTTATGACATGACAGAGTTTATATTTTTGCTTTCTTAAAAAGGTAAGATTACAATTCAGAACTGGAAACAAAGATCTAGAACAGGGCTGTCAAACTCCTAAATTAAATTAAACTAAAAACGTGAGCCAAAGTTAAAGTTAAATAGATTTCAGAATTATAACCCAATTGTTCTGCTTTATATTTTCCATTGTTAAAATAGCTAGTAATAGCAATACCCTTCAATGTGATAGCACTTATTTTATAATTCTTTTAGTGATACAACAGGAAGATGAGCAGAACAGAAAAGGCTGGTAAAATGTATATGAAGACATTCATCTTTTGTTTATGTGCTTAATGTTACAATACATCATTTTTAATATCCCATTAACAGGTTTTTTTGTAAGTTATAATTTAGTATATTTTTTAAATTGATAGCAAATGAAAGTTTTGTTTGTGACTGGTTTAATTATTATAGAATTTTTGAAAGATTTAAACTTGATTAATTTTTTTGTTTTGTTTTGTTTTGTTTTCACAGGAGTTAAAACTGAATTGGATATAAATTTATGTTCTGGAGATGACCACTTGGTTACTAAAGTATATAAATGTTACTCAAAATAAACCTGGAAGACAAATAAAATGCTAGATAAATTTATTTTATTTATTTATTATTTAAACTTGTATGCTGCCCTATCTCCAAAAGGACTCAGGTCGGCTCACAACAATAAAAACAAGCAAAATCAATGTTAAAAATACCCAATAATATTATAAAAAGACCATTAAAATCCCCTTTAAAACCCCTTCAGTCCAAACCAGCCAGGTGAAATAACTATGTTTTAAGGTCACGTCGGAAAGAGCAAAGGTTAGGGGCCACCCGGAGCTCCAGGGGGAGCTGATTCCACAGGGTAGGTGCGCCCACAGAGAAGGCCCGCTCCCTAGGGGTCGCCAGCCGACATTGTCTGGCCGATGGCACCCCAAGGAGGCCCTCCCTGTGGGAACACACCGGGCGATGGGGAGCTGTCTCTGGCCGCAGATGGTCCGCCAGATACCTCGGGCCTAAGCCATGTAGGGCTTTATAGGTAATTACCAGCACCTTGAATCTCACCCGGAGGGCAACCGGTAGCCAATGCAGATCCCGCAGGAGAGGTGTAACATGAGACTGTCGGGACACTCCCATTACTACCCGCGTGGCCGCATTCTGCACCAGCTGAAGCCTCTGAGTGGTCTTCACGGGCAGCCCCATGTCGAGAGCATTGCAGTAGTCGATCCGGGAGGTGACGAGCACATGGGTGACTGTGCGTACCAGACAAATCTGGACAAATGCCCCCCTGGTCACGGTCGTAACATGATCTTCAAAAGTCAACCATGAATCCAGGAGGACGCCTAAGTTGGGTTAATGTATGGACTAAAGGACTACAATTTACTTTGAATTACAGTTTGAAAGAAAAAAATTATAAAATGATGGTATTTGACTCCAAATTGATTAGCAAAAATGTATAGAGGGACTTCTAACAAGTGTTGGAAATGTAATCAGAATTCACATGCACTTTATCATATGTGATGGTCTTGCAAGTATGTGAAAACATTCTGGATAAACATTATAATGATGATTCAGAAAATACTTAAGATACAAATACTGATAAAACCTGCAGCTTTTCTTTTAAGTATTATGGATAAATCAATCAAAAAACTATTTGGGACGTTAGTTCTTTTACATGCTGACTGCTGTGAGGATTGTACTTGCTAAGCTCTGGAAAGGAAAGGAGATGTCAACTATTGAAGAATGGATTTTAAAATGAACTGAATTAGCAGAGATGGCACAATCAACTGCCTTGATTAGACATAATGGACTAGATAGCTTTATAAGAGACTGGAAGCTGTTTGTGGACTTTCTATGTGTTAAATACAATAACAGATACTCAACAGAGGGATTTGAAGACTAGTGTATATTTGGGCTAACCTGTTGACTTTTTTTTAATTTTCTTTTTTATACGTATTAGATGTTGGGTCGATTTGATTAATAGATAGAGACCTCTTCATCTGAAATATTTGTTTATATAATATATTCTTCTTGTTAAATAGGGATGAGAAGGTTTATAGCTATTTATAGACCCATTATGTAAGGAGAGGAGAATTTATCAGTTTTTTTTATTTTTCTTTTCAGCATCCAGCCAGGGTAATTTTTTAAATATATGCTTAATCCTGCAAAAGAGAAGGAGAATGTCATGGTCAAGAGTTGACACCAAACATCATTGGAATTTGGCAAGGAGGACGGGAGATGAAGAAACAAAGGATGTAAAAGCTGCTCGTCTCCAAAATCACAAGGAGAGATACAGAATGAAGATACAAGAAAAAGATGGAGATAAAGGAAGATCATCTTGAGAATATGTGGCAACACAAATTGCTGTGAGAATTCACTAGCCCAACAATACCTGCTTTCAACAACGAGACCTCAAGACTGATAATGAGGCACTGTGCATGACTTGTAAAATAAAATATTTCTGCTGAAATTAGTGCCCTGACCAAAGTCTGCTCTCAATGTCATGTGTTCCAATTTTCTTGGGGGGGGGGGGGGTAAACAATCTCTGTAATATGAACAGGAAAGGTCAGGATAGGTAAATGAAGTCCTCAATTTATATAGCAATCATAATCTACATCAAACACATTCAGGAAGAATACAAGACAATGCAACTACCTCTTCCAAATGACATCTTTTGGCACCAAAGAAGTCCTTCCAACAAGGAACAGATTATTCTGCGATTATTCAAGAGTAAAGCCATCATTTCAGCAGATATTTAATGATAGATCCCAACTGACAAGTCTAATTTATTCAACTTTATTTCATGGATCCTCAAGACACGGTAGAATTGATAATGGATATACTCCACAATAATGTAATTCAACATGATACTATTGGATTATTGGAGAAACTACTATGATAACAAAATTTGTAAATCGTGTCCCAATTTACAAAATAATAAATTTGAGACATGCCGGAATTGTCATTGATGCTGACTGGAGACCATCATTTGAACATGAGAGATTTAATATACCAATTGCCAATGAAGTAGTCACTATTATACCAAATAACACTGAAACTGAACCAAGATAATGGCATGCTACGTTGAAAGAATAAGGAGGTGGTTTGAAAGGAAGGAAGGAAGGAAGGAAGGAAGGAAGGAAGGAAGGAAGGAAGGAAGGAAGGAAGATTTTGGATACTGTCTGCCATATTCCCATAGGAAAAGTCAATGGGGAAACTGGCATGAATTTGGAAGTAGCTGCTACTGCTTTTTTGTCCACCTGAAATCATTCTGTTTCTGTTTAAGTAAGGAAATATCTCCGAAATGATGATCAAGCAAAGCATAGATCAGTGATGGCTAACCTTTTCCAGACCGAATGCCCAAAGTATGCGCGCCTGAGTGCCCAAAGCATGCGCACCCAACCCCCCAAAATGTAATGCATGCGTGCTCCCTGCATCCGCCATGCCCCCGCACATGTGTGCATACCCCTCGCACACCTCCCTTCCCCCCCGCATGCACAAGCAGCTCCCACATGCACCCGTCCCCGTGCATGCATGGCAGAGACCCGACAGCTGGCCGGCAGGAGGCATGTGCACATGCGCAGCAGAGCTGATCTAGGATGACAGCTTGCGTGCCATCAGAGAGCGCTGTGTGCCATCTCTGGACGCGTGCCATAGGTTCGCCATCACAGGTATAGGTGGTCTCATAATAATAATAATAAATATTCCACATGAATTTAAGTGGGAGTTTTTATTTAAAAGCTTTTGTTCTATTTTACTGTTTGTTTTTTTGTTTTTGCATTAATCAATTAGAATGTATAATGAGTATTTTTAAAAAGGTATAAAATCAACACTCTGATATTATTTGTTTAAAAATGGATTTTCTCCCCCTAAATCTTGTCAAGCCTCACGCAGATGGGCCAGCTCAAAGAAGCAAGAACCATACAGATTTTGCCAAGCGTTCATTAATGCTAGTTTGGGATAAATATTTTAAAAAATCTTTTAAATTATAAAAGGAATTTCCCTGCCTCATTTACAGTGAGCTCATTAAAGACAACATTTCCCACAACCTCTCACATAGCCTCCAGGCCTTGCACTTTCTTATACAATGTCTACAGTGTTGGTGGTTGACAAATCTTTATGAATGAGGCTTCAATTTTGTAATAGAGGTCTGAAAACCAAGAGAAAATTAGCAAAAATTACCAATTTCCTAAGGAGCCACTTAGAATTCTACATGTAAGAATCAAACAGAATTCTAAATTATCGTGCTGAGATAATTTGTTACTTCTTCTGGATTGCCAGTAGGTTTAGCTAAATACATCAAGAATTTTTTTTCTAGTTTTTGTATGTTTTTATATTCAAATTGGTTTGCATTGCCTTTTGTTCTCTTAGCAAGCCAGACTCATGCTGGAGATTGTTTCTGGGTTATTTAAGAGAAAATAAATAAGATTTCCAGCCTGCATGTGGAATATGCAAAAATATCTGGATTTATGAAATTGCTTCCAACTTTGACATCATCTGGAAATGATTTATAATCTTATAATTCCTTGTGTGTCCAATCACACTTGGCCAATACAAAATTCTATTCTATTCTATTCTATTCTATTCTATTCTACTCTACTCTACTCTACTCTACTCTACTCTACTCTACTCTACTCTACTCTACTCTATTCTATCTCCACCATAATAGATTCTAATTTTACACAATTCTGTGTAACCTTTATAAATTTGATATTTATGGGTAAGTGAAACATGGAAATGTAATCATTGGATATGCTCTATTGATTTTAATAGGAATCAAGTACAACAAATTGATTTGGGATAGGATTTATCAGAATTATCTGCTATTAAAATTGTCCCTTTTCTGAATTAGAAGGAAGTCCTCGATACATTGAATACAATAACAATCTCAAAAGTGGCACATGGTTGTTTGCCCTTCCTAACATTTATCCACAGTTTACTAATTTCCATGTGGAATATATTCCCAAAGAAAGAGAAACTAGCCACAAATTTGTGGACAGTATTGGCATCCATAGGGATGCTAAAAACCAGCATAATATGGAAAGAAGGTTGTAGTCCAAGCTCTATTTTTTTTTAATGTGCCTGTAACTTCAGTGGGTGATGAAAAGAATTGGAGCTTGCATCAGAATTCTCTATATACCAGCGATGGCGAACCTCTTAGACAATGAGTGCCCAAACTGTGTGCATGTACATGCCCAAACTGAAAGGTGCGTGTGTGCATTTGTGGACATGCGCACACACATGCGTGGACATGCATGCACACATGTGTGGACATGCATCCATGCGCAGCAGAGACCCAAAGACCAGCTGGCCGGTGGAAGGCAAGGCATCCCAACACCTGCAGCCTGGCAAGAGGTAAGATTTTTTTTTATTATTTGATTTATATGCCGCCCTTCTCCGGAGACTCAGGGCGGCTTACAATGCGTTAAGCAATAGCCTTCATACTTTTGTATATTTATACAAAGTCAGCTTATTGCCCCCACAAACTGGGTCCTCAATTTACCCACCTTAGAAAGGATGGAAGGCTGAGTCGACCTTGAGCCTGGTGAGAATTGAACTCGCAGTAATTGCAGGCAGCTGGATGTTAAATGCTGCTTTAGGAGGCATTAGCCTCCTACGCCACTCAGGCTCCTTGTTTTTCTTTCGTGAGCTTCTGTTTTGTCATTTGCAGGGAAACAGAAGCTCACGAAAGAATGCCACGGAGATCTGACCTGGGGTGACGGGGCACATGCCAGCAGAGAGGGCTCTGTGTGCCACTTTGGGTACACACGCCATAAGTTCGCCATCATGGCTATATACTATCCTACTGGTTTTTTACTGGTTTTTACTCCGCCTTACTCCTCTAACACATGAGAAATGAAATGTTAAAAAACCACTAATATAAGTTTATAATGAGTAGCAAAAGGAGCATAAAATTAAGAACATATCCCAATAAAACAAAAGATCAAACATATGCATACACAAACATAAGCATACTTATGTGGCTCATTACTGTTTTTCCAGTAAATTCAAGATGACATTTTTGAAAAGGTCACACATTTCAAGAAGAAATCATAGTCTAGATTTCAGGCAAATGCAATATTTCTAATATGGTGATACAATATGAGTAATTCAGAAAAGACATTTTCTGAATGTAAATATTATTCTTGTTTGTGATGCTTACTGCAAATGATTCCAATGGCAAACTCTATTACCATAGCTCAGATAACAGAGCATAATTAAATACACATACAAAATATACATGGAATAAAGCAAATCATACCATCTGATTTACAGCTCAACACAAAATGAAAATTGCCACTTCAAATTCCATTCTTGATGTTACGGCATTTTAAAACTTAATCACAAGATCTTGTATTTTCACTTTATAGAGATGGAAACCAGCATAACATTTTAATGTGAAAATTTATGCAAATAAGGCTTGTTTATGATCACGCAGTATGAAAGTGAGACATTTGCATTGAAGTAAGTTCAAATCTGTAACTAAATGAATAAAAACATTTTCCCCGGGTCTAATATATTACTTTCTCATCCTTGCATTTCATATTTCAGACCTTAAAGACGGTGAACAATACCTGCAGTATTTTAACATTCACACTTTATGGCAAACACCATCAATATAACTCTATGATTATTATTCCAGCAAGCCTCGAAAATACATAATTTATATGAGATTTGCTACTTCCTCACAATACAGCCTCTGGCAAAGGCTAAATGTGACAAAGATTTGATTAAATGGTTGCAAAGGCCCAGCGAGCTACATTTGCATTGCAGTTCTTTAAAGTATAATAAACCATTGCAATGAAAAGTTGAGCACCTCCAGGACCTGTTCAACTGGGCCCAAGCAAGATTGTACCAGATTTAAACTTTTCTTTTCTCAGTCTTCTCTTCTTCTGAAAGTCATCATTCCTATATTTGATTAGCAATACTGTAAAAAGAGAATCGGATCAATAATTTGGAGAATATCCATGTTTATAGAAAATTCAGAAGGAGGTTATGCCATAAACCGGAGATCTTAATATATGAGCATTTCAGTCAAAGTTTCCCTTTGGTGAAAAATGTTTGTTTCTTTAGTTGTTGATCAAGAAGAATTTTCAGAATAGAAATCTCTCTCTCCCTCCCTCTCTCATTCATTCATTCATCTCTGACATCTTGGCCCAGGGGAATTTGGCCTCTGGAGCAAGATACATTTCCTACTCCTACATAGATCAATGAAATTCAATAACTGAATTGTCCTCCTACACTCAGCCCTTTATGGTAAGCCAAACCAAAACTCAGACAGATCGAAGATCTCAGAAATGCTAATTTACTGGAAGTGGCACACTGTGCCAATTGCTCTCCTCCTGAACTACTTTCACAAATGATTATCCAATCTCTTCTTGTGTTATCTCCAGTGATAACACACACAATTTCTGGAGGCAAGTCTTTCCACCGACTAATTATTCTCATTGTTGGGAAATTTTTCTTTAGTTCGAAGTTGGATCACTCTTTAATGATTTTCCACCTGTTATTTCACCCTGCCCTCAGGTGCTTTGGGAAACAGATCAAACCCCTCTTCCCTGTGAGAGCCCTCAAGAACTGGAAAACTGATGTCATGTCATGCCCAGTCCTTCTCTTTGTTAGAGTAGACGTACCTAGTTCTCCCAACAGTTCATCGGACAGTTTAGCTTCCAGACACCTTATCATCTTTGTTTCGCTTCTCTTTACTCTTTCTAGGGTCAGAACATCTTTTCTGTATCATGGTGTCCAGAACTGGATAGCATTCCTATGGTGCTGCTTTTGGTAGGTTGGATTACTTGTTCCTTTTGCCTGATGACAAATGCTAGGAATCTTGTGCCTGCATTATGTCGAATTACAGTATGACATAGTTACTCTGCCCCCAAGTTCTTGTGATTTAAAACTGTCTCTATTATTTCATCTTAATTAACAAGATTTAAATCTAGTATCGCTTACCTTGTAGTTCTGACCTCTATTTTTTGGATGACAAAGCTAGGCTCATCAGGAACTTGTTTGATCTCCCACTTACTGTAGAGTTTGTCTCCCAGTTGATGTCAGGATAGTTATAGTCTCCCATAACTACTGTGGTAAGTTTCCCGCACACCATAATTAACTGATTAGCAAAAAGTTAGTTTGTTTCCTCTGCTTGGCTGGGTATATACCTATGTCAATGTCATTCTTTTTTTATTTTTATATTAACCAAAATGCTTTCAAGAAGGCTTTCATTCTTGTTTTTCTGCATTTCTGTAAACGAAACAGATTTCAGAAACTGCTCAGTCAGCTAAGTGTGCTTATGACACTGCTATAAAAAATGAGAGTGATCTTGGAAGATATTATAAACATGAAACACGAACCTGGGTAATGTTCAGGGTAGAAACAGAAGGAATAACTTAAGGCCCAGAGGCATTCAGGTGAATATAGAAAGAATGACTTATTAGGATATCTTATTCCAAAAATTAATGAAGTGGTTCCAGAAATGCAACTCACTGAGAAAGATATGGAGCGTATCTATAGAATATACTAATCTTAGGCTCATAAGAATGCAGAGATCACAAGTTTTAATTATAATATTTGTCAGTGCTTGGGTAAGAGATATGATTGTGTATTAAGCTCATGAGCTGGAGGAAATAAAAGGGGGGAAGATAATATATCTTTTTCCAGGATATAAGTCGAATAATACAAAGAAGAGATTTAAAATGTCTTACTGAAGAACTTACAAAACAAGGAATAAGACATAAGTGAGGGTTTCTACTTAAACTAATTATTTTCAAATCTCAAGTAAAGGTGATTATTTCTATTGTCTCTGAACTTTGGCAGAGTTAAAAAAAAGCAGTATGAGAAATTGTTAAAAGGCAGCCTTGGATACACAGAGAATTTTAAGGGGAAGGATTAATTTATATCTCAACTTTTTATTTTTATAAATTAGGTGGCAAACATATCTAATCCTCTTCTTTGCCCGCCAACAACAATCACGTGTGGTGAGATGGACTATGAGAAAATGACTGGCCCATAGTCACCCAGCCGACTGGGTGCAGATAAAAGGGAAGATTACCGTATTTTTCAGAGTATAAGACGCACCGGAGTATAAGACGCACCTACCTTTTCTGGTGAGGAAAAGAAGAAAAAGAAATCTCCCACTGCCTCTGACAATTTTGCCTCGTTGCAGCAAACAGCAAACAGCCTGCTTTACTTTCATTTTCGTTTTCAGCATAGCTTGATTAGCACAAGGGGGAAAAAAATCTGCTCCAGCAATTTACCTCTTTGCAGCAAGCAGCAAAGCCCTGTGCAAAACAGCTGAGAGCAAATCAGCTGAGAGTCGGGAGGCTGATCCAATCAACTTGTGCTAATTAGGCTGTGCTGAAGCTGAAAGGAGCTTTTTTTCTTGCTGTTTGCTTGCAAGGAGGTAACTGCTGCGAGGCAGAAGCCAAAGGGTGGGGGCCAGTGGGTGGGCGGGGCTACATTTGGTGTATAAGACGCATCTAAATTTTCACCTCCTTTTACGGGGAAAAAAGATGCATCTTATACTCTGAAAAATACGGTAAGTTACATTTTTTTCAGTTATTTGTGAACAATTTGTTCATAAACTAGCAACTTTAAATGTGAAGGCAATGGGAGATTTGGTAAAAAGAATTAGCAAATATATAATATCTTTCAAGCCATAAATAGCCATAAAGTAATTTTTTATTACATCAATTAACTGATTTTAGATTACTAACTTTCATTTGAAATGAATGATCTTTGCAAAAGTGGACCAATGGTTTTAACTCTCTTCAGTTCTCTCAAAATTGCATTATTGGTGATTTTGAAGCAACTGCAATATCAAATGTATATAACAAAGAAACCAAGAATTTCTCTTTTAACTTTGGGAGATGATACTTCATTTCACTTAAATACTCTACCTCAGAAATTGACACAGAAATTAAAAAATATTGGAGGATAACCAATTGTTTATTTCCTCCTAGTCAGTATCACTTCAGAAAAGTTCTTGTAGTATAAGTTTATGTAACTACAAATAGTCCTCAATTTAAACCATTATTTAATGAGGGTTTGCAGTTTCAAAGGTGATAAAATAGCAGTGACTTAGCAATAGAAAGGGCCTGGTGGCCCAGCAGACTAATAGCCTGTTATTATCATCCAGCTGCCTGCAATTACTGCTAGTTCGAATCTCCCCAGGCTCAAGGTTGACTCAGCCTTCCATCCTTTCTAAGGTAGGTAAATTGAGGACCCAGTTTGTGGGGGCAATAAGCTGACTTTGTATAAATATACAAAAGTATGAAGGCTATTGCTTAATGCATTGTAAGCCACCCTGAGTCTCCGGAGAAGGGCGGCATATAAATCAAATAAAAAAAAAAAATAGCAATAGCACTGAGATTTATATACTGCTTCATAGTGCTTTGACAGCCTTCTCTAAACGGTTTACAGAGTCAGCATATTGCCCCCAACAATCTGAGTCCTCATTTTATCCACCTCAGAAGGATGGAAGGCTGAGTCAACCTTGAGCCGATGGGATCTGAACTGCCAAACTGCAGCTTACGGTCAGCTGAAGTAGCCCTGCAGTGCCGCACTCTAACCACTGCACCACCTTGGCTCTAATTTAATTTACAACTTAATCTCAAAGTTATGACCTTCGTACCATCCCCGCGGTCATATGATGCCACAATTTGGGACAACCAGCTGACATTTATGATGGTTGTGGTGTCATGCAGTTACATGACTGCTATTTGTGATTTTCCCATACATCTGGCTTCCAACAACCAACCTCATGATTCATTTAATGTCCATGTGATTTGTTTAACCACAACCGTGATTTGCTTAATGACTTGCAAAATTGGGATGGCCACCTGATGAGTCAATGACTCATTGCTTGGCAACTAAAATTCTGATCCCAGTTGTAGTTATAAGCCAAGACTGCCGGTATTATAATTAATATATGAGAATAAGGAGATGATAATCTACCAAAGATGAAGTACCAAATATTTAACTATAATAGAATAAAAAGTTTGCTTGAAGTACAGTATATAAATTTTTCAAATAATATTGCAATTATATTTCTGCACAAAGTTGTTTCAATCAAATATGCATACAATATGGAACATTCAGCCTTAAAGACAGTCACTCCACCAGAGTATTATACGTGTGTAGAAGCAAAAAAATACTGGGCAAGAATTCATATGTGGTTGTAGAAGATGACTCAGCAGCATATTGATTTAACACCTGAGATATTCCTGTTGGGGATTTTTACCAGGGAATTATAGTAAAGATTTAGAAAGTACTATACTATAGTAAAGTACAGTATACCTGATTATTCATGTAATAACTGCGGCTATAATTGTATTTGCACAGAATTAGAAAGGTGAAGAGATTCCGGCAGATGAAAACGTGATTAAGAAAATATTGGAATGTGCAGAAATGAATAGATTAACACTTGCAATTAAAGGAAAGGAAGAATCTGATTATTACAACATGTGGGATTTATTTTATCAATGGTTAGAGAATAAATATGAAAATAATGTATAATAAAGTTAAATAAGTTAAGAAGAAAATGTTACAACAATAGAAATGTTAAGTATTAAGTATTAGTATTAAAATAAGAGTAGATATAAATAACGAATATGGTGGTAAGCTTTAACTGTTATGACACAAAAAATTTGTACCCAGATGACACACTGTTTAATGAATGATGGAATGTTTTGTATTAAAAGAAAATATATTTTTTTTAAAAAAAGTCTAATCAATGTTGTAGTTTCAGCCATAAATTCCTAACATAAGAATTATGATTACAAATGACTTGCCCAGTGATGTGAATAGAGATATTAGTTCAAGAAAAAAAATGTTGAAGCTAGTACTGGTCTTTATCAATATGCATTATTCTTTATCAATACAGGAGAAAAGGTATCACAGCTAGATATGTACATTTTCAGACTTCAACTAACTTATCAATTTGGATGTCTCCTTAGTAAGAGAAGAGACCAGGTAGGTAAATAAGGTTTATGCAACATCACAATAGAAGGAATGACCATGTTCTCCCACCTAAACTGTCACGATGTGTGGTGTTTTGTTTATAAGGACTGAGAAATCAGCTCCAGATAGTCTCCAGCAAGTTCCAGAGATATGATTTATCTGCTGCAATCATTTGTTCAAAGTAGCATTCTGGTTTAAAAGATATTTCGCAATTTAACTTCTTGTAGAGGACACTCAACCTTTTCTGTTGGAGTATCTCCAGGTAAGGAATATTCAAAAGCTTTTTTCTTTTATACTCCAGTGCCATCTTTGCACTTTTTATGTTTCTGATCAAATCAGTGTTCCGGTCTATTCTGGCTTGTTTTTTTTTTTTTTAGCTAGTATTTTAACTGCTGCGTTTGATGTTCTGCCAAATGAGACGGGATTGCAATATATGCATGTTATTAGCCCTGTAGCAGCAGGACATTTGAGCTAATGTTTTTGAAAGTTTGCTTTATAATATTCCAAACAAGATTATATTGAGGCATGCATTGAAATGTCCATGAACAGGTGGAAAGGTAGTTATGAATCTTTACTAGGCATTCTCACTGCCTCTAAAACTGGACATTTACAGTTAAGACCACATCACAATTATGAAATTATCTTGTATCTTCAAGGATTATATCACACATCCAACACGAACTAAAATATGTTTCCTGATATACCTGATAACATTTCATCCAGCCAATTACTTATTTAGAACACGTAATCCAGGGGTGAAACGCTGCCAGCTCTATCCGGCTCGCAGGAGCCGGTAGCACCAGTGGTGGGTAGTTTGGAGAGCAAGTAGCGTTGGCGGGAGGAGGCTCCGCCCCCCCAAACCAGGACATCGTTACATCTGGGTTTGACCATCTGCACATGCGTAGGCTTTGCGCAGATGATGGTGCGTGCACAGACGATGGCACACGGCGCATGCACATCAGTGAGCCGGTAGGAAAGGTAAGTACGTTTCACCCCTGACATAATCCTTGTATTTAAAAAAGCAATACAGAAGTGTGAGTTATCACCGTAAAGGTATCAAAAAACTAGGACATTCTTCTTTTATGTTTTCTCCTAAGAGTTGACTATTGCCCACTGAATGACTAATGACAGATTGTAGTATTTATTTATTTTATTTATTTATTTATTTATTGCGATTTATATGCCGCCTTTCTCCCTAGGGACTCAAGGCGGCTTACAAAATGACAACTTCAATACAAATCACAATACAATATCAAATTAAAATCAGTAACCCAATTAAAAACGATTTAAAATTATAACAGTGTACCCCCAAACGGATCAGTTTAATTGGCGGAAGAGCCATGTCTTCAGCTCGCGACGGAAGGAAAGAAGGTCAGGGGCTGTCCTGAGCTCAGTGGGCAATCCATTCCAGAGGGTCGGGGCTCCCACAGAGAACGCCCTCCCCCTGGGGGTCGTCAGCCGACATTGTTTGGCCGACGGCACCCTGAGGAGGCCGACTCTGTGAGAGCGCACAGGACGATGGGAGAACGGCTGGAGATGGTCCTGCAAGTACCCCGGGCCTAAGCCATGAAGGGCTTTATAGGTGAGCACCAGCACCTTGAAACGTATCCGGAGTGCCACCGGTAGCCAGTGCAGCTCATGCAGGAGAGGTGTTACACGGGAGTATCTAGACGCCCCCGTAACTACCCGCGCGGCTGCATTTTGGACTAGCTGAAGCCTCCGGACACATCCCAAGGGCAGCCCCATGTAGAGGGTGTTACAGTAGTCCAACCTAGAGGTAACAAGGGCGTGAGTGACCGTGGCGAGGGCATCCCGGTCTAGGAACGGACGCAACTGGCGCACAAGATGGACCTGTGCGAAGGCCCCCCTGGTTACGGCCATCAGATGGTCATCTAAAGACAGCCGAGAATCCAGGAGGACACCCAAGTTGCGGACCCTGTCGGAGGGAGCAAGGATTTCACCTCCGATCATTAAGGATGGAACCTCCAGATCCCGGGATGCCGGCATCCACAGCCACTCAGTCTTGGAAGGGTTGAGTCTAAGCCTGTTCCTCCCCATCCAAACCCGCACCGCTTCCAGGCAGTGGGACATCACGGAAAGGGCATCCCTAGGGTGGTCAGGGGTGGAGATGTAAAGCTGGGTATCATCAGCATATTGATGATACCTCACCCCAAAACCACGGATGATCTCACCCAGCGGTTTCATATAGATATTAAAGAGCAGAGGGGAGAGAACCGATCCCTGAGGCACCCCACAAGTGAGAGGCCTTTGGGAGGATCCCTGACCCCCCGCCCAAACAGACTGCAGATGGCCCGAGAGATAGGAGGAGAACCACTGTAAAACAGTGCCTCCTAACCCCATCCCCCTGAGCCGCTGCAGCAGGATACCATGGTCGATGGTATCGAATGCCGCTGAGAGGTCAAGAAGGACCAGGATGGAGGAGCAACCCCCATCCCTGGCCCGCCAGAGATCATTTACTAGGGCGACCAATGCCGTTTCCGTGCTGTGGCCACGCCTGAAACCAGATTGGTAAGGATCCAGGTAGTCAGTTTCCTCCAGGAATTGAGGGAATTGCTGTGCCACCACGGACTCAACAACCTTCGCTAAAAAGCGAAGGTTGGAGACTGGACGGTAGTTGTTAAGTACGTCAGGATCCAGGTTAGGCTTCTTAAGGAGGGGTCGAACCACCGCCTCTTTAAGCGCAGCGGGAAAGACCCCTTCCTTTAGTGAAGCGTTGACAATAGCCTGGATCCAGTCTCCAGTCACCTCCCTGGCTGCCGAAACAAGCCAGGAGGGACAAGGGTCCAGTAAACATGTGGAAGACCCCAACCTACCCATAATCCTGTCCACGTCATCCAATGAAACAGGCTCAAACTCAACCCAGATGTCTCCACTGAGACTAGGCCCTGTCACCTCAACGGACTCTGTCCAGTCGGAGTCCAACCCGGTCCGAATCTGAGTGATTTTATCTTGCAGAAACTGTGCAAAATCCTCAGCACGGCCCTGTAAGGGGTCCTCCCTCGCTCCCTGATTAAGGAGGGAGCGGGTCACTCTAAACAGGGCTGCTGGGCGATTTTCTGCAGATGCAATGAGAGTGGCGAAATAGTTACGTTTCGCCACTTCCATCGCCACAAGATAAGACCTAATATGGGTTCTTAGTTGTGTTCGGTCGGACTCGGATCGGGAGGATCTCCAACCACCCTCCAGGCGTCTTTTCCGACGCTTCATTTCCCTGAGCTCCAAGGTAAACCAAGGAGCCGCCCGGGATCTGCGTCGGATCAGAGGCCGCAAAGGCGCGATTCGATCCAAGGCTCCCACCGCAGCCTGTTCCCAGGCCGCGACAAGTGACTCAGATGAATCGTGGGCTAAGGAGGCGGGAAAAGACCCAAGCTCCATCAGGAAACTTTCAGGTTCCATCAGGCGCCTGGGGCGGAACCATCTTACTGGTTCCACACCCCTGCGACGGGGGGTGGCGGAGGAAAAGTCGAGTCTAAGGAGGGAATGATCGGTCCATGACAGAGGGTCAATAGATAGAGTCCCCTCCCCACGATCATTTATCCACTGTCCAGAGAGAAAAATAAGGTCGAGTGTGTGTCCTCCAATATGAGTTGGGCCCTGTACAATCTGAGTCAGGTCCATGGCCGTCATGGAGGTCATGAACTCCCGCACCAACTCAGATGACTCACCGGCCGATGGCAGATTGAAATCTCCCACAATCAAAAGGTTGGGGAGTTCCACCGTCAATTCGGTGGAACTCCCGAATTTATCTCCATTCCTTTGACATTAAAACCAGAAAAAAAAAAGGAACGGGAAAAAAGAGCTGTCAATTCAGCACATGGACAGAAAGAAATGAGTAGTTAAATAAATCATTATCATGAAAATTAAACTGTTTCTCAATTATCCTCTCTTAGTATCATGAAAATCACAAGTTCTGGAAGCCACAATGTGTAACAATGTAATTGCACAAATTATACACTTGCATTGTCGTGCATCACCAAAATTGGCATAATTCACATCATTTATTTCATAATGTTTTGGCACACTGGATGCCACTGAAAGCAAAACTTTACAGATGTAAATATTTTGGCAAACGGCTTGTTTTTCTTACCTTTATTAATATTAATTATTGTCTTCGTGCTCCATTCCTGGATATAATTCTTTACATACACTGTTCAATTATATGGAATTCTACTTCTATAGTACCTTTTGTTATTAAATATATTTAGCTTCTAATTGGAACAAGCAAAACACAAACCTCTAGAAAGACAGAACACAGTAGCACTATAGATAGATAACTGAATATTTCCAGTTAAAGAAACCCTGACAGTGTAGTTTTTACCATTGCAGTTTAAAATTATTTTTATTTACAACAGTAGGTTTCCTAAAAAATGTTTCTTCCCCAGGCATTCCCTTAAGGCAGAGGCATAATATATCTTAACAAAAGTCAGCTGTGTCACATAGTATTGGCAACACGTTCTTTGAAAAGTGTCTCATTCAGAGTGAAATCTGATGTTACATTCATTTTTAAAAGTTTTAAAATGAGTTAGCTAAATTTTTATTTCATTTTCTGCATTCAAATTAAAAGTGATACCATCCGCCATCTAGAACAGCTGATTGGCACACCAACCCCCCTCTCCCCCACCGCAATAGTCGTTCTATAAGACACACAGACATTTCCACCCAATTTTTGGGGGGAAGAAAAGTGCATCTTATAGTCTGAAAAATATGGTATCAATGAACATGAATTCTTGTCCTTTCTTGTCTGGCTCAAACACTTTCCCCCTTAGCAGAGAGCCAATTCAACAGTATAATTTTGAAAAGAATATCGTGTCAACTGAGGATAATGCAATGTGAAGAAATTAGGACAGGCAAAAGTGAATGGGGAATCTCAGGAAAGCGGCATTGCTGAAAAGCACAACTATGTGTTTTTTCAGTGTGCATGAAGATCTGTAGAAAATAAATGAAGCAGATATCTCTCTGCACCTAATGTCTTACACTGAAGATGGTTGCAGACACTGTACCTACATTAGTTTTCTTTGTCTGTTCTGACTTCATAAGAAAAAGTTGGGAAGAGTGATTGGGAAAGTTACACTGCAACCCATACAAATTAGGTAGTTCTAGACTTACAACAATTCGTTTAGTGACTGTTCAAAGTTATAATGGCACTGAAAAAATGACTTATGACCGTTTTTCAGTCACAACCTTTGCAGCATGTGATCAAAATTTATCTGCTTGGCAACTGGTTCATATTTATGATCATTGCTGCGCCCCAAGGTCATGTGATCACTTTTTGGAACCCTCTGACAAGCAAAGTCAACAGGGAAGCCAGATTCACTTAACAACCAGGTTACTAACATATCAACCGCAGTGATTCACTTAACAACTGAGCCAAAAAAGGTCATAAAATGGGCAAAACTCACTTAACAAATGTCTCACTTAACAACAGAAATGTTGGGCTCAATTGTGGTCGTAAGTCAAGGATTACATGTACTTGTGTAAGTCCGACTCAGTTACACAAACTCATTGCATACTCACTGGGTCAATTCTTTTGAGTATATTAACCTCACAGGGTTGTTGTTGTTGTTGTGGGAAGAAAATGAAAGGAGATTCCACCATTTATGACAAATAAATTCCGACATTTATGACATCTTGACAAAAGATGGAATATACATCAAAGTAATAATAAATAAATAAATAGAAATGAAGAAAACACTATTACGAGAAAACACTGTAAAATAAAATGACTAAATACAATTTTCTATTTTTAAATATGATTCAAAAATATCGCAGCAAAAGTATAAAATAATATGTCATTTATGCACACTTCATCTGTAAAATGGTTGTTTAGCTTCATTGAAATATGAGTCATTCATTGAAATCATATTTATTGTTAGTATTTTGTATATATCTTGACTGGAAAGTGTTTTTTCCAGGTAAACATCCAGGATGCCTTATCAGTATGCCCCTGAAAAAGTTATGCCTGATGAGAATGTGTAAATTCCATATTTTTAAAAAAATATCTCAAGACTTGCATGCCTTCAATTCAGGGTCATTTTAGAGCTTTTTCTTTTCTATCTGCAGGACAAAGTAATTCAATGAGTCATTCACTCATAAATAACACTGTTATGTTATACCAACATTGTTGAACTAAGAAACATCTATCATCACTTAGGAAATGTTATTGATGAATTATTTTGATGAATTATTCATCAAACGAACATATGAAAATAAATAAACACTTGAATTAATTGCTCTATTATAAATAAAGTAGACATTAGTCAATTCTATTGATGGCTCCATATAATGTTTCTGCATAGGTCTAACACGGAAAGCTGAATTTAAAATGGTTCAGCATTAAATGATTACTTAGCCTTCAAGCAGTAAACAGGAAAGCTTGTGTAATTTCTATGGTTCTGGCATTGCAAGTATGTATTTACTTGTTTCTTATTTTAAATAATATATATTCTCCTTGAAATAGAACAAAACAGTTTTACAACCTATAAAAACTAGGATTACAATATCAATTAGCACAAGCCAGTATCACCCATTTTACTCATATTTCAAATATCTGGCAATATAGATCATACTTGCTTTCCACTTCAAATGATAATATGTATGTGTTGGGACAGAATCTCCAGTACTGTAACATCATTCTCTAAATGAGATGCCGCTGCTCAGAATTTGCAGTCTCTGACTGCCACTGACCATATCTGCAATAACAAGAATATTTGCAATGAGAGTTGTGATGAACTTTCAATATAAATGACACTATGTACGTATCTAGATTCCAAAGCTAGAAAAAAGTATTAAGAATCTGAACCAGGAATCAACAGGAAATTAATGGAGTTAAAGCACAGGCAACGTATTTCCTATCTGAAGGTAATCCACGTTTGAGTTTGTTGGAAGTAATATCCTTCTGGGTTCAGTTCCAAGTGGGGAGAAATACAATGGAAACATGGTGGCTGCTTGGAAAGCTAGTTTTAATGGTGGACAGGATCACATGCCTTGAAGATCTTGGGCGAAGAAAAAAAAGGGAAGAGATACTGAGAGTGCCTGGGTTTTATGCCCTCTCTGGGCTTTTGAATTTGAGCTTGTATTCTGATTGGTTGTCAGACTCCCATGGGGCCATGCAGGGGTAACTTTGTAGGTTGTGTTTTTGAGTCCCAAGCTTGGTTGAGCCTTGCTGGGTGATGATGTAATGAAAGGGCTTTGGGATTCCTACTATGGCTCTGCCTGAAGGAGGTAGATCTTTGTTATGTAGAATAGACTGGCCCAGGCCTTAATGGCCCATTGACAAAGGCTGGGGGGCTGAATTTCTGCCTTCCTTTTAGGGGAAATATTCTTCCCTTTTAATATTTCCTAAAATATTTCATTTTTTCTAGGAGAGGGGTGGGTGCTAACTTCCTACAAGTTGAATGTACATTTTATTTCTAATACCACTAAAGGTTTCTTGCTGACGACACAAAACAATTTAGACAATGTACAAGATACACCATTTGTTTATTTATTTATAATTTATATCCTGCTTTTATTATTTTTACAAATAACTCAAACATATCCAAACAAAACCTCTACCTCCTATTTTCCCCACAACAACAATCATAGGGCAAGGTCTGAATGTATACCAGTCTAGTCATCTGAATAGTGAAAAGCTACAATTGGAGAAAGGACACAAGCCTTTTGAAATTTTTCTCCCATGCTTCATTTTTTATATGCTTGCTTGCTTGCTTATTTAGGTGTTCAGAAAAATATGGAAAAATATTAGTAGCTTATATGAGAAAGGCAGAGGATTAAGGGACCACAGAGTATTTAATGACAAAACAGTAAATGGCAGTTTGAATGGTCCATACCCTAACCCTGCTAGCACTCTCCAATTTAAAATATAATTATTTTCTGAATGCTAGAAAATGGTTTGTATTAACTAGAACAAATGGTATCTATGGAGATTCTCAGTCATCCAGGTCATAGTTGTCCCAAAGGTGCTTTTTCGAGAGGCAACTGGACTTTCTGGTTTTTCTTTGAGGACGTTTCGCTTTTCATCCAAGAAGCTGCTTCAGCTCTGAAGAAGAGCGCTGAAGAAGCTTCTTGGATGAGAAGCGAAACGTCCTCAAAGAAAAAAACAGACAGTCCAGTTGCCTCTCGAAAAAGTTCCTTTGGGACAGAACAAACGATACAAGCTGCAACTACAACAAACTAGAATTCCACAGCAGAAAAAACAACACTGGAATTACTATGTATTAATAAGAAAGAAATTAGAAGTCTGATGGAAATGTACTAATTAAACATCCAATTTTCAATAGATATTTTTATTTATTAAACTTACATGCCTCCCATCTCACCTAGAAGGTAACTTTAGGCAGCTCACAATCAATATTACGATCAAGGTATGAACACAATATAGGATTTAAGCATCAGCTGGAAATTTTTAAAACGTGATTGATGTATTGGTTAACAAATCATCATATAAATGTTCACCACCATATGTTATGCGGAAAACCACATAAAATAGTAACTTAGTAGAGTTAAAAATCTTTCAAAGCTAAGTGTCCTTAAGCTGAACGTTTTGCTCAATGTGACAGCAAACAAGCATTATCTGCATAGTCAGCGTTTTATATTTCAGGAGAAGTGGGAAGTAGTAGTGGCAAAATGTGTCACTTTGTTAACAGAACATAAATTGAATTTTGACCTTATTACTGACTCTCACAATCAGTAATCCAGAATTCAAGTTGCAAATTGCGCAGTGAAGAAAGTCACGTAAGGCCAATAGTATTCCAAAACAACTTGGGGGAAAATAACAGGAGCCTTGGTAGTACAGTGGTTTAAAGCACCCTGTTATTAAGACCAGCTGCCTGCAATTACTGCAGGTTCGAATCTCGCCAGGCTCAAGGTTGACTCAGCCTTCCATCCTTTCTAAGGTAGGTAAATTGAGGACCCAGTTGTGGGAGCAATAAGCTGACTTTGTATAAATATACAAAAAGTATGAAGGCTATTGCTTAGCACATTGTAAGCCGCCCTGAGTCTCCGGAGAAGGGCGGCATATAAATCAAAAAAAAAAAAAAAAAAACTGTACTGCGGGAGTTTTAACTGAGATTAATATGCTCTAAATAGTAAGTAATAAATAGTAATAAAAGGTAAGACAGCCATAGAAATTTGTTCCCATATTTCTTTGACAATGAAGGGCTATTGATGGCAGAAACTGTCTTAGGCCCAATATTCTTCAATATCTTCATCAATGATTTTTAGATGAGGAGATAGAAGAGAAAATCATCTGATTTGCAAATAACATCAAACATCAAGCCTATACTCAAGAACAGGTGTGTTAAACTGGATTTCTACGAGGGCTGGAGCAACATTGTAGTTCTCCTCCACAGGGGAGTGGGGGAGAGACGGGACGGACATCTCTTGCAGCACCCTGCTGGACAAAAACAAAAACGTTTTTTTAGCCGGCAGAGTACTACAGGAGGCCATGGAAGTTGAAAATGGGCTGGGGGGGGCGCATGTGGTCCATTTTGGCCAACAGAAGCACTGCAGGCTGGTCCTTTGATATTTCCAGGCCGGCCCCATAGGCCGGATTTAAGCACCCCCGGCCTGCATCTGCCCCATGGGCCTTGAGTTTGACACCCCTGCTCAACAAGATTAGTCTCAAGATACAGAAAGATCTTGACAGACTTGAACACTGGACCCTATCAAAGAAAACGAAATTCTATAGTGAGAAAAGTAAGATGCTACATTTAGGCAAGGAAAACCAAATGCACAGGTATGGAATAGTCGGTACCTGGCTTAATAGTAGAAACTGTGAGAGGAATAGAACTTAACTATGAGTCAGCAGTGTGCTGCAGCTGCCAAAAAAGCTAACACAGTCCTAGATAGCATTAACAACGGGATGGAATCAAGATCACGTGAAGTGTCAATACCATTTTATAATGCTTTGGTAAGACCACACTGGGAATATGGCATCCAGTTTTGGTCACCACGATATAAAAGTCTAGAAAGAGTGCAGAGAAGAGCAACAAAGATAATTAGGGGCTGGAGGTAAACTGTACACAGAATGGTTGCAAAAACTAGGTATGTCTAGTTTAAAGACAAGAAGGACTGGGGGGCATGATAGCAGTGTTCCAATATTTGAGGGGTTGCTACAGAGAAGAGGGGGGGATCAACCAGTGGTGGGTTTCATTTTTTTTTACTACTGGTTCTGTGGGTGTGGTTTGGTGGGCATGGCATGGCTTCGTGGGCATGGCAGGGGAAGGATACTGTAAAATCTCCATTCCCACCCTACTCCAGGGGAAGGTTACTGCAAAATCCCCATTCCCACCCCACTCCAGGGGAAGGATACTGCAAAATCCCCATTTCCTCCCAATCAGCTGGGACTTGGGAGGCAGAGAATAGATGGGGGCAGGGTCAGTCAGAAATTTCACTACCGGTTCTCCGAACTACTCAAAATTTCCGCTACCGGTTCTCCAGAACTGGTCAGAATCTGCTAAAACCTACCTCTGGGGTCAACCTATTCTCCAAAGCACCTGAAGGCAGAACAAGAAGCAATTGATGGAAACTAATCAAGAACCTAGAAATAAAGAGAAATGTTCTAAAAGTGAAAGCAATTTAATCTGCGGGACAACATGCTGTTTTGGGTGCTCCATCACTGGAGGTTTTTAAAAAGATATTGGACACCCTTTATTTGAAATGGTATAAGGTCTCCTGTTTGAGCAGTGGGTTGGAATAGAAGACCTCTGATGTCCCTTCCAACTCTGTTATTCTGATGCTGTGATATTGTATTACATTACTGTACTTATCAAAATAATTGGATGGACATATGTATGTGGATAGTCGTGACCATTCATTTAATATTATATCGAGTGGAATATACTGCTAAATTTTGCTAGTTAGAACAAATCTCCACCTTTGTCCAGTAATGGGTTCCGCTTACCTTTGCTACTAGTTCGCAATCAGGAGTGTGTATGGTGCTTTTGCGCATGCGCAGAACTTTCTGGGCATGTGCAGAGCATCTGTGATGACTGGGCGTCTGGGCGGAGTCTCCCACCACCACCACTACCGGTTTGCCCGAACCAGGGTGAACCGGTAGAAGCCCACCACTGCCTTCGTTCAGATATCTACAGTATTTCTAACAGTTCTATCACTTTCTCTCTCTCCCTCTCTCCCTCCATACTAATTTAGAATGGTTGAGCAAAAAAGGATTGAGCTTTGATAAATTCCCCCTTATACTAGAGATATACTAGATGTGATAGAATCCAAAAAGATTTCCTGAAAATCCCAGTAAGTTTCAGAAATATCATCACAAATGTATTTAGTTTAATCTTTCCATGACTCCATACTATAAACAGTAATATCTCCATTATTGACCCCCTTTTCTGTAATTTTGCTTTAGTGTTTATTAAGTGCTTTATGCATTTGTTACAGTATGTCATTTATGAAGCTGCTACAGATGTTCAGCATTTTAATATGCTGTTTTTCTTCTAATTGAATATTGCTTTAAGGTAAAAGAGGCATATAAATAGAGTAAAGAAATAAACACATAACATATGCCAGGGAATATGCCCACTGCAGTCGGGATAACTACAATTAAGTGACTGATTGATATCAACTTTTTGGTTTCATCCTACCCTTATTCTTCTTCAGTACCACACAAGTGGACCAAAAATCAAATCTAATCAGATAATTTATAAAGTGTTATAAAAATAGACAGCTATACCCGATATAGCAACCACATCAGCAAAATTATACTTGGTTAATAGAAGCAAGGCCTACCTAAACAAGAAAGTCTCAAGTCAAAAAGAAAATAAGAAGCTGACAACTTAAGGCAGAATTTTATGTAACTCCTAGGTGTGGTTGCCCCTCATTTTTCTTGTCTCAATTAAATAACCTGTATCAGTTTGGACATAAAGGAAACCTCCATCTGCCTCACTGGTACAGAGGTATTAATTCATATGTTTTCATGAAGCAACTGGCAATTTGAATTAATTCAGAAAAAAACTTGGCAATGAATGCAGTCTTTCCACAGTATGCAGAATATATTTATGTATGTTTCTGAACACGTCTTCCAAAAATAGCCTTAGTAGAGCAAACTACAATGCGTAATTATATATACCAGTGTGTGTGTGTGCATGTATGTATGTATGTATGCATGTGTATGTGCATTTGTGTGTATGGATCCAAAGTATGAAAATATTATATGCTAAATTTATAACAGATCCTCATTCATCATTATGCTCTACCAATTCTCTCTACCCATTTTCCAATGTTATGGCTATTGATAAAACACAGAGAGATATAGATTTATATACATGTATATACATGTATATACATGTTTGTACGTGCACACAATAAATGCACACATGTACATATACACTCTCCAGTTCAAATAACGTCCACTTCCTGATCTAAATTAATGCATACATATATGTATGTGAGTGTATACACACATACACACACGTTATGTAAGTATATCCATGTTATAATCTGAGCACCACTGCACTTGGAAGAGAAACAGTCTTTTCATTTGCATACTTCTTTCTTCCAAGAGTTGAAGATGATGTATATAGTAATTTTTCCTTGAATTTTATTGCTATAATTTTATTGCTACAACTGTAGCCCCATGAGTCAGTTTGGCACATAAACACTCCAGCATGAAGTAAATAAAGAAGAAAAGGCAGGACAAATTTGTATCAAAAGTATGCTTCTTAATATTTCCTCATTCTCTGTGTGAGATACATTTCAATATCACTTAAATTTATAATTCACAATTGGTCACATAGAAATATAAATAAACTTTACACACACGCAAGCATACATATATACTGTGGTGGGATTCAAATAATTTAACAACCGGTTCTCTGCCTTAATGATTTCTTCCAACAATCAGTTCACTAACTGCTCAGAAAGTTAACAACCGGTTCTCCGAAGTGGTGCTGAATCCCACCACTGCATATATACCCACATTCACATGAACCACACTAGCTATCTAAAGTGATTTTTATAGACTTGTAGTATGCTTTTGTTATTGTATCAATATCTGTAATGCTATTGCTTCCATTTTCTTGAATTGCTCAGGAATCTAAGCAGGACGCCAAACTAAAGATATACAGTCAGGTCCAGAAATATTGGGACATCGACACAATTCTAACATCTTTGGCTCTATACACCACCACAATGGAGTTGGAATGAAACAAACACAATGTGCGTTAACTACAGATTGTCAGCTTTAATTTGAGGGTATGTACATCCAACTCAGGTGAACGGTGTAGGACTTACAGCAGTTTGCATATGTGCCTCCCACTTGTTAAGGGACCAAAAGTAATGGGACAGAATAATAATCATAAATCAAACTTTCCTTTCTTAATACTTGGTTGCAAATCCTTTGCAGTCAATCACAGCCTGAAGTCTGGAACACATAGACATCACCAGATGCTGAGTTTCATCCCTGGTGATGCTCTGCCAGGCCTCTACTGCAACTGTCTTCAGTTCCTGCTTGTTCTTGGGGCATTTTCCCTTCACTTTTGTCTTCAGCAAGTGAAATGCATGCTCAATGGGATTCAGGTCAGGTGATTGACTTGGCCATTGCATAACATTCCACTTCTGTCCCTTCAAAAACTCTTTGGTTGCTTTTGCAGTATGCTTTGGGTCATTGTCCATCTGCACTGTGAAGTGCCGTCCAATGAGTTCTGCAGCATTTGGCTGAATATGAGCAGATAATATTGCCCGAAACACTTCAGAATTCATCCTGCTGCTTTTGTCAGCAGTCACATCATCAATAAATACAAGAGAACCAGTTCCATTGGCAGCCATACATGCCCACGCCATGACACTACCACCACCTTGCTTCACTGATGAGGTGGTATGCTTAGGATCATGAGCAATTCCTTTCCTTCTCCATACTCTTCTCTTCCCATCACTCTGGTACAAGTTGATCTTGGTCTCATCTGTCCATAGGATCTTGTTCCAGAACTGTGAAGGCTTTGTTAGATGTTGTTTGGCAAACTCTAATTTGGCCTTCCTGTTTTTGAGGCTCACCAATGGTTTACATCTTGTGGTGAACCCTCTGTATTCACTCTGGTGAAGTCTTCTCTTGATTGTTGACTTCGACACACATACACCTACCTCTTGGAGAGTGTTCTTGATCTGGCCAACTGTTGTGAAGGGTGTTTTCTTCACCAGGGAAAGAATTCTTCGGTCATCCACCACACTTGTTTTCCGTGGTCTCCCAGGTCTTTTGGTGTTGCTGAGCTCACCGGTGCATTCCTTCTTTTTGAGAATGTTTCAAACAGTTGTTTTGGCCACGCCTAATGTTCTTGCTAGCTCTCTGACGGGTTTGTTTTGTTTCTTCAGCCTAATGTTGGCTTGCTTCACTGATACTGACAGCTCTTTGGATCTCATCTTGAGAGTTGACAGCAACAGATTCCAAATGCAAATAGCACACTTGAAATGAACTCTGGGCCTTTTATCTGCACATTGTAATTGGGGTAATGAGGGAATATCACACACCTGGCCATGGAACAGCTGAGAAGCCAATTGTCCCATTATTTTTGGTCCCTTAACAAGTGGGAGGCACATATGCAAACTGCTGTAAATCCTACACCGTTCACCTGAGTTGGATGTACATACCCTCAAATTAAAGCTGACAGTCTGCAGTTAACGCACATTGTGTTTGTTTCATTCCAACTCCATTGTGGTGGTGTATAGAGCCAAAGATACTAGAATTGTGTTGATGTCCCAATATTTCTGGACCTGACTGTATATAGACATGATTTTTTGTCATTGCAACTGAGTAATTGCTCATCATGTGATGCTTCTTTTGGGGGCATAGGAGATGATATTGAGAGGAAGTTTACATCCATGTATAAAACATCAAAAAGCAAGAATATTCAAAACACATTTTAGATTTCCAAAAGACATTCAAGGTTTTGAAGAGAGAAATAAAAACAGTCAAATGTTCTCTACTGACAGATGTATTTTTAATGTATTATTTTTCCCAATAAAATAAAACATGTAAAAGTAACATGTAAAAGTAAAACATATAAAAGGAAAGATCTCATAGCAGTATTTGTATGCATGAAGGAGATATATCCTGAATCCAGTTTAAACAATTAAATATTAAAAATTTCCCAGCAATTTAAAATTTCACTTCCTATCTTCAATTGCTATGTTACTGTTGGATTAAAGCCTAAAGGAGACTACATTCAAATGAAAGATGAAGTAACTTGTGTTTTACTTACAAAAAACTTACATTTTTTTTTTGTAATACAAGAAATCAAGCTTACTTTACAGTTAATTTTCTTTATTATACCACTAACAACTATAACAGAAATACATATTGCAGGTTACCCATGGAGCTGGCTTCACCTCATTATATCAGCCCATCCTGATTCAAGTAGTTTTAATCCTAGAAAGACACACAACAAGCCGCCATTACAGGTATATATCTACATAAAACAGGAACCGGAAATACTTCACAGGAGCATCTGAAGGCAGCCCCTTGAGAGTTAGGGAATACATCTCAAACTAATCCTGCCAAGACTGCAGACATAACCACTGTAGGGTCTAGGACTGTTCATCTCATACCCTTGGCCACCCCTAGTTTTCCGCCAGCGTACCTCCCTCAGGCAATTCTCCGCTAGCTATTATCCTCGGCTGACACGCCTCCACCGATTCGCCGTGAGAAATGGGTCACGGACACTCCGTCCTACGAGCTTCGGAGCAGCCGATACACAGAAGGAGGGTTTGTCCTGGGTTTTTCGACACCCAGTACAGTTAGCACCCAACAAATCGGCTAGAGGGGGTGGAAGTAAGGAATTCTTTAGAGTTAATAGAAATCCAGCAAAAGGATAAAGAGTACGGATAAAGAGTTGCCCTAAAGCGTGGAATTCTGCGATTTGATTCCTGATGATAAATCCTGGTGATTCCTCATCATGATTGATCATCAGGATTCTGAAGATGAGGAGGAGGAGGAGGAGACGGGTAGAAGGAAGTACTTTATCCGTACTCCCAAGGGGGGGGAAGAGGAGGCGGGGGGAAGATAGAGGGGGGGAGGGAGGAAGGCATTTTGGCAAACTCTTGTACGCCTCCCTCCTTTCGCTGGAATTCTATTAACTCTAAAGAATTCCTTATTTCAACCCCCTCTAGCCGATTTGTTGGGTGCTAACTGTCCCGGGTGTCGAAAAACCCAGGACGAACCCTCCTTCTGTGTATCGGCTGCTCCGAAGCACGTGGGACAGAGTGACCATGGCCCATTTCCCTCAGCGAATCGGTGGAGATGTGTTAGCCAAGAATAGCCAGCGGAGAATCACCCAAGGGAAAAATGCTAGCGGAGAATTCGGGGCGGCCAAACGTACAAGACGAACAGTCCCATTCCGCCACTGTAACACATCCCACTTGTTTAGGCAGGAAAGGCATGCTGTAGACCCCATTAGCCAAAGACTTTCAAGTGGTGGGGTCTAGGAAAAGGATATTCTCTGTGCTGCCCCTACATTGTGGAACACCTCCCCCAAAGATGAGTAAAGCCTCTTGGCCTTCCACAAAGGGGTCAAAACTGACTGTGCAGACTTCTATGGGGGACACAGTGTCAGACCTGAAAGCCATTCTTTACGTTTGGGCCTTCAGGCCTGCCACATCTTCTTCTGTGGGAAAATGGGAGGGGTGATTGCATAGAGTGTAGATGATATGTAGTGAAAATAACATTCCTTTCTCAGAGAGTCAAGGATGCAGTGCCCTGGCACCTGGAGTGGGATGACTGGGAGGTGTCTTCAGTTTGGACAGTGGATGATTGGACCATGTGATGGACATGAGGGTGCTGAGCAGGGACTTGAACTTTCACTTGGATGAGGAAAACCTTGAAAACTCAGATTCGGGTTTTTCCAGATTTGCCAATATGACATCTTTAATAAAAAGTAATTTTGAGGAAATCCAAGCCTTGGAGTTCTCTTTCGTTGGGGTGTTACTTGTAACCCTGATACAGAGACCCACACAACTGTGGGTTTGGCTGGCTTCATGAGAATCCCCCTCTATCTATACTAACAATTGCTAAGGCCCCATTTTGGATTTTTTACCTTTTGAAATTTTTATAAATGAATACATTTAAAACTTTCAAATCTTTAATTATTTCTGATTTTAATATTAATTTTATTGATAATATTGTACACTGCACAGAGTCCCTCTCTGAGGGAAATGGGTGGTTAAAAATAGGAAAGATAGAAAGATAGATAGATAGATAGATAGATAGATAGATAGATAGATAGATAGATAGATAGAGATGAAGAAGCAGACAGACAGATAGACAGACAGGTATTTTGCAACTCTATTTTGAGAGTCAAATGTATTCAGAAAATCAGGAAAATGGGCCAGTATAGAAAAATTCTATAGAGTAAAGACAAAATGCTTATTTTAGGTAAAATATATAAATTACATGATAATTCACCTATATTACTGGTTAAATGTTCCATACAACACAGCTAAGTATAACATAAACCATGGAAATGTTTGAGTAAATTCTCTTTTTGCTGCAAATATTTGCCTCCCTCATTTCAGCAATGCTTTTCCAGAAACTCTAATGATCTACTGGATTCCAGTGTGCTATTTAGGTAAAATAGCATAACCTTTAGGTAAGGTTGTAGACTATATATGTATTTTTCAAAACTTATTAGTAGGGTAATGCATCAGATTCACCGAAAGCCTAGTTAACAAGATGAAATGGGACAATTTTGAAATGATATTCATTCCCCTGGCATGTAGAGGGCATGCCCTCTGCTCAGGAATGTATATATGCATCTGAATGTAGTATGTGAAATTTAACATTTATTGGTGGTATAACGAGAGTTTTTTTGACATAACAAACTTTATTATTTAGTGGAACTACAAAAATGTTACTGCTCTTACAGTAAATATTTACAAATTAATAATACAATATCTATAAAAAACAATTACAAATCCTGAAACCCTGTATTACATTAATATTACTTACTTCACTTAAGGGTGAAAATGTTTAGTATGTTTAAAGATAATTGGAATTATTTTATTATGAATATTAAATAACTTTGATATCCAAATAACAGCCTAGTACTTAGCTAGAATATATCTTCACCAATGACAAATTGATAAATTGCATTAATTTCCACATTACTTGGTAATATTACAAGCTCCCTGTGTAATGAAGATGTACTGCTGATCCTACGATCTTCGCCAAATTGGAAGGAAACCTAAGAAATTACTATAGATTAATTTTACTTTATCTAAATTCAAGTTAGATGAAAACAAATAATAGCTTATTGTGTATGAGTTGGCCAAGAACACACTAACTGTATAATAATGGTAATTCTAAATCTTTTTTCTTCCCCCCAAAATATTTTTGTTTTGTTTTGTTTTAGCATTGTTAATCACTAAATACAGGTAGTCCTCAATTTATGACCACAATTGAGCCCAAAATTACTGTTGTTAAATGAGACATTTGTTAAGTGAATTTTGCCCCATTTTACAACCTTTCTTGCCATAGTTGTTGTGAATCACTGCATTTGGTATGTTAGTAGCCTGGCTGTTAAGTGAATCTGACTTCCCCATTGACTTTGTTTATCAGAAGGTCACAAAAGATGATCACATGACCTTGGGACTCAGCAACAGTCATAAATATGAGTCAGTTGCCAAGCATCTGAATTTTGATGCTTCAAAAATCATAACTGAAAAAACAGTCATAAGTCACATTTTTCAGTGCTGTCATAACTTTGAACGGTCACTAAATGAACTGTTGTTAAGTTGAGGACTACCTGTAGTCCCTCAATTGACCATTATACAATAAGAATAAAGTAGAATATTCTGGATTCTACTGGATTATGCTGGATTATCTGCAGAACCTTCTGCCTCCAATTATATCCACCACAATATCCAATAGAGAAGACATGATCTGCCCTCCTCAAATTAAACAATGCTATCTAATGGAAGTTAGGAAGCATATTTCCTGTTACTGTGTCTGTCCTTTGGAATGGCGTATTTCCTGAAATTTGGATGACTCTGATCTCAATGGATTTTTGGAAGTCACTTAAACATGGGTCTTTTTTGGCCATTGTTCAGTTTAATGTTAAGCCTTGGATGGTAGAACCTGATTTCTTTTATTGTTTAATTGTTTAAAAAAAATATTGCTAATTTTCATTCTTCTTTACCACCAATCAAATGTTGATTTAGCAATTGTATAAATCTAAATAAATAAAGGTAAAAAGTGGCTTTATAAAAATAAAGTAAAATAAATAAAGGTAAAGTGGCTAAGATGCTGAGCTTGTAGATCGAAAGGTTGGCAGTTCAGCAATTCGAATCCCTAGTGTTACGTAATGGGGTGAGCTCCCATTACTTGTCCCAGCTTCTGCCAACCTAGCAGTTCGAAAGTACGTAAAAAATGCAAGTAGAAAAATAGGGACCACCTTTGGTGGGAAGATAACAGCGTTCCGTGTGCCTTTGGTGTTTAGTCATGCCGGCCACATGACCATGGAGACGTCTTCGGACAGTGCTGGCTCTTTGGCTTTGAAACAGAGATGAGCACCGCCCCCTAGAGTCGGGAACGACTAGCACATATGTGTGAGGGGAACCTTTACCTTTAACTTTATAGCAGGCCTGATCAATTTATGGCCCACGGCCTACACTTGACCTGCCAAGCAGCCTTTTGTAACCCAGTAGTTTTAAAAAAGTAGTTACTTTTTTAGTGGCTGGTGACAAAATGAATAAATAAAGGTAGCTCTCTAACCTTATGAAGTCTTAAATCTTCAGTGAAATACCTCCAATAGGTCAATAGGTCTTCTTCAGTATATTTGGAGTATTTCTTTAAAAAATAATGGACAACCCATAAAACTATTTTAGCCATGTGAAATATACTTGTCAAGTCAGCTCAGTTCATGAATACAGTAAGGTGAGATATTTTATTATTATTGCATTTTATTTTACTGAATATTTACATTTAAGATGCAACTATTTTATTTAAAGCAACTATTGGAGTTAGTGCAATTAGAGACCTAAAGTCCAACTGCAGCCATAACTATTTCATGGGTCAGAGTCATAGCGCATTAATTTAATTATGTATTACTCCTGTTTTTTATTTATAGTGCACCATATTTTATATTGCTTCTTACAAAGACAAATTTTAAAAAGCTGAAAAGTAAACCAGGCTGTTTGTTTTTTGTAACAGACTCATAAATCACAATTCAATTAACAATCAGTTTTGACTTATAGTTCCTTGTAGGTTTTCAAAACTAACACAGCAAGAAATAAATAAAGCTATTGAATGGAACTAATGTTGTCTCTACAGTACTCTGGTCTTATGTTTATAAATTAAATAAAAACGAGTGCTGGATGAAGGTATGACATTCTCAGCCTCCCTAGGTAAACCAGACCAGGAAATCAACTCAACAGGAAGACAAATACAGAATCTGTGCTACATCTCCCCAGCTTTTTATAATGCAATGAATTTGACAATTGGCAGCCAAGATAAAAAAAAAATAACCAAGAACAAGAAAGCCATCAATTCAAATACTTTAAATACAATACAAGTATTTCAATAAAACGTATTCACAGGTTCCCACATATACTCAGATCCCCCAAGTGCAGGTACATGGCCAAACACTAAGGGACATTGTAATCCCTGGGAGATGTTTCTCTCCCTCTCCCTCTCCCTCTCCTCCCCCTCTCCCTCTCCCTCCCTCCCTCTCTCTATCTATCTGTCAGGGTTCTAAGTAACAAACCCAATGGAATCAAAACTCCAAGGCAGGCAAAGTATAGATTTATTAGGCATGTCATATTGGCACATCAGGGGAAGCCCCCCTCGTGTTTCCCCCTAATTAAAAGTAGAGTTTTTTCCCTCCCCTCCCATGCAGTCCATCACATGATCCAATCAGGTCACAGACCAAGGCTCACTCAGTCTTAGACCCCCACCTCCTTGCATCGGGTGGGAAAACTCTTGGTTCTCAAGAGAAAGACTATTATTATGGCTACAATCCTCCAGTTTTCTCTTCCTCCCCTCTCCCGTTCCCACTTCAGGGTGGCAGCCCTGAAGTGCTAAGGAGGAAAATGGCTCCACGGCTGACACTGTCTGTCTGTCTATCTGTCCCTCTCTCTCTCTCTCTCTCTCTCTCTCCCTACCTACCATATCTCTCTATCTACCATATCTCTCTATCTACCGTATATATCTATCCACCCTATCTATCTATCTATCTATCTATCTATCTATCTATTTATCTATCTATCTATCTTCTCTCTCTCTCTCATCTCTCTATCTACCGTATCTATCTATCTACCGTATCTATCTATCTATCTATCTATCTATCTATCTATCTATCTATCTATCTATCTATCTATCTATCTATCATCTAGCTAGCTATCATCTATCTACCTACCTATCTATCTATCTATCATCTAGCTAGCTAGCTATCATCTATCTATCTATCTATCTATCTATCTATCTATCTATCTATCTATCTATCTATCTACCTACCTACCTACCTACCTATCTATCTATCTATCTATCTATCTATCTATCTATCTATCTATCTATCTATCTATCTATCTATCGTGTTTCCCCGAAAATAAGACTCTGTCTTATATTTTTTGAACCCTGAAAAAAGTACTTGGCCTTATTGCCATGCGCTCAAAAGCCCGATTGGGCTTATTATCAGTCTTATTTTGGGGAAAACAGGGTATCTATCTATTTATCTATCTATCTATCTATCTATCTATCTATCTATCTATCTATCTATCTATCTATCTATCTATCTATCTTCCACCTAATGTAGTATTTCTTGAGCTTGAACTTCATGAAAAATAATTCTAAAGGACTATTCAATACATTTGGTGAGTAATCGTTCGTATTTGTCAACGATCCTTATACTAATAATTAATACTTACATTTTATTAAATATTGTTTTCATAATAGCACCTAAATGCTCTTTGCAATGATCATAAGTGCCTCAAATGTTACAGATGTAATTGCCAGTGTCGATAGGGCAAGTGCTACAGCAGAAAAGGCCTATTTCCGGGGTCCTGCAGATCAAACTCTTTAGAAACGGACCCACAGCCCACCTCTTCCACTAGGATGAGCAGAGGTAATTGGGTGGTAACTATCCTCAGATAACCTGGCCCCATGCCACTTATTCAACTTAAGTAGTTCCAAAATTATAAATATATGATGAACTATGTTCCCCATACCTATATCTGCTTTTCCAGAGTAAAGATTTGCAAGATTTTCAAAACTAATCTATTCAGTTAGAGGAAAGCTGGAGATAAATTATTCAGCTCAGAAAATTATTTTCATTGAATGTGGGGTGTCATGGAAAGGAGAATGATTAAACATACCATAGTAATATGTGACAGAGAATTCAAATAGCAACCAGAAAATCAACAAGATTGAAAGCAAAACACAAAAATAGATTAAATAATATTTCATATTTAGCAATGAAGTACCCTTTATATTGCTTTTTGATGGTGGGGGGGGGGGGTTTCAAATTTTTATGAATTATTTATGAAAGCTCAGCACTTTTCATAAAAAGATAGTTCAACCATGAGTCATTTCAAGGAAATCAAAAATTACTTTCTTATAGAATGATCCTTCCCCCCCCCCTCTGAATCGTATTTCAAACATGCTATTTTTAATGTCATATATTTTAACAAAAAATCTTGTTTTGTTTTCTTTTAATTGTAACTGGAATATTCGTTAATACATTTTCATTAGCAAGCCTGCATTATTCTGCTCCACTGCTATATTGGAAGGAACAGAGCTGCTCACTTGAGACGACAAATAAAATAAAATAAAATAAAATGAAATATCATCCTCCTCCCTCCACATCACCATTTTTGAAGCTGCAGGCAACACACTGCATCTGCAGTGAGTCATACAGAAGGACATCTTTAACGAAGGAAAGGATAGCAGAAATAAAAGGTATGACATAACAGTTCCATTCTAATATCATTAGTACTGTTATAGCTTCTCTCCACCAACACATTAACTTTCAGGCAGGAATGCTCATCATATGATTAACATTAACATAAAGACTGAAGAGCATTGTACTTCAGCAATGCTGAAAGTCTGTAGAGTTTCTACAGACTTTTAGCTATACAGCTATAAAACCAACACCCTTTGAATGATGTGAGAGTAGGAATGGATTTCCAGAGGAAAAAAAATTGCAGATTACACGAACCAGGAGCCCTACTCAGGTGACCCTGAGGACACAGATAAACCTCCAAGTGCTTCAATGACCCTCTAAAAGGATGCGAATGACCAGCTGCCTGCATGGAATATAAATCCTTCCATTCCCCACTATCCTGTCAGAGCTGAAGAAACTTCTTGGATGAAAAGCGAAATGTCTTCAAAAGAAAAAACAAAAAAACAAGAAAGTGCATTTGCCTCCTGAAAAAGCAGCTTTGGTTCAGCAATGCTGATGACTACATGCAAACACTTAAGCCTTAAACAAAATGAGAGAAACCCACCTAACAAACTTTAGTTGTAGCACTTCAAAAATGCTGCAGCGCGGGATGACCATTTTCTACCTTGTGACACAAATCAATTTGATTTTATATATATATATATATATATATATATATATATATATATATATATATATATATATATATATATATATATATATATAAATATAAATTCTGGCATAAAAAACCAAACAAACAGAAAAAGGCAGTGATATTCTACCCCGCCGTCTGGTGATCATTGCACACAATGATTAAAAACGCTGACCTACAACCAATTTGTCAATCTGGTTGCGCTGAGAAAACGACCTAACATTTCTCAATTTCATCACATTGACAGAACAAGCTACAGGCTTTATACCAGGTTAAAGCCTTTATATCGGAAAACAAACAAAACAGTTGTCAAATGTAGGCAGCAGCAAGAATCAGCAAGACATCGTCTCTGCATTGAAGCACTCAATGAGCAGTTTTAAATAACTCCTCACAATATGGTCAAATAAACCACTTGATAACTGGTTCCATTTTAGATGGGTTCTAAGTTAAGTTATACTTCAGTTCTTACCATCTACACATGCTGGTCTTGCCCTTGTAGTGCCGGCAATCTGTCCTTTTTTACATGCACAACGAGCTGTTTGTCGGGCTATAGTTCTTCGAGGCTGACTGCTATCTCTGTCCAAAGTAACAATTTCACACGTACCTGCAGCCAACTGACCTGGAAAAAACAAACAAACCAGCAACAGGTATCATAGTCAATAACTATCGTAATCCAAAAGAGTCATTTTGACCCAATGTTGCAACAGACAAGGAGGAAGAGTAAATTGATTGTGGGGAGGGAAGAACTCTATCATCCATATGTTGAGGAAAGGAAATATAAACTACCATATTTTTTGGACTATAAAACGCACCTAGCTTTTGGGGAGTATAAGACACACCTAGCTTTTGGGGAGGAAAACAAGAAAAAAAAAATCTGCCTCTGCTTCCCAGCAATTTGCCTCCTTGCAGCAAACAGCAAACAGTATGGTCAGCTTCAGCAAAGCCTGATTTAGCACGAGTAGCTGATTAGCGGTTGGATCTGCCTCCCGGAATACCTCCTATCAGCTGTTCCAGGCTGTGGGGATCGCTGCCGCCGACTATCCCCACCACCTGGAACAGGCCAAAAATGGGAGACTGAAAACGGGATGTGCAGAGGCCGAAAATAGGACACGCGGAGGCAGCAATAGGTGACAGAGGCAATGGGGGGGCGACAACACCGATGGGTAAATTGCTGGGAGGCAGAGGCCGAAAGGTGGGAGCCAGCGGGTGGGCTAGGCTTTTGGCAACATTCGCTGTATAAAACGCACAGACATTTCCACCCACTTTTTTTTGGGGGGGGGGGAGGGAAGTGTGTCTTATACTCCGAAAAGTACGGTAGTTATTGGTCAACCTTGAACTGTACAGGACATAAGGATCTATGTTATATTTACCATTTTATTGTGAAAATTTATAGTATAGTCCAGCAGTGTCTCTGTTCTGGGGATTAACTCTCAGAAATATTAAAGAGCAGGAACAAGAAAAAAGCAGTTCCTTTAACTGGATATGACAAATATCTTGAATATCCCCCAAATCCTGGTGGCAAGCTGTGGATAAGTTCAATGAAACTAAGTGGGAAGCCATATTATGGTACACACATAGGACAGATGTAAGATATCAATGTAAACAAGGCTATAAAACTAGCATAACAGACTGGTTCAAGAACTGAGGCATAAATCAGTATACTCCTAGTCTAAATCTATTCCAGTCATAAAACTTAGGTGGTCTAAGGAAATCCATCATTCTACACTCAGGTTGCAATAAAAAGATAATAAACAAGCTAACCTTTTATGAATAATACAAGCATTCTAAAAAGATATACAAGAAACATTTAATTTATGTGAACCTTTTAAAGAAATCACCAGCATCAAAGACCAAATTCATCTCGCCCCATTGGCAACAATTCATTTTTTATGCCCCATTTAAAACACCCAGCTAGAATTTATCTCTGGTGATTAAGAAGTTCCATCTCATTCTGTACAAATCTGTCTGACTCTTAACAGCATTTGAGACCCTGGTTTTTCAGTCCAAAAGAAACACTTAATTTTTTGTGTAACATATCCTACTTTTTATGTAACCCAGCTCTACTTTTTTGTTACTGTAAACAAAAGCCTTAAAGATAAACTTGTTTTAGCTCAGATAATGTGATTATATACCATATAAATTTTTGTTTCCATTGTGGCTGTTAATCCAAACCCTGGTTTTTTATAATAAAGTAATAAAAACATTTATAAAATACGTTGTACAGTTTTAATAATCAGAAAAGTTGTTACGTACGTTTAATGATCACTGTTTAAGCTATAAGGGACACATATGCATATAGCAATAGCAATAGTAGCATTTATATACCGCTTTACAGTGCTTTACAACCCTCTCTAACAGCAACAGCACTTAGACTTATATAGGCTTCATAGTACTTTACAGCTGTCTCTAAGCGGTTTTACAGAGTCAGCATATTGCCCCCAACAATCTGGGTCCCCATTTTACCCACCTCGGAAGGATGGAAGGCTGAGTCAACCTTGAGCCTGGTGAGATTCGATCTGCCAAACTGCTGGCACCTGGTGATCAGCAGAAGCAGCCTGCAGTACTGCACTCTAACTACTGCGCCACCGCGGCTCATCTGTTTACAGTGTCAGCATGTTGGCCCCAACAATCTGGGTCCTTATTTTATCCACCTCAGAAGGATGGAAGGCTGAGTCAACCTTGAGCCTGGTGAGATTTGAACTGCCAAATTGCAGTCAGCCAGCAGTCAGCAGAAGTAGCCTGCAGTGCTGCACTCTAACTACTGTGCCACTCATGTACATATACATTTCCATATGTGTGTGTGTATATATATATTATGTATCATCTTTTACATATATATGTATATGTATGTATTCACACACATGTATTCGTAGATTTTCATGGGTAGGGGATGCAAGTTTTGGTGTATTCGGGTCTTTTCCCATGTAAGATTGGGAGTATCTTGGCGAAGTTTCGACGAGGTCCCACTCGTCATCTTCAGGCTGGTGTCTTCGGCTTCATGCTTGTGTGAGGAAAGCACAAAGCCGAAGACACCAGCCTGAAGATGACGAGTGGGACCTCGTCGAAACTTCGCCAAGATACTCTCAATCTTACATGGGAAAAGACCCGAATACACCAAAACTTGCACACATGTGTATATATATATTATGTAACATTTTACATACATATATACATGCATGTGTGTGTGCATGTGTGTATATATATATAAAAGATGTTATGTAATACACACACACACACACACACACACACACACACACATTAAACCTAGATACATTTATGTAGTATTCTGAACATTTTTGATTGTAAAGATATTGCACACTGAATTTTTCAAACAATATAACAGATAAAAGGTTGGATTAAGCCTCAAAGTCTTTTTTTAAAAACAATTAAAGCTGTTTCTGATATATTTAGCTCTCTTCAATTAGAGAAAGACTGCTGTGTATGACCATTACATTACTAATAAGGTGAATCACTCTAGCATATAATGACTTTCTAATGAAAACCAGGGTTAAGTCATATGTTCTTGTGAACAGCAGCATCTGCAGGGAGTCTAAATGCATAATTGGTGGCACATGGGAAGATCGCTCAAGGAAGTCAAAGCAGTATTTCTGCTATCAAGGAAATCTCTGTCCATAGAAGTGACAATTTTGCAGAAGTATTGTATTTTATATGACACAATTCATTCAAAATACTTTTGTGACCTGACTTTCAAGCCAATTCAGTATCAAAATGCAGTTACAGTAAAATACTATAGTTGGCAACTTGCACGTCTTCTTTCATGAATGCTTGATTCTCTGAATTCAATAATCCCTTAGAAATGTTATATAATAAATAGCTTGGAAACGTTTTATAATTTGAAAAGTAAAAAAATAAAAATAAAATTATGCCTGCAGTTTAAAATAGGAAGCAAAATTACAAACATAAATTTTGTATTACAAACAATAACAATATTTTGTTGTAGAAGTAACAACTTATTATTCCATAAACCTGTGTATGGCTGTTTCTTTTTGACAGTGAAAGCAGCTAAACAAAAATGAAAACAAAATTACGCTGAAGAGCTCAAGAATGCCACTGGCATTGTTTGGTAAATGCAAATAAGAGTAATCATATAACAAACATTACTGCTCTTGCTTGTTCATCATAATAAATGTTCAAAATTCTAAGCCCACTTCAAGCAAAATGCAATATATTTGATAAAACATTCCATTTCTTTCCACACTGAATTCCTATCACATTCTTCGCATATCTGATTTTAATGATGAGGCTCTTAGCAAAGATAAAAATTGTTACTTAACATTGAATGACTATCATTCTACTAGCCTTACCCAAGTATTTAGCAAAAGTTTATTTTCACAACTGGATTATTTTCAGAGACATATAATTGATCACTTGCTGCTACTGAGGAAGGATCCATTAGTTCCTATAGCCTTGACTAGATAGATAGATAGATAGATAGATAGATAGATAGATAGATAGATAGATAGATAGATAGATAGATAGATACCTATTTATCTATCTATCGTTCTCTCTCCAAAAATACTTTGGCTCTGTTTTGATTAAAGAAAAATATAGAATATATTATTACTGAAAGCAACTTCTGGAGACCAAAGGCAAGAACTAAGAAAGAAATGTCTGACATACACTAAAATTACATTTTCGGAGGGCGGGGGGGAAGTATTCAATGAAATTTAGAAATTACAATTCCCTGTGATTTTTCAGTTGCCTTCTTTGCACTGTTGCACTCATTTGTTTCTTTAATGTCATAACTGCAGGAAATATAGTCCTTAAGCTAAAACAATCATCAGGCAAATAATTTAAGAAATGAAACACTAAAACTCTTAGATTTAAATAAATATGCAAACATACCTCATTGACCCAATATAATAAAATGGTTTCACAATATCATTTTAAGATTCGGATACCTACACAAAACAGGAGCACCGTATGAATTTAAGCATAATCAATTATACCTGCTTGTTGAACGATAAAAGAATATTTGAGCTGGTTGCATTGCTATAGAAAACAGTGACTTATTCAAACAAATTCTCAGTTTTTTGAACTGTCTGGTTTCATGCTACTCCTGGCTGTTGTCAGATCTTCAGGGAAACCAAGGTACATATTGCCTTTTCTAGTTTTGCTATAAGGTATGTCACATTCTTGAGTGTGAAGTCCAAGAGAGATAAGATGAAGCTTTGGATTGCTAAGAAAGGCTTTGCTATTTATCTCAAGCTTTAGCTGAGCACAAGCAATAATCACTATTGCCTAAAATATACTGGACTGAAAAGTATATGGGACCATTCATGAAAGTTCATCAGCATTCAGGAGGCAAACCGCACAACTGCAGTCACTGAATAAAAGTTCAGTCTACTGGCTTTAATCTTCCATCTCATTCATTCAGCCTTTACTTTTGGCACAGCTGTATGATAAACATTCTTACACACTGCAGTTGTGGGATTCCTTAAGAGGGTGAACAAGCAATAATGCAGGCTTAATATATTTAAAAATACATTACATGTAGTAATGGGTGGGGCAGCAAAACAGTAAAAGGAATGTACAACTCATACGTACTTTGTATTCGTACAAATTCTTAAGAGAAAGGAGAAAAATGAAATCAGCCATATATTAATATGCATATATATCAGTGGTGAAATGCTACCGGTTTGCACCGGTTCAACTGAACCGGTAGTGATAAAAACTACCGGTTCGGGCAAAGCAGTAGTAAAAAAAGAGCTACCGGTTTCTCCGATCCGGTATTTCCGACGATCAGCTGTGCCGCGTGATTTAAAATTGCTAGAAAGCAGGATTTCCTGCTTTCTAGCGAATCTAAATCACGCGGCACAGCTGTTCCCTCCCCTCGCTGTTCTACTTATCTTCCCAAGCCTCCTTTTTCCATGCAAAGCACTTGTTTGGTGTGCACTGCACATGCATGCAAGCAGCGCACATTTGGCGCACAGCACGCATGTGCGGACAGCGAACCGGTGGCAAACCGATTCAGATTTCACCACTGATATACATGTACATATACACATATATAGCAAGTTAAGTAAAATGGTGGCATATTGATAAGAAATATTAACACAGAAATCGGTGAGGGATGTTTAGCCTGCAGAAGAGGTTGTTGATAGGGAATATCAATCTTTAAATATCTGAAAGATTTACTTTAGAGAGAGTGCAGCTTATTTGTTCTGTGTGGCCTGGAGGGCAAGATTCGACCCAATGGGTTCAAACCAGTAGTGAAATCCAAATTTTTTTACTACCGGTTCTGTGGGCGTGGTTTGGTGGGCATGGCTTGGTGGGTGTGGTAGGGGAAGGATACTGCAAAATCTCCATTCCCACCCCACTCCAGGGGAAGGATATTGCAAAATCTCCATTCCCACCCCATTCTGGGGCAAGCCAGAGGTGGTATTTGCCGGTTCTTCAAACTATTCAAAATTTCCGCTACCGGTTCTCTGAACTACTCAAAATTTCTGTTACCGGTTCTTCAGAACCTGTCAGAACCTGCTGGATTTCACCCTGGTTCAAACTCTAAAAAAGTAGATTCAGATTAGATATTAGGAGGAAGAGCCTGATTGTAGGAGCTTTCAACTCTATGCTTCATAGTATGTACTTCTTTCCTGGAAATCCTTAAGCAGACGTTAGATATACATCTGCATGATTGAATTTATTTATTTGAGGTCAAAGACCAAAATAATCCATCCTTGTGGAAAATTTTTAGCAGGGTCTGCACACCAAACAGGGGATTGCACTAGATGATACCTAGTTTGAAAATTCTTGGCAAATTTTCTGTGATTCTATAAAAGTATAAAATTGATTTAGATTATCTGAAGTCGAAATAGGTGTATGGACAATTTTGGGCTCAATTGTGGTCATAAGTCAAGCAAGAAAAAACAGTGCATTCATAATAAACTACATAGTAGAGAAATAACTGTTTTTCTGCCCTACTGTGCTGTCCCACTCTCTCTCACACACACACATAACTGTGGTTTAGTGAGTTTATTAATATTCTCCAGCAATTCCATTCACCAAAAACCCCAGAACTGTCCCAATTAAGTCCAGCATGAGCAGACCAATGCTAGAACACAGCAGTAGTGGGTTCCACTTACCTTCACTACCGGTTCAGAATTGGGAGTGTATGTGCGTGCGTGCTTGCTTCGCTCATGCATGGTGCTTCTGCACATGCGCAGAATCTTCCGTGCATGCGCAAAGCATCCTTGATGACGTCCGGCAGATAGGTGGAGCTTCCTGCCGCTGCCACTACTGGTGTGCCCGAACCAGGGCAAACTGGTAAAAACCCACCACTAGTCCACAGACCAAAGAGTCCACAAAACACTTGAAAGTTTCTCAATCAAAATAAATCCACCAGGCAAACTTAAATCCACAACGAAAGCGTTCACAAGGCAAGAAAAGTCCAGAATTTCCAAGGCACGATCCAAGTCAAGGCACAATCCAAAGCGAGACAGGAATTACAACGAGCAGAAAACACATTGCTAGGAAACAAACATGTTGTTCCCAGCATCTCCTCCATCTGTCTGCTGTGCTAAATAACCAGCTTCCGGTGCAGCCCATCAAGAAGGGCGAGGTTTTCTCCTCGCAAGTAGTCTGGCTGACCTTCTCTGCTCCTGCCTTATCTCTGCTCTACATGTTCTTGGATCAGGTGTACAAGGCAGTTCCTCTTCTGTCTCACTGACTGGCTGCAGCTGCATGCTTTCCATACCTGGAGCCTCAGCCAAATCCATCACAGATGGCTGCTCAGAGCTATCAATCAACTCAGCTTCTGACGTGCCAAGAACTGGTTCATCCTCCCCTGAGCTGACTTCTAGAGGAGTATCTGGGGAAGCATCCCTGGGAATCATCACACCTGCCCAATGAAGAACTCTGGGTAATTTATTTTATGGTGACTCATACTTAGTAGCAAAAGCAATAGCACTTAGACTTATATACTGCTTCACAGTACTTTTTACAGCTCTCTCTAAGCCGTTTACAGAGCTTGCCCCCAACAATCTGGGTCCTCATTTTACTGACGTCGGAAGGATGGAAGGCTGAGTCAACTTTGAACCTGGTGAGATTCGATCTGCCAAATTGCAGGCAGCCGAAGTAACCTGCAGTACTGCATTCTAATCACTGCACCACTGCAACTCTAGTATTACCATCCATCCATAAAATACAGTATGCCCAAGATAATTCAAAACTCTTAATTTTCTGAAATTCTCTGTGTTTGAGTCTCTGTAATGTGAGATGTTGAGATATGCATGCAAAACAGATACTTTCCTACTAAACAGAACTATCAAGAAAAAAAATCTGCATTTTGCATTGTATGTGTCGTAACAGTTTTAAGTTTGACTAACCTGGGTTTTTTTCCCAATCTGATTTAACTGTTTATCTAAAATATTCAAAATCAGAATGAAAGTTACCCAATGTATGATTTTACTTTCCTTTTACAGTTAAATTTCTTTAAGTACACTTTAATGCATGTTGTAATTAAAAATTATTATAGATCTGAATATTAGAACTGTTAAAAATACATTTCTCTTTCAATTTATCATTAATTACCATAAGATGTATTGCATCCAAATCTCATAGGAGCAAAAGAAAATAAGAAATGGACAAGATTCTGATCATACTACCACTTTATCTTTATCTTTATCTTTAATTAGATTTGTATACTGCCCTTCTCCTTTCGGACTCAGGGCGGTGAACAGCCAAAATAAAAACATTTGTACACAAAAGTTAAAATAATTTTTAAAAATAATTAAATGAAATTTGGCCCATAATTTAAAGCATTTCAATTAAAAATCAGTATCAATTTTAAAACCAATATAAAATCAGGCCAGCCCGTCTAACTGAAAAAAATAGGTTTTAAGGGCCCGACGAAAAGTCCGGAGGTCTGGGATCACTCGTATCTCTGGGGGTAGATTGTTCCAGAGGGTAGGTGCTACCACAGAGAAGGCTCTCCCCCTGGGGGTTGCCAGCCGACATTGTCTGGCTCACGGCACCCTGAGGAGGCCCTCTCTGTGGGAGCGAACCGGCCGGTGAGAGGCAATTGGTGGCAGAAGGCGGTCCCGTAAGTACCCCGGCCCTAAGCCATGGAGCGCTTTAAAGGTGGTCACAGTCACCATTTTGATTTCTCTTTTCATGTGGAAGTCTTTTTTGATATCAGGATACAGTAATGAATGGCATTAGGAAATGCTGTTCTAATGTGAGGAAGGAAGGAAGGAAGGAAGGAAGGAAGGAAGGAAGGAAGGAAGGAAGGAAGGAAGGTCAAGTCTGTTGCACAAAATGAGTAGAAAAAAAGGTGTAATAATTTGAATCTCGATTTTATTACAAATTAGACTTGCATTTAAGAAACAGCAGTTGGTGGAATTCTTCTATAATTATTTCATTAGGTTTTACAATTATCCAATATTTACTTCCTTGAATACTTGGTTGCATCTGTTTCAATTTTAGCATTTTGCAAAACAAGCCCATGAACAAAACGAATTCCTCTAAACCACATCATTGTGGGGGTGTAGTTCAGTGTTTTCAAAAAAATGATCCTATTGAGCCCCGTGTGGGCCTTGTTTAGGGCCAAACCACTGCTCGGATATTTCAAACTGCTTCCATTTCAGAAGATTTATTTCCTGAAATTGACAAACAAACCCCAGAGCAGAAAGGATCCAGAGATGGTTTGCCGTGATCTGAAATAAAAGCAAAACAATCCAGAGTTCTCCAGAGCATTCCATATCTGAATTTATGAGTTTTGAATTATTAAAACTTTGCTGGTTTTTAAATATGCTTATTAAAGGAGAGGAAAAAATAGAAGGTATGTATTTTACACTGAATTGATGCACACAATAACAATAACAGAGTTGGAAGGGACCTTGGATGTCATCTAGTCCAACCCCCTGCTCACACAGGAGACCTATACTAGGGATTCGAACCACCGACCTTTCTGATCGACAAGTTCAGCATCTTAGCCGCTGAGCCACCTAGGGAGCTACCCATGAGAATTCTCTAGAGATGAGTGCCTAATGCATTTTAATTTTTTTATAAATCATCTGGAGTTAGGACTAAGTAATAGGTAGTTAGGTTTACTCACATAACAAATAGGAGCCTGAGTGGTGTAGGAGGCTAATGCCTCCTAAGGCAGCATTTAACATCCAGCTGCCTGCAATTACTGCGAGTTCAATTCTCACCAGGTTCAAGGTCGACTCAGCCTTCCATCCTTTCTAAGGTGGGTAAATTGAGGACCCAATTTGTGGGGGCAATAAGCTGACTTTATATAAATAGACAAAAGTATGAAGGCTATTGCTTAACGCATTGTAAGCCGCCCTGAGTCTCCGGAGAAGGGCGGCATTTAAATCAAATTAAAAAAAAAAAAATTAAATCAAATTAAAAAAAAAAAATTGTTCAGAATTGAAAATTAGGGGGGGAAATGTGAAAAACTCCAAAAAGATGTTTCCAGACTAGAAAAAAGGACCCTACAAGACAGATGCAAGGCAATCTAAGTAACTGCAAAATGAACTTTACTGGCTCTGAAACGCCAAATTTTAGATATGCATCCATGGACCATGGCTTGATAATATTTAATTTCAAAAAAGTCTTTCGCAATTATGATTAACAGTTTAAAGACTATGTACCAAACTATTTTAAAAAAAGCACATTCCATGCAAGGAAGATAACTGAAAATAAATTATAAATATAGAAATGCCTTATATAAATCGATGATGTGGTTGCACTTTTTGTAAGCATTGTACTGAATGCTGTAGTTTAAAAAAAATAGAGTTTGTAGATCTGGGGTAAAAAAATAAATGGAAAATAAACTGAAAGGCAACTAGAATAATTAGGGATTTCTAGCCTATTTGCAAAGAACAAGATTGCAATGTTTGGGTCCTTTAGCTTAAAACAAAAGAGACCAAGCACAACAGAGATATAATTGAGGCAACTAAAATTATAATAAACAAGAATGGTAAAGGATTATCACTTTTCTACATATACAGTATATTTGTGAGTTTCATAAATACCAGATAGTGCAAGCTCTGTTCAGGCAAATACATACAGATGCACACGAGATGAATTGAACAACCTAATTCCGTCACGTAGCATTAACTGACTTCCACAACTAAAATTTGTCTGTTAGCAACATATAAAGTTTCAGTGCAGAATTTTAAACACACAGTTTCCATATGAGTTGGAACCACGAGAGTATTTAGGATTACATGGACGTTTTCACATGCACAATTTTACATGCAAAAAAAATCTCTAGATGCAAAGGCTAGGCCGCCAAGTCAATCATGCTGTTCTTTTGGAAAACTGACAATATAGTGCAAATTTAAAGATGGGAATTCATTTCTACTTGAGTGCTACATGAAAAGATTATCTCAACGAATGTTAGATTGTGATACACAGCCTGATCCAGCAGAGCTTTTACAGACAACTGCTCTCTGCATAATTAATTTCATTAGCAGTTGGAATGTATTATAGAGAACAAACTTTGCCAGTAAAAGAAAAAAAATTGGTTGAAGATTATAGACAGAGAGACAATTTGCTGGAAATTGTCGGAAATAACTTCCTCTGCAGTCTAACTAAACTTCACTTTTAGAGGTACGACATGGCTTGGATGGGCACTTACTATCCATGTTATTATGGCACAACTAATGAGATGTAAATATTTTTAAGGGAAAGGTATAATTCTATATTTTCACAAAGATTTATGAAAATAGGTGGAAGTGTTAAAACTTACAGGAGATAAATGGACTGTGAAATTATGCATATCACATAGTGCAACGCCAATGTGTCATTGATACAATCCTATTTATATCTGTTTAGAAGTAATTGTGTATTCAGTGGGCTATATTGCAGCTTTAATGAGATATATTTTAAGAACAATTTTATGTTCATAAAGTTATCAATAGTTATTTTTCAGCAATCACTGAAATTATTAAAGATTTCAAGAAATCAGCAAGTAAAATTCTAATAGAAGTATTTCTTCCTTCTAGGTCACTACATTGTATTGGTCTATTGAAATGATGTATTACCATCCAGAGAAACAGAGAAGGATATTTTGAACAAAAATATAATACAATCTATAGCAGGCCAAAGGGACATGGTGGCTCAGTGGCTAAGATGCTGAGCTTATCAATCGAAAGGTCGGCAGTTTAGTGGTTCAAATCCCTAGTGCCCCGTAACGGGGTGAGCTCCCGTTACTTGTCCCAGCTTCTGCCAACCTAGCAGTTTGAAAGCATTTAAAAATGCAAGTAGAAAAATAGGGTCCACCTTTGGTGGGAAGGTAACAGCGTTCCGTGGGCCTTTGGCGTTTAGTCATGCCAGCCACATGACCACGGAGACATCTTCGGACAGTGCTGGCTCTTTGGCTTTGAAATGGGAGATGAGCACCGCTCCCCTAGAGTCGGGAAACAACTAGCACATATGTGTGAGGGGAACCTTTAACTTTATAGCAGGCCTGATCAATTTATGTGTAACCCGCCATTTTTTAAAAAGTAGTAAATTTACAGCTGCCTCTGCCATTTTTTTACTTTTATCACTCCACTAGTATGGAACAGCTAATGGAATATTTCTTTCACAAGACTTTTTTTTAAAAAAAAAATCAACATGTCTCTTTCCTTGCATAAGTTGGACAGTATGATATTTCAACAAGGAACAATAAAACAGTTACCCATCTTTTTGCAACTTTAATTAACTAGTAATGTTTTTTAGTTTTTATTGTTTTAAATTTTGTTTCATTTTCTTTTAAAATAATTTTTGGCCTGTATTTTCAGGATATTGACCTAAGGTGTTTTTGGGGGAGGAACGGGGTGCCTTTGAATAAGGCTTGACTTCTGGCAATTCCCCACACAAGTTCCTGCAATTTTCTTGACAATATTTCAGAAGCCGGTTGACACTGCCTTCTTCCCAAGACTGACTGGCCCAAGGTCACCCTGAGGAGGTTTTCAACCTTAAGTACTACACCAAAATGGTTTTCTTTTTCCTAAAGTGGTACAGAGAGATTCTTGGTCATTGCCTAGGGAGCTGCGTTATTTATTTATTTTAAACATTTCTATGCTTTTTCTCATTTAAACTGATCTCAAAGCAATTTACAATTCAAACTAATAATTACAATTCAAAGAACAAATTAAACTACATACATAGAGATTAATACAAGACAGTATTTGGGGCAATGGTAAATTCTAAGAATGAGTACGTTTCAACATAAGCTCTTTATGTTATAAATTGCCTGTCATAGATAGGTAAGGCTGAGCCAAGGGTAGAGATAAATAGGTTGGATGTGAACTGTGGTACAGCCTTGATTTGTGTAGTGTTCTGTTAATCTGGATAGTCTTGACATGCTTTGCTTTAACAAATCCAAGAGAAGCTGAAGACCTTAGAAGGCAGAAAGAGAGGAAAGAAAACATCGTAAATTTTATTTTTTTTTCTCCTTACAACAAGATAATCAAATTATGAGATTTTGAAACTGATCTTTAACACGATTTAAAATGTTAATAAAACCATTGGATTAATCAAAAACACTACATGCCAATCAGGGTGGATTTGATTTAAATCGAGTTGATTTAAATCACAATTTAAATCATGATTTAAATCACTAGTAAAAAGGCTTGATTTAAATCAACTCGATTTAAATCATAATTTTTAAAGAGCAACTGTCATCTCTGCTACTCCTTTGACCCACTGTTGACTCACCGATAGTCCCAGTGTTGCAAAATATACAGCCTCATGCTACATAACTAAGCTCCATTTCATGCTGAATAAACTAAATTATTTATGTATCTTAAATAGAAAACTATCTTACGATAGATTTTTACCCCAAAAGTTTTTTATTAAAATAAATTCGATAAAAATCAAAAAAATCCGATTTAAATCAAAAAAATCCAATTTAAATCAAAAAAATCCATTTTTTTTTATTTCTTTAAAAGAATCATTGATTTTTATCCACCCTGATGCCAATGAACTACAATGAATGAAAATATATCTGTTAAAATAACATGGCACCTTCCAAAAATTACAATGGCACCTGTGTAATTTGTTTATGAATGTTGCTGAAATTCAGTTTGAACCTAAATATGGCAGAATAAGGCACTGGAGGAAGGACAAAATGACAATAGCTATGATTAATTATAACCAGAAGGTAACTCTGGAAGGATCAGTCCATGCAGTATGGATAAAGTACGGTCCTGTGACCTCATCCTTTCCCATTCCTTTTAAAGCAGGGGTGTCAAACTCGTGTCGTCATGTGACGTATCAGAACTTTTTTCCCCTTCGCTAAACTGGGCAGGGGGCGGGGCCAGCATGTGATGCATCTGGCCTGCGGGCTGAGAGTTTGACACCCCTGTTTTAAAGGATCCTCAGTTGTTGATACTGACAGCATCAGCAAGAGCTATCACAGCACAAGCAGAAAGGAGATTAAGAAGAGAGTTTCCTTCCCCTCTTCTTATTTGGAACTGAAGTGTCATGGTGGCCACTTCATTCAGGAAGTGTATTCACAATGAGCTGAAGTGAGGGACAAGAAATAGAGCAGCCCCTCAGACCTTGCCTGCAGCCACAGAAGAAGAAAAAGAAAAAGCGATGGAGAAAACAGACCAATGGCAGTGAAGAGCAAATCCTGGATGACACAGCAGGAACAGGCATCCAAACATCACGAGCAAAACTATGGAAAAAGCCAAAAGCACCTTAGCAGGAGAAACCATTTAAGAGACCCTCGTAGCACATATTTACAATAAGTTGCGCAACAACTGAGATTCCCCCTCAAAAAAAAAAAAAAACACATGTAGCAATAAGTTATACAACAACTGAGACACCCACTCCCCCCAAAAAAAATTTCCAACAAGGATTCTGTGGTCTATGAAAGAATCCCCACCAGCTGAAACTTACAAAGAAGTGACACAATGACAATGACCCAGCTGATAAAACACTCCGCACAAAGTGTCAGTTCAAACAAGCTAAGATTGGGCAGCAAGATTTCGCAGAAGAGTGTTGTGTGAGTGTTGCGTTTGCCTCAGAGAACGGCTACCTCATTGAGAATAGCTCCAGAAAGGTATCTGCAAACTGCTCACTCTGACATAGTTAAATATGCTGACATTTTCCTTAATTCCGTTACAATTGGGGGGGAAAATGATTGAGTGGAACTAGAGCAGGGGTGTCAAACTCCATTTCATTGAGGGCCCATCAGGGTTGTGTTTGACCTTGGGGGATGGGGGGGCCTGCCCAGGAGGCGTGGCCAAGGGGGCCTGGCCAGCTCAACATCCATTTTCGGCTACAATGGCCTCCTGCAGCCCTCTGCCAGTGAAAACGGAGCTCTGGAGTCCCCACGCAGCCCTCTCGAGCTCTGTTTTCACTGGCAGAGGGCTGTAGGAGGCCGTCACAGTCAAAAACAGATCCTCCCGAGCTCCATTTTTGCTGGCAAAGGCACCGTGGGCCAGTCCTTGGATTTTTCCAGGGTGGTCCCATGGGCCAGATCTAAAGACCCTATGGGCCGGATCCAGCCCACGGGTCTTGGGTTTGACACCCCTGAACTAGAGCCTAGGGAGGAAGGAAAAACTGCTAACCAATTATATCCCAACTGCTAATCCAGTTTTCAGAATTGCTCAATTTATTAATCTAATGCCATCAGATGTATTCCTGGTAGTTGGAAATTTATCTAAAGTATAAGACTACACGTATTTACAATACTATTTTCCCACCATGTTTTTCTGCCATGCTAGGAATGTATTGTAAATCAACTCTGAATTATCCATGCATCCTTTTCTAGAAATCCAAATTGACAATATCCTACATAAAGCAAAGTAACAGTAAGGACAGAATACTAACTTATCCAAATAATCAGCAGCTGTAAACTTTGTACATCAGTAATTTAATACAACAGCATTAAGCAATCAAAAAAATTAAGCAGACATGATAGAAAACTCTTGTTTCAAAATATAAACTCTTTTTTTTCCCCTAGTATCTTTGAATTCATGTTCTGCCAATGTACAATGTTTCTCTCCTTTGTATGCATCTGTTTTAATTAAATATTTTTAAAAGTTAACCGTGGTAGTTTAACAATACAGGTAGTCCTCGGCTTTCGACCACAATTGAGACCAAAATTTCTGTTGCTAAGTGAAACATTTGTTAAGTGAGTTTGCCCCATTTTACGACCTTTTTTTGCCACAGTTGTTAAGTGAATCATTATTATTCTTAAATTAGTCCAACTGTTGCTAAATGAATCTGGCATCCCCACTGATTTTGTTTGTCAGAAAGTTGCAAAAGGGAATCATGTGACCCTGGGCAGTGGTGAAATCCATTTTTTTTTTACTACCGGTTCTGTGGGCGTGGCTTGGTGGCTGTGGAGTGGCTTGGTTCTGTGGTGTGGCTTAGTGGGCGTGGCAGGGGAAGGATACTGCAAAATCTCCATTTCCACCCCACCCCAGGGGAAGGATACTGCAAAATCCCCATTCCCACCCCACTCCAGGGGAAGGATATTGCATAATCTCCATTCCCACCCCACTCTGGGACCAGCCAGAGGTGCTATTTGCCGGTTCTCTGAACTGCTCAATATTTCCGCTACCGGTTCTCCAGAACCTGTCAGAACCTGCTGGATTTCACCCCTGACCCTGGGACATTGCAACCATCGTAAATATGACTCAATTGCCAATTGACCATCAGGATGCTACAACAGTTGTAAGCGTGAAAATTGTTCTTAAATCACTTTCTTCAGTGCCGTTGTAACTTTGAGCGGAAAGTGAACGAATAATTGTACGTCAAAGACTACCTGTATTTACAATGTGTACAATACAATAGAAAACTGGATACTTATTTTAGTTTCACTATTTTGCATTATGTCTAATATAGGAAATAAACAGGACAAATTAGAGGCAAGCATAAAACAGGGCTGTTTTATACAGCACCTTTGGGACAACCATGACCTGGATGACTGAGAATCTCCATGGACATTCATGGAATCAAGCAATTTGTTTTACATGCTGAAAGAACACTGGGATTTTCTTTTAAAACAGTCACTACTTCACTTAGCTTTTAAAACCCAGGCCAGTGTGAAAAGCAATGATATGATATCACAATGTAAAAGATGCATTCATGTGAAATAACATATCTTAACATCAATAAATTGTCCTTTTTCGTTTGAGGAATGCAGCTATAAATATCTATACATTCTTTGAGGTTGACATTGCTCATAGCATGATAGTATTTTCCTGCAGAAACAAGCCAAAAAGCTTTCAAGCAAACCATGATGTCGCACAATATGTGGACAAAGTACCAATGTCAAAAAAGCCACAGGTGGGTGAATTACAGCTGTGCTGCTTGATGGGGAATATCTTATATTATTTTATATGATGACTTGATATATATGAACTTAGGGAAGGTCCACTCCAGGCTTTTTGCTATTTTTAGAGATATAAATTAACCCTGTTCCTTTAACAAATAATACAAATAAAAATTATTCGAGTGACCTGGAAATTTAGATAAAAAGGGTTAAATAGTAGGTGGCAAACATCCTTGTAGAATTGGCTGCCCAAAGGAACATGGGTTTGTTTTCTATCACAGAGGTAGTGCTGAGCTGTGGAAGAAAAGCATTAAAAATCGAACTAAATCACTTTAATTTGGAAACTGTAATGTGACATAAATATGAAGCTGATGTAGAAGCTAAATTTGGGTATTTTATAAAACTTGTAAAACAAAGCAGAAATTTCTGTCAGGCCTTCTGTCTGAGATCCTTTGCATTAATATTAATGTCAAACTCAATTTCATTGAGGGCCGCATCAGGATTATGTTTGACCTTGGGGGGCCAGGGTGGGTGTGGCCATCTTGACATCACTCCTGTCAGGGGCACCTGTGGTGGTCTGAGCGCTCTTCCAACAAGGCTCCTGAGCTCTGTTTTTGGCTGCGATGGCTTCCTGCAACCCTCTGCCAGCAAAAACGGAGCTCGAGAGGGTTTTTGCTGGCAGAGGCTGGCTGGTCCTTTGTTGTTTACAGGGCGGCCCTGTGGGCCAGATCTAAGCACCCCACGGACCGAATCCGGCCCCCATGCATTGTGTTTGACACCCCTGCTCTAGCTGTAAAGTTAAGATGGTCTCACAGGAGAAACACCAGTGCCTCCGTTTCTTTTGGATAGCTCAGCTCAGACAATGTGAATATTAGATGGTCAGAGGTGTAGACTGTGGTGTAGTTTTAGTCAGTAGGTAAAGATATTTATCCAGAAATAGGATTCAAGTGTACTGACTCCTGCTTCCCATCAAAGTATTACATTTGGGATACAGTGGGTAACCTGAAAGATGCTTCTCAAAATGTTTGATTGAATTTTTAAAATGTATTTCAAACAATGCTTGGGATCAGAAAAAGTCACTTTAACAAAGATCAGAGGTGGGTTCCAGCAGGTTCTGACCAGGTCTGGAGAACCGGTAGTGGAAATTTTGAGTAGTTTGGAAAACCGGTAGCGGAAATTTTGAGTAGTTCGGAGACACCACCTCTGACTGGCCCCGGCCCCATCTATTCTCTGCCTCCCGAGTCCCAGTTGATCAGGAGGAAATGGGGATTTTGCAGTAACCTTCCCCTGGAGTGGGGAGGGAATGGAGATTTTACAGTATTCTTCTCCTGCCACGCCCACCAAGCCACATCCAGAGAACCAGTAATAAAAATTTTTGAAACCCACCACTGACAAAGGTGTATGTTGTCATACACTAACCAAACAGAAACGTTATGTCCTTGGATTCTTTAATGGTAGAAATTTCAAATTTTAAAAAGACTACTAGTCCTACTGCCAAACTTTTAATATTATTGTTCACTTTTCCATGCTGTAGATTCTTAGGTATTTACTATTATTTGCTAAATAGATTAGAACGTGGGCTGTAACTCTGAGATACTCAAGATTTATTATTTTCCAAATAGGATCAATTATATTCATAACCTTCACCACAATGTACACTACTGATCAGCAAAACTCCAGATACACCTGCAGCAATCTTGAGGCATTGGTAATCTTATTTGTTCTCTTGGTAAATTCTTGCAGTGAAGCAATTTATGGTTTAACATATTTTATTTCTCTAAATCTTTAAAGGCTTTGCATGACGCCATCATTTTGCCTGTTAATATACCAACATTTTATTGAGAGACATTAAAGGAAGTCTGGGTGCTTTTATTATTGTCCTTGAGGCAGCAAATACTCCATCGAAGAGGTTCATTATTAAATATTTTACCACTGTCCATCTGGCTTACAGTCAATTACATTCAGTTAATGTGCACATTAATGAAGATCTTGATATCCATTATAAACTGCAGACTCCAGTGTCACTTTTTAACACAAGATGAGTACTTCATTGGCATACTATTATAAACACTTTGTCTTTATATTAGCATTCATTACTAGCAAGGAGACTACCGTAAACTAAACATTCTACATTCCATTTTATAAACTTGAACATAAAGTCAATTATGAATCATCAATAAATTTTAAGAAAGCCCAAAGTTCCATGGAAAACAGTTTTGAAATTCTTATTTAACAAAAGCCTTTAATTGCTCACCTGTGAGCAACTGCTACATATAACTACAATAAGTACTTACAAGGGCATTTATAATTAGCAAAGCAGTAAAATGTCACTAATTATTAAGACACTTTAGATAGAATTTTCATTAATATTGAGTGCCAGAGGGTAATATTAGACATCTACTCTACCTTCCCAGAATGAGGTCCATTCCTAGGTTCTCACCATATAGTATGTCTCTCTAGTTGTCATCAGTAGATACTAGCAACTGTAGTATCTGTACCTTCAGATCCCTCTCTCATTCCTCCTTTAAATCCTAGGCATCATCTAACACAGGGATGTCAAACTCGATTTCATTGAGGGCTTCATCAGGGTTGTTTTTGATCTTGGGGCGTCCAGGGGGGAATGGCCAGGGTGGCCGTGGCCATCTTGATGTCACTCGTGTTGGGGGTGCCTATGCTGGCCCAAGCACTCTGCCAGTGAAAACAGGCTCCCAAGCTCCATTTTTGCTGACAGAGGCACCACAGGCTGGTCCTTTGGTATTTCCAGGGCGGCTTTCCAGATCTAAGCACCCCATGGGCCAGATATGGCCCTCGGGCCTTGAGTTTGACACCCCTGATCTAACACAACTACCATTACACAACAACAATCAACTGACTATCCTCAGCTTACTGAAAGTCCATTATTTTCCCAAAACTGCTTCTGCCATATCATACTATCAGCTGCAGGGGATGCCTGGCTGTTACAAACCACCCAGCCATGCTCACTGTCACCATTACTTATGCCCCTTAATAAATCCTAATCCCAGTGGGGCTAACATAAAGTGCAATACTGTTCTATGCACATAGTCTCTATACCCAGGCTAAGATATAAGCAAAAACACAATGTAATAGATCAGGTGTGTCAAACTCAAGGCCCGTGGGCCGAAACCAGCCCGCTGGGTGCTTAGATCTGGCCCATGGCCCTCCTGGGCTCCATTTTTGGCCGTGATGGCCTCCTACAACTCTCTGCCAGCGAAAATGGAGCTCGGGGAGTGGGGTGCACATTTTCACTGGCAGAGGCCTAGCAAAACAAACTAAAAACAAAATAATAGGAGAAATGTTTCCCCTTTTGCATTTGAGCATGCAAGAAGAAGAGGCAGGAAAGGAGAAAGGGAAAGAGGGGGAAAAAAAGAAAAAGGAGAGAAGATGGGAAGAGTGCAAGAAAGGAAAAATAAGGAAAGAGGGCAAGGAAGAAGAAAGGAGAATGAAGAGGGAAGGAAAAAGAAAAGGAAGGAAGGTAGGTTATAATGAGTGAGGGAAGGTCTGAAGGAAGTCCTGCCTTAGCACTTGGCTACCATAGGTGCCCCCAACACGAGTGACCTCGAGCTGGCCATACCTAACCCGGCTATGCTCACTCCAACCCCCCGAGGTCAAACGTAACCTGATGCAGCCAACAATGAAATCGATTTTGATACCCCTGCAATAGATGGTCCAATAGATAAATCCAGTAAACAACCTTTGGAAATTTGTTCTCCAGAATGATATACTGGTAAGCAGGAACCCATCTATGCCCAGTTAGCCACAAAGTTCAGGTAAATCTAGTAGTAGCAACTTTGTCTATTCTTGCTGCCCAGATTGTTCACCACAACATATTTTGTCTTCAGCTGCAGTCTGGTCTTCTCTAACTGCCAATTGTCCTGTTGCCACGACATCTCCTGGCTGCCATATTCCTCAAAAATGCAGGTTATTTAATCATATTAACAGCATTAATCTGTAATAATGTTGGTAATAAACTGTATATCATTAGAAGCCAGAGGAAAATTTAATATTATGGCCAAGCTCAGAGATAAAAAATACTGGTTAAAGGGGAAAAATTACATTTTCCAACCAAAGATGAGACTACCAGGCATGTCTGAGAAAAGGACTCTCAGTCTAACAGTGTTGAACAGGAAATACAAAAAATGCCAATCAGGAATGATTTAGTTACCGTATTTGATGATTAATAGTTGTCTACAGGCAACCAGACTAAACTTGTTTAACATATTTAAGATAAGACCACAAAACAGATGCTTGATGTAAGCAGTGCCCAGAAACAGAAGTAATGCAAGGTTCTTCAGGCAATAGTATATTGTGATTTTTTTTTCCCAATTTACAATGTAATGTTCAACTACAATACCTAATTCAAACCTAATGATAAAAGAAATAAGCTTTGTTTCTTTTTGGCTTATCATAATATGTGAATCTAAACCAAGAAAGAAACTACGAGTTGTAACAACTTCAAGCTTTTCTGTTTACGGTAATGAACAAGGATTTTTTTTATTTCTGAAGACTTATACATATACCATATTTTTCGGAGTATAAGATGCACCTTTTTCCCCAAAAAAAGAGGGTGAAAATCTGGGTGCGTCTTATACTCCGAATGCAGCCCTGCCCAGCTTCTCAAACGGAGGTTTCAGAGGCTGAAAAAAGCATCAGAAACGAAGCTTCAGAAAAGAAGCCCCCAAACAGAGCTTCAGAGGCTTTTTTTGTGAAGCTCTGTTTTGAAAGCTTTCAGAGGCAGGAAAAAAAGCAAAAAAAAAAAAAAAAAAAAAGCAAGGCATAGAGCTCACAATCAAGGAACCTGTTGCTAAAATTCACCTCTGGGAACAGCTGATTGGGGGTATTCCGGGAGGCGGATCCACCTGCCAATCAGCTTTTTTCTTATTTTCCTCCCCAAAAACTAAGGTGCATCTTATACTCCAGTGCGTCTTATACTCCGAAAAATACGGTATGTATTTGATGGAAAAAAAACAAACCCCTAACCCAAGTAGTATTGCCTATAAACACGTTATTAATTCAGACAATAACTAACAATTTTAATTTGAAAAAAATGTGCATTGCAAAATAGACTTATATAACATCCATCCAGCACAGAATAATGATTAGTTTAGGAAAGTAGATAAAAGTGTCAAGTGAGGGTCAGCTGTTTATTAGCATAAATGTATATATGCAATGTATGCATATAGAGACAACCAGTTTGGTCTTGTGGCACCAGGTTAGAAAGCGGGAAACCGAGAGTTCAATTCCAGCCTTGAAAGCCAGAGTAACTTTGGACCACTCAATCTCTTTCAGTCCAATCCACCTCACAGGATTGTTGTCGTGGAGAAAATAGGAGAAGAACAAAGATTGTGTGTATTCTCTGCTTTCAGTTATTTGTAAAAATATATAAAGGCAGGAGGAAAGAAAGGAAGGGAGGGAGGGAGGGAGGGAGGGAGGGAGGGAGGGAGGAAGGAAGGAAGGGAGGGAGGAAGGAAGGAAGGAAGGAAGGAAGGAAGGAAGGAAGGAAGGAAGGAAGGAAGGAAGGATTGTGCTTAAAACTATAACACTTTCTTATGTCTAGTTTACAGCTTCTTCCTCATTTCAAACTATTCAAACTCCCTTTTAAGCAACATTTCCACAGACTCTTGCAAATACAAATATTTAATTGTTTTAACAAGTCAGGGATCAACATCATTTGCATACAGTTCTGCTCCCCTTGATACCAGTTCAGCCTCATAATTCTGGCCTCTTTAAACAAAAGCTGCCCTTTAAGCCAGAAATAGAAAACATCAAATTAATGTCAGGTTACTAGATTGAACTTCAACCAAGAACATCTCATGGTGAGTCAATAACTGTGCAGAGGCTGATAAACAAAGTGACTTCTTGTTAGTTAACTGACATTAGAGTTCCTATTTACAATGCAGTGGGGAATTGTAGTTTAAACTAAGCAAAATGTTAGCACCAAAGATAGAACATAAGGGAAGGAGGCAAGAGGGGAACATGCAGGCTTGAAAGTAAAGGTAAAGGTAAAGGTTCCCCTCGCACATATGTGCTAGACATCCCCGACTCTAGGGAGCGGTGCTCATCTCCGTTTCAAAGCCAAAGAGCCAGCGCTGTCCGAAGACGTCTCCGTGGTCATGTGGCCGACATGGCTAAACAGCAGAGGCGCACGGAATGCTGTTATCTTCCCACCAAAAGTGGTCCCTATTTTTCTACTTGCATTTTTTACGTGCTTTCGAACTGCTAGGTTGGGAGAAGCTGGGACAAGTAATGGGAGCTCACCCCGTTACGCAGCACTAGGGATTCGAACCACTGAACTGCCGACTTTCTGATCGACAAGCTCAGTATTTTAGCCACTGAGCAACCGCGTCCCTTATTTATTTATTTATTTTTTGCCTGAAAGTAGTCTCCGGTAAAATCAAAAAGAGTCAAACACTAGAACATGTTGAACATGGTGCCTCATAAGCAACCATTCTTCATGTGACTAGCCACCACTGAACAGATGTAAAGAAATAGGATCAGAAGGATTCTTTACAGTAAGAAGAAATTTCCTAATGGTGAGAACAATTAACTAGTGGAACAGCTTGCCTTCACAAGTTGTGGGTGCTTTGTCACTGGAGGTTTTTAAGAAGAGACTAGTCAGCCATTTCTCTGAAATGGAATGGAGCAGGGGTGTCAAACTGGCGGCCTGCGGGCCGGATGCGTCACATGCAGGCCACACCCACCCCAGCTCCGCGAAGGAGGAAAATATTGCAAAATGTCACATGACGGCAACGTGACACCGTGAGTTTGACACCCGTGGTATAAAGTCTCCTGCTTGAGCAGGGGGTTGGGCTAGAAGACCTCCAAGCTCCCTTCCAACTCTGTTATTCTGTTATTGCAGACATTATCAACTTCTATCATTCAGAATAGCAATCCCCATAATGACTGCTTCTTTATAATTCATTGCAGAAACATAGTACAGGTAGTCCTCGACTTACAACAGTTCACTTAGTGACCATTCAAAGTTACAACAGCACTGAAAAAAGTGACTTATGACCATTTTTCACACCTATGACCGTTGCAGCATCCCCATGGTCACATGATTTACATTTGGATGCTTGACAGCTGATTCACATTTGCAAAAATTGCAGTGTCCCAGGGTCATGTGATCACCTTTTGTGACTTTCTGACAAGCAAAGTCAATGGGGAAATTAAGATTCACTTAACAACCGTGTTACTAATTTAACAACGGCAGTGATTCACTTAACAAATGTGGCAAGAAAAGTCGTAAAATGGGACAAACTCACTTAACAAATGTTTCACTGAACAACATAAATTTGGGGCTCAATTGTGGTCATAACTCAAGGACCAGCTGTAGTAGTAATATTATTAAATAATACTTTTGGATATTGTAGATATTGGACTTGAAAAGTAGAATGTGATTACTGATCCTTTTTTAAAAAAGTATTGTTTTAAAAAATATTTAAGAAGGGGGAAAAAGGGAGACAAAGGAAAACTAAACAATGGTTAAATTAGGTGGAGGAATATGGTAATAAATGGGAAGATATAAAAATTGTGGAAAGGAAATTAGGTACCTGTTTATGTTAAATGTAAATAAAATATTTACATTAATAGAATGTATTATAATGTATACATATGATATACTAGAAATATATGTATAAAAGATATATTAAGATAAGAAAGAGAAAATGTATAAATATGGATTACTGATGCGAAGATGTTGAAAAGAGAAAGATGTAAATATCTGTTTTTGTTTGTTTTTTTAAAAACTGTTTAATAAAAATTATTTTTTAAAAATAGTTAAAAGACTAGATGAATGATTAATGATGGATAAGAGACTGTACATTTAAACATGTTTATGAGAAATAAAAATAAAAACTTTTCAAAAAAAGAAAAAAATATTTTTAAAAATGTTTTTAAAAAATCTTTAGAAGAGGAAACATTGTACCATTATGTTTCCATTTTATTTGAATATTTCCATTCGGAAAAAGATATTTCATCCTGCTTTTTATATGACACAATAGTTATAAATGTATAGATTGTATAGAACTCAAGGTAACAAATGTGTGAAAAATGTGTTCTGAATACACAGCTACACGTCTGAATGTGTGATATTCAGGAAGTAGGTTGCTATGGGAAGAATAAGAACATCCTTAAATAAGTCAAAACCGGCTTTCTTTTTCACTGTTTCTTTCTGCATGACTGGTTCTTACAATAAATAAACTCGTTTCTTCTATATACAATATTAAGCTATAACCAGCAAATTGTTAGGACAGTGTGTCTCCATCCATGTGGTATGTGGTTACATATGTATGTACATCAGAGGTGGGTTTCAGCAGGTTCTGACTAGTTCTGGAGAACCGGTAGCGGAAATTTTGAGTACTTCGGAGAACTGGTCATAAGAATTCTGACTGGCCCCGCCCCCATCTATTCTCTGCTTCCCAAGTCCCAGCTGATCAGGAGGAAATGGGGATTTTGCAGTAACCTTCCCCTGGAGTGGGGTCAGAATGGAGATTTTACAGTATCCTTCCCCTGCTGTGTCCACCAAGCCACGCCCACCAAACCATGCCATATCCACCAAGCCACCCCCACAGAACCAGTAGTAAAAATTTTTGAAACCCACCACTGGTGTACATGTATATGCATATACGTGTGTGTTTACGGATTGCCTTTATTTGCTCTGACAAGAGAGTTATTTCAGCTTGGAAGCAGAAAACAGCATAATGATTCATTCATTTAGTTTGGCAGCTCAACAGAAACATTTGTGTAATTGTTAGGCTAACAATGCAATTTCTTTTTAAAACTGCTGCTTGTTTTGTTACTTAAAATATGTAATTACTATATGTTGAATATAAGAATCACTCTCAGAATGATCCGACCAGAAAGTGTTCAGTTAAATATAAAACTGCAATAAAATTTGTATCTAAAATAATGAAGTTATTACTTGAAATAACTCATGTTTAATTTTGTGACCATTGAGTCACAAAGATGTTATGCCCAACATAAATAAAATTAAAGATAACATGTTTTACCAATTAATACTCAAATGCTCATTGCTTGAATAAAAAACAAATCTAGAAATCATATTTCAAAAATAAAACTTCTGTATCTTCAACTATCTATATCTCCCCAAGACCAAAACCCTAGAACAAATCTAGAAAATATGTAGCATAGTTTAACATTAAAAAATCATACCTCAAAATAATACTGTTTTCTGTATTATAGGATAATTCAAGTATTCCTATTTCATTCCAATTTTTTTAGCTCAAAGTAATGAAAAGTGACAAGACAGACTTTACTTATGGTTATAAACAGAAATACTAAATTATTCTAATATATAGATAGGTTTTCACATATATCAAGATTTATCTTCTTAAATGGAATCATATGACCTGAAAAAATATGCTACATTACTTCCTGATGTGATTATACAAGTTTGAATGTTTGAAACTGTCAAAAAGTAAACCTTAATATCTGAATCATTCTTACAAATTATAGATATCAAATGTATGAAATCAGTATGCATAAATAGCTTTAGCAACAAAAACAAGCGATAGGCGGAAGATGCTAAGCAATCCTCAATTCAGACTAACTACTAAATTCATTCAAAATACTGTTTGAAATCTTTCCATTCCATTATTGTATATGATATTTATATGTATTTATAGTAGATGAAACTGAAAACACAATTTTTCAACATTTAGAACAAATATCTCTACTAGCTCTCTAATATTCTTATATTAACCAAATTAGCTTAATTATTATTTATGTTCAAGTGAAAACTTATGAAATTATTTCCAATTATAGAAAACAGGTGACTTTCAAACATAAACTAACATTTTGAGCTGTATGAATCTTAAGAGGTATTTTAGGATCATACATGAGTGCAATTCAAATCAATTCAGAGTTATGGTTTTTCAATTAGGAAGTTAGATAGTTTGTAATTCCTAAATGTGACTTCAGTTGTAAAACAAATTTACTCAAACTCAAATGAATATTTTCAAAATCACTGAGAATTCAACTGTATTGCAGCATAAAGTGCATAATGTAACAATCCTTCCCAACTAACAAAATATATTTTCATTTTCAGAAAAAAAAATTAAAAAATCAAATTTGGAAGGAATTTTTTAAAAAAATCAGAATAAGTTTCAAAGCATTTTTTTCCTAGAGGAAACTTGATATTAAAATTCTACAATAAGCTGATAGAAACCTTTCCCACTGTTGAATACCTAATTCTTCTAGCTGGGTCTATGGTTACATTTCTACCACTTTGAATAATTCTGCCTTCTCTCTCTATAGGTATGTACTGTATAGAATAGAATACTTTATTCCATGAGCACTTAATTGCAACTGAAATTGAAAAATACATTATCTACCCTCAGATTAGCTTCCTAAAATAAGTTCCACAGCATTTAGGGATGAAAAGGTAGCAATTGTCTCCAATCCTTCAATGGAGCTACTTCATATCCAGAGCATGTAGTATCTGCAAACTACCTTTTTCAAATTATTTCCAAAGTGCTGCACAGCTCTAATAAAAATACATTCTTTTTCCACTGTGCTGCCTTATTCTTTACATAAGAAAATGTATTTCTAAAAATATAAATGGGAGAATGCACAGAAAATGTAGCATAGTTTCTATGCTAACCATAAAAAAAATCTAATTAAGAATAGACTTTGGCATTTTCCTGATGACTCATTCTCTGCAGAACCATATTGATCTGTATTTTATGTTTATGTTTTTTTCTCAAGATAACACTCTGTGAAAACAAAAACCTTTACATTAGCATTAATAATTAGATATTATCTTTGGTCCAATTCCTCTGCTACTTCATTACAACATGTGCAACGAATACTCATGCCATCAAAAATATTTTATTTAACAATTGGATATTAATTCCATAACAAAACTTTTCCCTCCAGCTCTACTATCTGGATTAACTAAAGGCTATACATAAGAGTATTTTACGCCCTTATTTCTTATCACTGTGTGATTTGGACAGTCTGATTTTCTCTCAATATCTGGAATACAGTAATTCAGAACATGTAACTTGCTCACATTCAGAGCATAAGAGTGATAAGAAAAACTGATGTTGTGCTTCATGTTGCCTCTTAATTTTATAGATTTGCTTCCTAGAAAGGAGATGCTGTTATGTTTCCCCTTTCTTTTAAAAATAAAGACATTTTATATATTTGAGGACTTACTTTGCCTGAGGAGGGTGAGAGATTTTCCTATCTTTGTGACAGAGCTCTAATAAAAATACATTTTTTTTCACTTTGTGACAGAGCTATAGTCTACTTTTAATGTTGTTAGTGGGGCGAGCTTAAGGTACATCTATTTAAAAAGCATATTTTGTCTTTCTACTGGCCCCAATCCAATATTCATTTCAATGGAAAATCTTGCTGTCTTGCAGAAACAACCTGTATTGTCAAAACTCAAACTGTAACCATCTAAGAAATCTAAATTCAGGCATTTTCCCCAAATATTTAATTAAAAGCAAGAGCTTTCCAAATTTTCACATTGTGTAGAACTCTTAATAATGCAGGACAGAAAAAAAATATTGAAAAAATGTATAAACAATGTTGCATTTACTGTATATGTAAGACACATACAACGAACCCTGAACTGTGGTGGCACAGCGGTTAGAATGAAATATTGCAGGCTAATTCTGCTGACTGCTGACTGCCAGCATTTTGGCAGTTCGATTCCCACCAGCTCAAGGTTGACTCAGCCTTCCATCATTCCGAGGTCGGAAAAATGAGGACCTAGATTATTGGGAGCAATATGTTGACTCTGTAAACTGCTTAGAGAGAGCTGTAAAAGCACTGTGAAGCAGTATGTAAGTCTAAGTGCTATTGCTTTGCATGATAATACTTATTTTAAAAAGTATTGAAAAAGATTTCATACAAAAGGCAAGAACTCTGAATTTTCTCATCTAGAAATGATTTCTAACTCAAGTTAATTTTCTCATTTAATAACTCTGACCTTTCCTTCAAATACTGTTTTTGTAAGAGTTGAGATCTCCAACAAATACCATGCTTTGTTAATTCAATAATCATATCAAGTCATAATTAATTACCTTCGCTATAGTCTGGCATTAGACATAATTTAAGCCTCATAATTAAAAACAGAGTATTAATTATGCATAAATACATTCAGCATATAACTAAAATTTATTTTGTAAACAAATTTAAGTTACAGCCAGTAAGTAGCAGAAACATTTGTGCTGAATCCAGATTAGTCATTGTAGGTTCATTCTTTAGGTCCTAGTTATCAGTGTTAAAAGATAACAATGGTTATCTTAAACATTACTAATGGTCCCTATTATTAATTTGATTAGAACCCAAAGAGCTGATTGATAGGAAAGATAAATGTGAAGCATGTTAAGAAGTTACAATATGTTTGTTTATTCAGTTTGGACTTGCAATTTGGACAGTTTGGAGTTACCACTGGTTGACACACCCTGTGATCACATGATTGCTATTTGTTACTTTCCCTGTCAGCTTCCAAGAAAATCAAAAGGGAAGTCATCAGGGAAGGTCAGAAGTCACTGAGATCTCTCCCATACCCTTGTGCCCTCCTGTGCTTTCCTCATACCCTTGCGCTTTTCCTGACCTGCTCTTCTGCAACTCCTCACCTTTGACCGTCATGCCTCCTGTGCACCCTCTTACAATCACACACTCCCTAAACCACACTGCACCTACTACACGCCCCCTCACCCAGCATCAGTCATTGATCTGTCTGCCAGTCTTGAGATTTCAAACTTCCTGCCAGTTTCCTATTGACTTTGATTGTGGAAAACTGGCAGGAAGTAGTCTCATCTGATGACCATGTTAATGACATTTTTAAAAGTCCAATTCTGGTGTTAGCTTTCTATACTTGCATAAAGTTATATTTTCACATCATACAGGACATCTTAATACATTATCACATATTGTAACAGTAACAGAGTCGGAAGGGACTTTGGAGGTCATTTTTTGATTTTTTTAAATGTTATCTAATTCTGGGTTTTATTTAATTGACCAAACTAAGTAATAATTTTAATTAGCAATTTTATGATGTTTGTGTGTCTATATTTTTCTTGACTGTACACCGCCTTGAGTCCTGAGGGAGAAAGGCGGTATAGAAATATAATGAAGCGCCGGAAAAGACGCCTGGAGAGCGGTTGGAGGGCCAGTCTCGCTGAATCTGATCGAACACTGGTAAGGTCGCATATTAAGGCCTACCTAGTGGTGATAAAGACGGCAAAGTCTAACTACTTTTCCGCCTCTATTGCGTCATCAGGGAATCGTCCGGCCGCCCTGTTTAGGGTGACCCGCGCCCTGCTCCATCAAGGAGTGCGGGAGGATCCTTTAGAAGGCAGGGCGGAGGATTTCGGACAATACCTGTATGACAAAATCGCTCAGATCCGGGGGGATCTGGACTCTGACTGGGTAGATCAGGGCAGGGTGACGAGGAACAGTCTTGAGAATGTTATCTGGGAAGTTTGATGCTGTGACTCCCGATGATGTGGACAGGATTTTGGGGAGACTTAGTGCGGCCACATGTTTACTGGACCCGTGTCCCTCCTGGTTGGTACTGGCTTCCCGGGAGGTTACACGAGGCTGGCTCCAGGGCGTCATTAATGCTTCGTTGAGTGAGGGTCACTTCCCCGCTGCCCTGAAAGAGGCGGTGGTGAGGCCTCTCCTCAAGAAGCCGTCCCTGGATCCAGCAATATTGGCCAACTATCGTCCTGTTTCCAACCTTCGCTTCATTGCGAAGGTTGTTGAGAGTGTGGTCGCGCAACAGTTTCCACAATTCCTGGAGGAAACATCCTATCTAGATCCGTTCCAGTCGGGTTTCAGGTCTGGGCACAGCACGGAAACGGCATTGGTCGCGTTGGTGGATGATCTCTGGAGGGCTCGGGACAGGGGTTATTCCTCTGTTCTGGTCCTATTAGATCTCTCAGCAGCTTTTGATACCATCGACCATGGTATCATGCTGCACCGGCTGGAAGAGTTGGGGGTGGGAGGCACTGTGTTGCGGTGGTTCTCCTCCTTTCTCTCCGACCGGTCGCAGTTTGTGTTGGCAGGGGGGCAGAGGTCAACCTCGAGGCCTCTCATCTGTGGAGTGCCGCAGGGATCGGTCCTCTCGCCCCTTCTGTTCAACATTTATGTGAAGCCGCTGGGCGAGATCATCCGTGGCTTTGGGGTGAGATACCACCAGTACGCTGATGACACCCAGCTGTACATCTCCACCCCAGGCCACCCCAACGATGCCCTTGAAGTGATGTCCCAGTGCCTGGAGGCTGTGCAGATCTGGATGGGGAGGAACAGGCTCAGGCTCAACCCTTCCAAGACTGAGTGGCTGTGGCTCCCGGCATCCCGATATAGTCAGTTGACTCCATCGCTGACTATTGGGGGCGACTCTTTGGCCCCCACTGAAAGGGCTCGCAATCTGGGAGTCCTCCTGCATAGGCAGCTGTCTTTGGAGGAACATCTAACGGCTGTTACCAGGGGGACCTTTTATCAGGTTCGCCTGATTTGCCAGTTGCGGCCCTTTCTTGATCGGGATTCCTTGTGCACAGTCACTCACGCCCTCGTCACCTCTCGCCTTGACTACTGCAACGCTCTCTACATGGGGCTCCCCTTGAAGAGCACCCGGAGGCTCCAGCTGGTTCAGAATGCAGCAGCGCGGGTAGTGATGGGAGCAACATGGCGCTCCCATGTAACACCGCTCCTGCGCGAGCTGCACTGGCTCCCGGTGGTCTTCCGGGTGCGCTTCAAGGTGTTGGTTATCACCTTTAAAGCACTCCATGGCATAGGGCCTAGCTATCTCCGAGACCGCCTGCTGCTACCGACGACCTCCCATCGACCCGTGCGCTCCCACAGAGAGGGCCTCCTCAGGGTGCCATCAGCCAAACAATGTAGGCTGGTGACCCCCAGGGGGAGGGCCTTCTCTGTGGGGGCTCCCACCCTCTGGAATCAGTTGCCCCCGGAGATAAGAAGAATCCATGACCTCAATGCCTTCCGTCGTTCCCTGAAAACCTATCTTTTTCAGCTTATTTTTGGCTTAGAAGAAATTTTTAAATTCTTTTAATTAGTTTGTGATTCTTAACTTTCGGGCCAAAATTTATATATATTTTTAAATGTTTTAATATTTGTATTCTATGTTTTTTATCTTGGCTGTACACCGCCCTGAGTCCTCAGGGAGAAGGGCAGTATATAAATAAATAAATAAATAAATAAATAAATAAATAAATAAATAAATAAATAAATAAATAAATTTAGTCCAACCCCCTGCTCACACAGGAGACCTATACTAGGGATTCGAACCGCTGAACTGCCGACCTTACTGATCGACAAGCTCAGTGTCTGAGCCACTGAGCCACCTAGCCAGTGCATATTTAAGTATAATATCACTTGAATTAAGTGTCTGAGGAACCTGATTACTACCAAGATTTGAAGGGTTATCTGCCATCAAGTTGGTGTCAAATTTATTTATTTATTTATTTATTTATTTATTTATTTATTTATTATTTATTTATTTATTTATTTATTTATTTATTTATTTATTTATTTATTTATTTATTTATTTATTTAAGATTTCTATACCGCCCTTCTCCTTTCGGACTCAGGGCGGTGAACAGCCAAAGTAAAACATTTGTACACAAAAGTTAAAATAGATTTAAAATAATTAAATAAAGTTTGGCCCATAATTTAAAACATTTCAATTCAAAACCAATTTCAAATTTTAAAAACCCACCATAAAATCAGGACAGGTCAATATTGACAGCAGATAAGATTTTTTCCATGATGCTTTGTGTCCAACTTGGTCATTCAGGTCTTCTAATCATAATCATAAGTTTATTTGTCAAGCATATATAAGATAACAGGTAAAAGTATAAACATAATTTGAATACATGAAAAAAGAAAAAAGGAATATTAGGACAGGGACGGTAGGTGTGCTAGTGCACTTATGCACTTCTAATAGTGCATCCATTCCTGCTATCCATCCACCTTGCTGCTGGTCATCTTCTCTTTCCTTCTACCTTTTTCGGCATTAGACCCTTCTCTAGAAAGCTAAGTTTTTATATAATATAGGAAGAAGGAAATTTGAACCTGGTCACACTCCAAAGTAGCAATACTTATCCTATCCTGCTTCCAACTTTTGCTTCCCTAGTGTGACACAGGGAATAACACAGCTTGCATCTGTATGATCTTTATAGTCATAGACACATCACAGCATCTGAATCTCTTTTCCAAGGCCTTCAGGGCTCCTCAAACAAGTACTAGTTGACAGTGTATTTTTTTGACTGCTTGTTCTTTTACTGTTGATCGTAGATCCAAAAAGGCAGAAACTATCCCCATAATGATATCTTCATTCCCAATTCTGGTTGTTCTACCTTCTTTATATTTAATTTTAATCCAACTTTTTCACTTTGCTCCTTAACTTTTATTACTAGAGCTTGCATAGCCTTTTTATTTTCAGCTACCAGGGTGCTGTCATCAGCATAGCAGAAGTTATTTATACTTCTTCCTCCAATTTTAAAATCAATGCAGCTTCCCTGCATATATATTCAACAAAAAGGTTGAATAAGGAGAGAATATACATACTTGTTGCACTAGTTCGGCAATCTGGAGCCAGTGTCTCATCATGTTCTATCCATACTGTGATTTTCTGATCTGTATATAAATTTCTCATGAGAATAATGAGATGATAACAAAATAACAGAATAATGGAGTTGGAAGGAACTTCATGGTCTTCTAGTTCAACCCCCTTGCTCAAACAAGAGACCTGCCTACACTATTCCAGACAAAGCTTTGTCCAGTCTTAAAAACCCATAACCTCTGGAGGCAATAGCAATAGCACTTAGACTTATATATGACTTCACAGTTCTTTATAGCCCTCTCTAAGCAGTTTAGAGTCAGCATATTGACCCCAACAATCTGGGTCCTCATTTTACTAACCTTGGAAAGATGGAAGACTGAATTAACCTTGAGTCGGTCAGGATCGAACTGCTGGCAGTCAGCAGAGTTAGCCTGCAACACTGCATTCTAACCACTGCACCACAGCTCTTTTTAGACATGCAAGCTATTCCACTGATTAACTGATCTCACTATAACGAAATTTCTCCTTAATTTTAGGTTGGATCTCTCTTCGGTAATATTCCATCCTTTACTTTTTGTCCTGATCTCAGGTGCTTTATTCTGAAATATTCTGGGATTCCCGTTTTCCTGAGCACATTTCGGTTTGATATAATCAATACAATCAAATGCCTTTCTATAATCAATGAACCATTTACTAACTTATTTTTTTATTTATTTACTTTGGCTTTCTCGGTTATCCAGCATTGCATTAGTAATGTCTCATGTCCCTCAGCCTTTTCTAAAGCCAGTTTGAACATCCAGCATCTTTTCCCACATAGGAGTTCTCATTTGCATTTTGTGATCTTATGCATTATTTGACTAGCATGTAAAATTAAGAATATGCTACAATAGTTTGCATGGTCTGAGAAGTTTTCTTTTGACAGTCTGACAAAAAGCTTAACTGTAAATTTTATATAATTTTATATAATTCAGCAAAGCAATCTGTGGGCTGTTCTCCATCTTTGGGTAATACTTCTCTGCCAGCGGGTTAAAAATAATGTATAACGAATCACTTCTTTTCTCAGAAAAAATTGAATAAGGAAACAAATAATTGAACAATGCTCTGATTACTAAAATCATTTTTACTATAATTCTTCCAATAGCAATAGAGAAAGCTTCAAGAGTTTATCATTTATAAAGTATTTTGAAGTATTTTGGTGTGCTCAAATTCCTTCATATACGTTGCTACATGCTATTCTAAATTGTAACCTATATAATATACCGCTTTACAATGCTTTACAGCCTTCTCTCTAAACAGTTTACGGAGTCAGCCTATTGCCCCCAACAATTTGGATCCTCATTTTACCCACCTCGAAAGGATGGAAGGCTGAGTCAACCTTGAGCCTGGTAGGATTTGAACTGCCAAATTTCAGGCAGCCGGCAATCAGCAGAAATAGCCTGCTGTACTGCACTCTAATCACTGCAGCACTGAGACTCATGTTACTACATTGAAAGTCACTTCAGAGTTGTGCCTTAACCACAAAATAAAACATATCATGTTTTCTAGGTTGTTTTTCAACTTGAAGATAAAAATGATGTCTTCCGTTCCATTTTGTTTCAAAAATGTTCCCATGTCCTCTAATTGGCCTTGAAGAGCTACAGAGAATATTGGTGTAGAAACAGAAGGCAAAATTTTCACCTCTACTCCCATTGGCTGAAATAGTCAAGGGGAGAATAGCAGGAGTATGAAAGACAGTCAAATTAAACAGAAGTTCAGAGATGGAGAAATTGCTTGAATAGTAAACGAACAACCATTCCTTGACTACTTGGTCTGCAAATTTATTGTTGCTTTATTTGCTTTGCTGAGGGAAGATTAGAATTAGAGGGTACATTCAGCTTATGTTATGGGTTCATTTTTAGGGAGCTGCAAATTTGACTACACACGTACATTAAGGTTCTTGGACTTCAATTCCAAGAATTACCCAGCCAGTCAAAAGTTAAAGTTCACAAGTCAGTTATCCCAAGGTTGGGCACCCCTACTGTTATTGGAAGAAATATCCATCTGGTTCAGTTCCAAGCCAGGAGAAAGACACTGGAAACATGGAGGCTGATTGGAAAGATGGTTTAATGATGAAGCAGAACCACCAAGCACATGGTTCTCTGGTGCAGCTGAACACATGGAGTTGAGAATGAGGGTATTTATTCTTTCTCTTGGGCTTTGAACTTGAACTTCCTGTTCCTATGCAAAAACATGTATTCTATTGGCTGTTGTAGGGTTCATAGCTAGCTCTATAGGTTGTCCCAGGATTGGTTGAAGTTTGCTGGGTGATCCAATGTCCTTGCCAAATACAAAACTATATTGCTTTGGTTCTTTGATGAACATGGCAGACAGATTACTACCTGCAGAAATGTGTACTGCACTAAGCATGAAGAAGAAACATCAATCCAATTAACGCCTAAAAGTGTATTTTTGCTGTTATTATATGTTCAAGGACAGTAGTAAATTCATTGTTGTTACTACTTTACTTCTGGGCCCAGTTCTGAGGTTGTTTCTGTTTCTGCATGCTGTAAAAAGCAAACTTAGCTATTTTTACTAAGTATGTGCATTTAATACACAACATAGACATATATACATGTATGTATGCATACATGTATATATGTCATGTATTCATTAGACTTATATCCTACTCTTCTCCCCTCTGCTTGCTCCAGAAAATATAATTCAATTTGACCATTTTTCTGCAGCTGAAGTGATATGTAGAACTCGTCCTGGACTGCCATGCCAACTATTCTTACAGAAGAAAAGAGATTTTTGTCTGTTTCCTGTGGTGGCCTGTATTAAAAGCAAAATGCTTTTAATACAGGCACACAAAATCAGTGAAGACTTAATACAATTGTGACTAAATTAAGTCACTATGTCAAGTAAGTTGTCATTGATTTCAATGTGTGTTCCCTAGTCCCAATTAAGATAGTATCCAACCTATTATATGGCTATGAAACTTGTCCTGAGATTTATAGCATCAAAATCAGCCAACCCATTGTAGTACAACTAGGAACTAACTGTCCAATTACTTGTGTGATAATACCTTACAAAAGTTTTAAACTTATTAGGCTATTATTATTAGGATATGAAAAGAAATTACAAAGAAGTCATTTTTCCCTTTCTCCGACTAAAAGGTAAAGGTAAAGGTTCCTTCGCACATATGTGCTAGTCATTCCCAACTCTAGGGGGCAGTGCTCATCTCCGTTTCAAAGTCAAAGAGCCAGTGCTGTCCGAATACGTCTCCGTGGTCATGTGGCCGGCATCACTAAACGCCAAAGGTGCACGGAACGCTGTTACCTTCCCACCAAAGGTGGTTCCTATTTTTCTACTTGCATTTTTTACATGCTTTCAAACTGTTAGGTTGGCAGAAGCTGGGACAAGTAACGGGAGCTCACCCCATTACGCAGCACTAGGGATTCAAACCGCTGAACTGCCGACCTTTCGATTGACAAGCTCAGCATCTTAGCCACTGGGCCACCACATCCCTTTTTTTCTCTGACTAGATACCAACATAATACATCATGTTAGCAGAGCCTTTAAAAGCTTTTCCACTTTTTTCTTTTTCTTTTTCCTTCTCATTTCATGTGACTCTTATTCATTTTTTTAATGTTCATAATCTAAACTGTGTCACTCAATAAACTCTTGGGGCTCTGTAATATTTACAAACGCATACGCACATACACATTTTCCCTTCCGATTCATAATTATCCCCTCTTCTATAACCAGCCTAATTCCCAACTCTGGCTACTTTGCTACCTCTTTCTCTCTCTCTCTCTCACTAGTCCTGACTCTCCATTCAGAATCCAGCCTTCCTCCTTTTTTCTTACCACTGATACTTCTTCCCATTTTTTTGCTCTGTAGACCATGATATAGTTCAGTGATGGTGAACCTTTTACTCACCGAGTGCCGAACAGGTATGTACTTTGTGCACACGTGTGCTATCTACACTAATGCATGCTCCTCCCCATGCGCTGCATGCGCAACCACACCATCTGTGCATGTGCATGGTTTTTGTGCGGCTCCCATGTGCTGTGCACGCAATCGCACCATCTGCGCATGCATGTAGTTTTCATGCGTGCAATGCATATGTGTGAACACCATCTACGCATGTGTGCACTGCACACAAGTACTCTCACGTGCATGCGCAAATGTGTGCATTTGGGACCCCTGAATTGTACGCATGCACATCGGAGGCCCGAACACCAGCTGGGGTGCGCGTGCATGCACAGCTGCAGGTGAGTTGGGTGACAGCTCATGTGCCCGGAAAGGTGGCTCTGCGTGCCACCTCGGGTACGCGTGCCATAGGTTCACCATCAGAGATATAGTTTTTCTCAAGTCAGGATTCAGCTTTCTGCTGCTGCGTTACTGCTGCCTCAGGTGGTGGAGGTAGCAATGAAAGTAAAAGTGATTGTAGTAGGGAATATAAATGTGAGTGGGTGATTACAAATATGTGCTTTAGAGTTTAGTGACTGCACTAAAAGAGGTATATGGGTTTAACTGCATTTCTGAATGGGTAAGAGCCATGATGGCGCAGTGGTTAGAATGCAGTCCTGCAGGCTACTTTTGCTGACTGCCGGCAGTTTAGCAGTTTGATTCTCACTGGCTCAAGATTGACTCAGCCTTCCATTGTTCCGAGGTGGGTAAAATGAGGAGCCAGATTGTTGGCATCAATATGCTAACTCTGTAAACCGCTTAGAGAGGGCTGTAAAGCACTGTGAAGCGGTATATAAGTCTAAGTGCTATTGCTACAGCTTTGACTAGGAGTGTTCCTGGACTAATCACTCTGTCAGACCCACCTATCTCACACAGAAAATAAAGGACAGACACTCATATTAAAACTTATGTTCTCAGAGAAACTGTGGATTATAAATACATATGGATGCACATCTGCATATTGTACACATTAAAAAAGATGCCCTCTTTTTAAGAAATTGTAAATAGGATAATTCAAAGTTAAGATAATTCATCCGTGAGAATATGCAGGTATTCAGCGGTATACAGAAGACGTGTATTTGTAAATAGATATGTAAAATTTCTCTTTTGATGCACATTGTAATCAGTAACTAAGCTTGTTGTTAATCCCACTTTTCATAACTGACAGATGCTCATTTAAGATTTAATTCTAATATAAGATCAAGTTCCATCTGTCCTTATGTTATAACAATGCCTAGAATTTTAAAAAGTATCTTTCTTTATCCAGTTATTTTAAAGCGTAATTAGGAGTTTAAAATACATTAATAGATAAATATTCATGTACTTTCAAATTATTTCAGTCATTAATATCTAACAACATATATGAAACTAATATACTAATACATCTAGGAGGGATTCAGAACAAACCTTATCTAGTATTTTATCTAGTATTATCTAAAGTAATTTAATATTTTTATAGATTGTTCACATGAAAATTTAGGAACTTGTTATTAACTCCTTATATATTATTGTTTGTTTGATTTTTGCAGGGATGAATGGAACAGCAAAAGTGGAAGACATTTCCTTAGTAATCAACGTTCAAGACAACCTTCCTTTTAAGCTTCTCTTGGACTTGCGTTGAAAACTTCAGTACTGTAGGAAGTTATATAAGATAAAAGATAAACTAACAAAAAAGATCCTGAACCCTAAATAAGGAATGAAACTAGATATTACTTCACCAGCATAGTATAAGGCAGTGATGGCTAACCTTTTCGGCACCAAGTGCTGAAAGCACGCGCATGCGCATATCCATAATGTAATGCGCTCGCAAACCCACACCCATGTGCCCCCTGCGCATGCATGCATGACCCCTATGCATGCACGCATCGCCCACATGCGCCCCACCTCCAGCGCATGTGCAGCAGAGACCCAGAAACCAGCTTGCTGGTGGGAGGCATACGCGCATATGAGCTGAGGCGACAGCTCACATGTCCGCAGAGAGGACTCTGCGTGCCACCTGTGGCATACATGCCATAGGTTCGCCATCACAAGGGATCAATGGAAAACAACACTAACACAATGTCAGTACCCACATAACCATAGATGTCTTTCCTAAGTACAATAATGTCAAAACAATGATATCAAAATGCTTCTCCCTTCTGAATTTTGCATTGCAAAATTGACCACTAATATCTAAAGAGCAGAACTGGCACTCTAATATTATCACTTGCAAGTGACATTTTGTGATGGGTTTCTAAAGATCTCTATGCATGCAAGTCCAGAAAAAAGCTAATTATCTTAACATAGTGCAACAAACGATAAAGAAAATGCCAAAGTCTAGCAGGCCATACACCACCTTCAACTGAATCAGAGATGGTATAAATTCTGATCATGGTGTGGAATTTGAGAGTCAGAAGATATTTACAGGATTTTCCTTACATTTCTTAGGCCTTTGTTCTTGGAATTACTGTTCAGGAGAGTGGTTTTAATGTTGATGGTCCTGAGGATCTAGTTTTTAGGGAAAAAAAAACCCTCTAAAAATAATTCATTAATTCAGCAACTTGTGACTTTGTCCTTTAGACTTCCTGTCCCTCACCATCTAAATTCTCAGATCTATCCTTCAAAGCCAGCTTATTAGAAAGTGCTCACATTCCTTAAAAGAAGAATGCAATCATCTAAGCACAACCAAGCTCAAAGAGGAATAAGGCAACCTTAGATGGAGAGAAAGGAAATCAAACACAGGTAACTCAGAGCACATTCCTGACATCCAGGACACAAGAATCAAAAGCTCCAAAAAAAACAGTGCAATAGACCCAGAACTTCCCTTTCCCCTCCTTTACATAAAACAGGGGTCTCCAACCTTGGCAAGCTGGCTGAGGAATTCTGGGAGTTGAAGTCCATAAGTCTTAAAGTTGCCAAGGTTAGAGACCCCTGAGATAAAGTATACACAACTGCAAAAAGTGTTGTTTTTTTTCATATTTCAGAGCATCTGAGCGTATATATGAATTTTTCAGTTTAAATGTCTTTATTTTATTTTTCTTCTCTAATTTGACATCACTTTCCTTTTGGTAAAGTACCAAGAAGAAAACAAATCCCAGAATCAACCAATAGGCACTTAGGAATGCATATTTAGCAGTTACCATGACAACAGAATTTTTAAAATGACATTTTTTTAAAACTGTCCTTTCCCTTCAGATCTTTTTTTTCTTGGTGGATTACCATGTTTCCCCGAAAATAAGACCCTGTCTTATATTTTTTTTTTGAACCCTTAAATAAGCGCTTGGCCTTATTGCCATGCGTTCAAAAGCCCGATTGGGCTTATTATCAGGGGATGTCTTATTTTGGGGGAAACAGGGTAGATAGGCAAACTGGGACAACTGGTTTGGGTGTGTGAATTTCCTACAATACTGCAATGCAGACTTTAATATTAGAAAAGCTACATCTGTTTTAGAACTAAATTTAATCAACAGGGTTATTTGAATGAGTGACTAAATACAACTTTTTTTTTTTTTTTTACTTTCCTCTACCCACAGACCTCTTCTCTTGATTCTGATTAAGTCTGGGACAGACACAGAACCTAAACGTATGACCAAACGCTTAAAAAGGGGGAAGGGGAGGGGGGAGGAGGGAGAGGGGAGAGGGGAGAGGGGAGAGGAGAGAGGAGAGGAGATTAGAGGAGAGGAGAGGAGAGGAGAGGAGAGGAGATTAGAGGAGAGGAGAGGAGAGGAGAGGAGGAAAAAATAAGAAAAGAATCAATAGTACTTATTACTGATGTACAAGACTCATTGATTTAGGAATGCATTATTCCAAGAATATTTGAATGCCCTACTTTCCCCCCGGATCATGCTGAACCTTCTCTGCACTATGCTGCTCCAGAGCCATTTAAAGATTTCCAGGAGTATTTCTTCAAAAGTGGGTTTTAAGGGTTTTGGGTACTCCCAATTCCAAAGCAGATGGAGAAGGCAAAAAAAGTCCGTAGTCAAAAGGTACTGCGATCTAGTTTGCCAAAAAACAATGTGAAACATTTTTTTCCCTATCCATCTGCTTAGCTTGGAAACCTTTCTTCTGTTTGTTCAGCTCTCCAAAGGCTTGTTCCTTTTGGGATTGCCATGTAAAATTCATGTATCTGAACATTACTTCAAATAAATATTATTAGTATGACAGGAATTATTAAAGTGAAACCATACAAACTAACCCCATAACACTATGCTATGGAAGGATTGGATATGATCAAGAAGTAATTTCTACATATCCCTACGGCTGAAAGTTGTACTCTTGATATATTAAATATAATATTATCTTCATATATCCTCTGCACAGCAGAATACTAATTGTTCAAAAATCTGTTCAGAATTAAGTAAAAGATCCTTTAGCATACTAAATATTATTTTAACCTTGCTGCAACTTGTTCTCCCAAGTTAATCGCTCCAGAGGAAAAAATATATAGATAGTATTTTTCAAGTAGCAAAGTAAGCTCTTATGAAATAATACAATATGGTAAAAGGACTACAGCTATACCATCTGTACATATTTACAACTCCCATTATACTTAACGGACATTAAGTCAAAATGGAAGCGGCGGAATAGGCATATTAGGCAGGACTGCATTAAGTAATGGTGTTAAAAATAATCTTGGAGAAATAACATTTTTAATTTGATCTTCGTCATCTAACTACTAGCTTATAAATTTCATCTATGCGTGAAACAAAATTCATTTTTCAAATTACTTGTTAGTGCAACTCTATCGAGTAGTGATTTCTTTATTACTATACACATCACGTTCAAATTACAAATAGTTCTGAGGCGGTATAATTTGTATTATGAATTATATTCAGTAAAATGGGTTTTTTTTTTCTTAAATAAGACAGTTTAACAAGGCAATAGAAACTCCTAATCATAAAAAAGGCTATCCAATCAGTTCCATATAGAAAAGCAAGATGACTTAAAGTAGCAAAAGAAAAGGAAGAACTCTGTTCATCCTAAAAGAGGAACAAGAAAGAACACTTTTTTTTTCTTTTTAATCAAACACAAAGCTACTAAAGTACTATGATTTTTGAAGGGTCTACAGGTAGTCCTTTCTTAACAAGGGTAATGGGGCTTGGAATTTCCATTGTTAAGCAATGAGGTCATACAGTATGACACAGTGGTGAAAACCAATTTTTTTTATTACTGGTTCTGTGGGTGTGGCTTGTTGGGCATGACAGGGAAAGGATACTGCAAAATCTCCATTCCCACCCACTCTGGGGCCAGCCGCAGGTGGTATTTGCCAGTTCTCCAAACTACTCAAAATTTCCACTACCGGTTCTCCAGAACCTGTCAGATCCTGCTGGATTTCACCCTGGTTTGACATCATGTGACCAGTTTGCTTAGCAACAGCAATCCCAGTAGTCCCAGTGCCAGCGTTAAGTGAAAATCCTGGGTCATTAAGCAAGAGCTTTGTATGATTGCAATTTGTGACTTTTTGTCAGCCTCCCACAAGGAAAGTCAGTGGGGAAGCTAGCAGAAAGTTGCAAAGTCCCAGGCACCTCACAAGGAGGTTGGAGGAAACATGAAATGAGGCAGCTATGTGGCCTGGGGAGAGGTTGCTGCAGAGGTGGACTCACATTATTTAACCACCGGTTCGCCCACAATCAAAAATGTGAGCACGCATACACGCACATGCACACTGTGTCAAAAAACACGCCACTGTATAGGATGGGATAGCTGTTGTGGTCCACCAGCAGCCTGCGGAGCTGGCAGCGGAGTCAGACAGTGAAGAGGCTGGGAAGGAACAGGGGCCAGTCCTGGAGCGTGCGGAAGGCTTGGACAAAGGCTCTGCGTCGGAGGCAGAGATGGGGCCAGGACCATCTGGAAGTGATGCGCAGACTCCAGAGCTTCCAGAGTTGGATATCAGAGAGGCAGAGGAAGAGGAGGAGCCTGTTCCTAGTGTGTGCATGCACAGAGCTGCCAGAAGGCAAGAACAATTAAAACTAAAGGGACGACTTGGGAGTAAATCCTGGAGAGGATTGGCCCCTCCCATAAGGCTTAAAAGAGGAGCAAAGGAACATGGGGCCTTTGCAGGAAAGCAACATTCCCAGTCGGCATCTGTTTGATTCTGGACTTCGTGTGGCTTTGCCAAGTAGGTCTTTGGCAGCGTGTCAAGGGAGATAAAGGTTGGTGATTATCCTGAAGGACTTATCCCGCAACTAATTGGGACTCAGCTGTGAATGAACGTAATTCACAGCTGTTGCAATAAAAGATGTTTTTGGGACTACTTGTGTTTTAATGACTCAGGAAGCATAGGTCACAACTATAGCTTCGCTTGCACGTGTACCTTGTGCACATGTGCGTTGAGTCAAAAACACGGCAATTGAATAGGCCAGGATAGCTTGATCGCACATGCACCTTGCGCACATGCGTGCTCCATCAAAAGAACAGTGATTGTATAAGATGGGATAGCGCCGGGGCGGATGGCCATAACTACAGGTTCGCCTGAAGCTGTCCGAACCAGATGAATGCCACCCCTGGTTGCTGTGATGCAATACAGTGTTATGTGTGGGATTCAGATAACTGGCTGCAGCACTGCACAAATGCATGAGGATTGCAGAAGGGTGCTGCAATGCCACGTGAGTGCATGCAGGCTATGGATGGGGTGCTGTGCAATAAGCACACTCCTGTAAATCCCTGAGATTTTCTTGCATTCTGCAACAGAGGTCCTTGGAAAAAAGTTAGAAACGGCGACCACAAAACCACAGGATGCTGCAACCATCCTAAGGGTGAGCTAATTGCCAAGCATTTAGCTTGCAATCACATGACCCTGGAGCATGCAATAACTGGAACCTCAAGGACTGATTACAGTCCTCAACTTACAACCACAATTGAGCCCAACATTTCTGTTGTTAAGCGAGACATTTGTTAAGTGAGTTTTACGACCTTTCTGCCACGGTTGTTAAGTGACTCACTGCACGGTGGTTAAGTGAATCTGGCTTCCCATCTACTTTGCTTGTCAAAAGGTTGCAAAAGAGGATCACATGACTTTGGGACACAGCAACAGTCATCACTCAGTTGCCAAGCGTCTGAATTTTGACCACGTGACCATGGGGATGTTACAAAGGTCGTAGGTGTAAAAAACAGTCATAAGTCACTTTTTTCAGTGCCATTGTAATTTTGAACAGTCACTAAATGACCTGTTGTAAGCGGAGGATTACCTGTATTGGTAGCTGTCATTCAGCACTGCCACAATTTCAAAAATGTCATTAACACTACATGCATTATAATAGGTATCACTAATAAAAACAATAGGAAAATTTAAAACTGCATGAGAAATTGAAGACAAAATTATTTCCAGTAAAAATTCAAATCTGAACTGAAATAATTCCTTTCTTATTTCCTGTTTTATAAAAAAAAAAATAGTGGGGTTTGATTTTTTGGTCATGACAGAATAATGGAGAATATTTTTTTAAAAAAACACTTTTTAGTGTCAAATTTTACATCGCCTTCATGGAAAAATACAGAAGTACAGAATCTCATACACCTGATGTCATTACCCAAAATGTTAAGGTCTTCAGAAAATTCATAATTACAGTTAAATTTCTTAAATTTAATTTTAAATTTTAACTTATCTGTCAGATATACTATAAAGTCTGTGTTAAAATCATGTACAATTTATAACCTGGAAAGAACATTAAAAAGCTAATGAATCAAATAAAAATTCCCTTGCCAAAATGGTAACAACCAGAGTAATTGCAACCCAACAAGACAGACACAGACTTCAGAGGTTAATTAGAACTGCAGAAAAAACAATTGCTATCAACCTGCCTTCCATTGAGGACCTGTATACTGCACGAGTCAAAAAGAGGGCTGTGAAAATATCTACAGACCTCTCGCATCCTGGACATAATTTTTTTCAACTCCTACTCTCAAAACGATGCTATAGAGCACTGTACACCAAAGACAACTAGATACAAGAACAGTTTTTTACCAAACACCATCACTCTGCTAAACAAATAATTCCCTCAACACTGTCAAACTATTCACTAAAGCTGCATTATTATTACTATTAATCTTCTCATTGTTCCTGTCACCCATCTCCTCCCACTTGTGACTGCATAACTGTAACTTTGTTGCTTATATTCTTGCGATTTATATTGATATTATTTCCTAGCATGAGTTGATTGCTTATTGTACCGTATGACTGTCACTGGGTGTTGTGATTTTTGACGAATGTATCTTGTCTTTTTATGTACATTGAGAGCATATGCAGCAAAGACAAATTCCTTGTGTGTCCAATCACATTTGGCCAATAAAGAATTCTATCTATCTATCTATCTATCTATCTATCTATCTATCTATCCATCCATCCATCCATCCATCTATCAGTAAATGTGAAAATCAAAGGTTCAAACTGTAATCCACAAAGGTATAAATAGAAAACTAGTGAACTTTTCATTAAAAAACCCATTATTGAAAAGTCAGTAACTACATCTTTAACAGACTTAAGTCATTCCAACAATTATTATTATAACCGTGTTTCCCCGAAAATAAGACCCTGTCTTTTTTTTTTTTTTTTTTTTTTGAACCCAGAAATAAGCACTTGGCCTTATTGCCATGCGCCCAAAAGCCCAATTGGGCTTATTATCAGGGGATGTCTAATTTTGGGGAAAACGGTATTATTATTGAAAAACAATTTCTGCATGGAGAGATTCTGTCAGTATCCCAAATTCCTTCAGAATTGCACTTTAATGACCTAATAATACTAGCTGGACTTGAATATAAATTTGTTATAAACCACTGACAGAAATGAATATAAGGTATATTTTATTTAGAAAAATTGTCTTTGGGAAGTAGTCTAGCTACTCTATTTTAAATCAATCCTAACTTGTAGGAAGCAAGGGACGCAAGCCTACAGAAGAAAAACTACCTGGCATATAATCCAAAAATAATAGAAGGTCCCTCTATATATAGTTATTCACTACCTAGACAAGATTTAAAGCACTTCCAAACTAAAGGTTTATCTTAAGGGGAAATGTTCTGGTCAATTTCCAGATGGGCTATAATTTCAGCCAATAAAATTATAACTTGTCTGGAATAAGATGCTGTGTGTATATATAGCCTTCACTCATTCTATTTATTTTCTAAAGATAACCAATAAAAATAATTCCTGTTCACTATTCTTTTCATCCAAACCTAGCTCTTCAGATCCTGCTTCCTTGACTGTAACTATTATGTTCCTGCAGCTCTTTGTTAACTTACTTTAAAGGTAAATTTCTTGGCAAAATAAAAGTTTGTTCCAAATATGAAAAGTATATTTTATATAAACTTTCCAAAATAAACAGCATTTTAACAAGCATTTAAGCATGCTACGTAATCGATAAATCTACCAATCAAATTATACTGCGGAGGATGTTGAAATAAACTGTAATACATTTCTAATTGTTTTTAAACAGCATGAATTAAGTTCTAGCATCCAATTTTAAAACCTTGATTCCATAAATTATATTTAGCAATACGCATTCATCCAAGAGTTACATGGGAAATAACAAAATAGAATTAAGTTTGATTTTTGCACTTTAGTTTTCTTATTCAGGTGTTCATGCATCATGACACAGCTGGGAAGGGTCAGCTATATACTATCACCCCTACATATCATATAGAAAATCAGAGGAGTTAGGCATTTCTTTTTCCCTGTCACTCCTTCCACTGACGTGCACAGAAAGAATGTCTATATCCAGCTCAATAAATCCATTCTAAATTTATTTAGCAATTTTTCAAAAGCAAGAAGGCTTGTTTAAATCTTTGCCTTTTTTTTTTAACCTTGGTATTATTATCATCTTCCTTCCCCAGAGTTTCTGGAATAGCCTCTTCATTTGGGGTAGGGGGGATGTAGGAGGAATGAGTGGTTTCTTTGAAACGTTCATGACTACTTACTGAAATTCATAGAAACTTAAAAAAAAAAAAAACCCAGAAAAGCTTGTCATCTTAGAAAATACTATTTTTGCATGGTACAGGATAAAGAGTTTTCCCTTAATTAACATTTGCCCTTGAGCTTCTGTAGAATTACTGAAAATCTACCCATTGGTTTTCATTCAGTTAAGAAAGAAGGCATGGAACTCTTAATAATTAGCATAGATTAGCTTTTGACAATAATGAGTATATGCAGTTTTACGGGCCTTGAAAAAAAATCATCTAGCTTAAAAAAAATCCTGTAATAATGAATAATAATAATTCAGTGTGATACACAATCTGCTTGCAGGATACCACACTCTATCTCTATGTCAAACTCGCGGTGTCACGTTGCCGTCATGTGATGTTTCGTGGTGTTTTTTTCCCCTTCGCGGAGCTGGGGTGGGCGAGGCCTGTGCGTGATGCATCTGGTCCTCAGGCCGCCAGTTTGACACCCCTGATCTATGTGCAATGGCTGATATGCTTCAAAGACTGACAGGTGAGCCTATCCATTGACAGAACAGAAGAGGCTTTGAAACTATTTCATATCAAGGCATTCAAAATGACATACAGTCCTCATGCTCTTCTATTCTTCTAGCATGGATCTGTGTTTGGTTGGTACTGCTATATGCTAACTACCCTGTTTTCCCAAAATCAGACATTCCCTGATAATAAACCCAATTGGGCTTTTGAGCACATGGCAATAAGGCCAAGCACTTATTTCAGGGTTCAAAAAAAAATATAAGACAGGGTCTTATTTTTGGGAAAACACGGTAATAAATGACACAATCAACTACACTGCTTTTCCAAATAAATTTTCTTCATTCTTTCCAACCTAATGAAGTGTTGCAAAGAAAATAGGTAAAGCATTTCTGAACATAACTCTCTGAAAATTTAGCACAATGGGATTAAATTTGATCTGGAGAAGAATTGTGCAAAAAAAAAGAAAAAATAGTAAATTAAAAAAGGGATTGAATCAAGTATCCTCTCTTAACAATCTGGACTGAACTTTATAGAAAGAGGTTGGAAAGAGTTCCAGAAACCATAATCTGCTTGTTTTTCTTACCTTCTTACATATTTTTATATTATTACATAATTATTTTATTATATATTATACAATTATGCCATATAAGGCTTTCTTGAGGTTCTGCCCAGACTATCCTATACGGTATCTATATCTATATCTATATCTATATCTATATCTATATCTATATCTATATCTATCTATCTATAAAGAGGGAGAGAAGGAGAGAGAGAACTAATATAAACTCTCAAAAGATTGTAAACAGCAATAGATTTATCATCACTGGACTGATCATTCTCTTTAAAATCTTATATGGTTTAGCTATTTTAACAAGCATGTTAAAAGTATATGAGCTAATTCACCAAAATGCATCAAAATACTATCTCAAGTTGCAAATGCAATAAATAAAAATACATGTTACCTACTTGCAATGAGACAATTGTCTACAGTTCAACTTGCAAGTAGATAAATGCCTACAATTTCAAAGGTTTGGTACAGTATGGCTTGCCTTCAAAGCAGCTGTTTTGTAATGTGTAACTTTTATACAACCATTTCATTGTAGCACAGCACAATATTCCACTATTAAATAACATAATAAAACATCAGAAGCATAGATGATAAAGTAAATATTCTATTAAAATCAAAGAGTTCAAAAATAAAGAAATAAATAAGCCATACAGTGAAATGTGCTTTGGATGGATCAGTATAATTCATCTTAGTCTCTAATTAAAATGTTCAACACAGAAGCCATACAAAAATTATCTCCTGCTCTTTCACTGCTTTTCATTGTCATTGGTATCATGTTATCAAATATATGCTATGGGGCATGGGGGAAAGGGTGTTACTATTTTGCCAGAGCAAGAATTACTCCTTACAATGTTTATTTAGTTCTCTTTTCTACTGAAGATAATGTCAGAGAAATGATACAAGGCTTTGAACTAGAAAAAGCTAATCAATATACCATGTCCACTTTTAATTTTCTATAGCAATTGCTAAATGTTTTAATTTTTAACTCCTTTTGAAACTGAAAGGAACCAACTGAATATGTTAAAGTGCTTTGTATGAAGATCAGACAGGCATGGGACTGCAATTATATATCACAATAGCCTTTTCTTGGTTCAGAGCTCTATTCATCTTTTTTGAAACAGTGAAAGGCAGATTGGACATAAGGAAATGGATTAGCCACAGGATGACCTGCATTTTCACACAAAAGGCTAAGTGTGGAAAAATGGCACCCTGTTAGCATCTTCCTTCATTTTGGGGAAGGAAAAAAAAAAAACCATATTCATGGAAACAGTCGAAACAGTACTTTCCCACTCATTTCAGGACAAAGCTAATCTGTTTTTTTTACCACCTCCAGTATAATATGCATAGCGTCATCCTCTGTTAATGTGAATTGATTTGTACTTCTGCTAGGTATAATGCTACAACAAAGAAAACAAATATGTTGAAATTAACCATGTAGTTTTTGCATAGGAAGCCAATGCAGAAAATTTATTATATACAAAAGTAATATGGTAAATACCATTGTATTTCCTTCAGGGTCTCTTTCCAGGAAAACATATACTGACATTTTTAGGTATTAATGGTAATTAAATCAAAATCTTACTTTATTGAGAATATGCACAGGTTGAGTTGGTTCTTAGATTAGCCATCTTAATAAGCACATTCAGTGAAATCCATGGAACAAATCTGTAAAACTAACTAATTAACTAAAGTTTCACTGAATTTATGAACATGCTCTAAGCAAATCCTGAAAGAAGGCAGTGGTGTACAGCTTCTATAGCATGGCTAAGAATCTACACGGAACTTTTCCATGTAGTCACCAAGCAAGTTCAACGGAAGCAATTATTTTACCTTTACTGCAAAGACAATTTAGTTTGAATCCATATTATTATATTTTTGCTACAGTTCTATAAGATCTGATTGAACATTTATTTTATAAGTAAATTAACCAGTTATTGTATTCCATTAAAACGTATTCTCTATCTAAATCGGATGACGGAATGTATCTATACTTACAAAAATCAGAACCGTGCAAGCAACAGTTTTCACTATTATAGTTTATGGGAGCAAAAGTTAGACTATAAAGACACAAGATAGGGCATCATCTTTTGAACCTAGGTGATGAGGAAGACTCCTGAGAATACTATGGGCAGCTAAGGAAAGGTACAAAAGGATCACTGATAATAATATCAACTGAGAGGGTCAAGGCAGAAATGACCAGGCTCAATTAACATATTGCAGACACATTATGCAAAGACCCAGATCTTTGGAGAAAATCTATAATGCTGGGAAAATTGGTAAGAAAGAGGAGAAGAGGACAATCAGCAACAATGATGGTGCACCTTTGGAATAACTGAAGGTCCCGGATGGGGATAGATCCTCCTGGAAAAATCTATGTGGTTTCTTCTAAGAGTCAACATGAACTTGATTCTTTATAATCAGTTGATCTACCTCTACCTAAAACAATTTTTAAGCAGCAGTTAACACACTAGCCTACTTTACAGCAGTTTTACAGCAATTTTACAGCAGTTACTGATGAAGTCTTAGATCTTAGGACTTCATCAGTAACTGCACACATATTTTGTATACAGGGTTTATTTTTAGAAATCATATAGTTTAGAATCCTCTGCAAAGATTTCTGAATGTCTTCATAAAGTTTAAGCAACTCAATCTCATTGTATAGCAAGCTACTGTACTGAGATATTGTACACTTAAATCTCAGAAGATAGTAAAATCAGACTTGTTTCTTTTTTGAAACATATACAGGTATTAATCCATAATATCTGCATTTAATTATATATTTGTCTTTGGTTGGCGAAAGTTGAAGCTTTTTAGTAACCATTGACTTTAGACCTAAACATAGCATAGTATTAAAAAAAATCAAGCTTTTCGCCATGTCATGTCCTCTATCTCCATTTGCGTTGATCTAAAGAAGAAGGTAGAGTCTGAATTCTAATTGGGCAAAAATGATTCCTCAACATTTCCCTTTATGAAGACTCTCCCTTTAGGATAAGCCATGAAAGGAACTATGTTCCAAACATGCAGGCAAGTAAAATTTGCTTTCAACATGAAATTACTTCCAGACTTATTCAACTCTGTAATGTTACTACAGCCCATCAATCATTTTAAATCATGGCCTTAACAGAATTGTTAGATTTACAAACAAAAAGTTAGCAGCATCAGAAAACCTAGAATCAACACTGCAGTTTACATAAAAATTTTCCTTACTGCATATGATGCAAAATATAAAACAATATCAGTGAGGTAAATATTATTTGCTTCCAAAGTCTGAAATTTAATTTATCTTCTTGTAAAACTAATTTGATGTACCATGTAGTGTTTAATGTATATGCCTGGTCAGTTAAAAGATTTTACTTTTAAAAGATAGTCCACTATTTGAAATTTATAGACTTAAGTTTTATAAATTTCAAATAGTGGGCTATCTTTTAAAAGACAACATGAATATTTAAATTAGATTTAAATACTGTATTTCTCCTATTGATATAGACACAAGGGAATTTTTACCAAAATAAATGATGAATATTTCTCATATTATTGCGTTAATATTGTTATTTTTAAAATGATTTACTTTCTGGGAGATAAAGCAAGGCATTGAAAACATCTGAACCTAAAAATAAAATTGTAACTAAAAACTCTTTAATTCAAATAATAAATTATATTCCATCCCAATCACAGCTACATAATTTTAAAACAACAATAATATAATGAGCAGGATGTGTAGAATAAGAATGAAGGTATTACAGTGGCAAGTTGGATGTTTGTTTTTTTTCTAAGATGCATTGAAAGTACTTATGAGTCATCTGACTCTATTTATCGTTTATAAAGATGGGTGTGAACTTTATTTTGTATGTGTGTTTCTATAAACAAACACTGGCTACAACAATGAGGTAAAGAGAGATACAAACACATATAACATTCTATAATACACAGCATCATCTTATTCTACACCTGCAATATGCTCATTAATTATGAAATAGCACAATATTTCTAGAAGAAACTAAAATTATGAATGAAGAAAATGATCTTGATCAATTAATGAAGTTTTCAATTAATGAAAGTCTGTGTGCAAATAATGCATGCTCCAAATTATTTGGAAATCATTTATGTTGCTTTTAAGTCACTACCTTTCCTTTCCTTGTATCATAATTTCACATGCAACTGAGAAATCCTAAAATTAGGCAGAAAGGCCTTTTCCAATTTTAGAAGGGAAGGAGGGGGAAGAAGCCTTCAACCCAAGAGCTCCTCCTTGCCCTGACCATAGAACATGAGTGCCATCTATTGAAAATGGACTGAATTGGCTTTTTAAAGAGGGATTATTATGCATGTACACAGAGAAACACACACACACACACTCTCACACACACATATTCATATACATATTATTTACTTTTCTGAGTAATGTATTACTCTTATATGAGAACTCCTGTTTACTGAGTAACTGCCCACTCCATCGCCCACCAAGAAAGAAATACAGCTAATGCATCCATGAACTGCTATCAAATTCCAGCATTACTCAAAATAAACCATAAAATGCATGTTAGCTTCCCATGACAGCTTTGCCAGTAAAATAAAGTTGTAATTTTCTTTTTTTAAAAAAACAAAAAAAAAAAAAACCCTGCTTGTCATCAATACAGAGAGAGAATTATGGAATGAGAATATATTGGACATTATGAAAGATGCACTCCAAAATATTAACCTCGGAGTCAGCATTTGGGGAGAGAGGAGGAAAAAATTAAAAAAAAAAAAAGGAGGACAAAACCCAGTCTATGCAGGCATGCAGATATAATTACCTTCTTTAAGGAACTGGGAGTGGATTACAAATATAAGAAAACAGCAGATAGCTGTTCCTGCTAATGCCCATAAAGCTTTCAAGAACTGCATCTCGGGTTGGAACTCAGCAAATACCAAGAAAGTCACACAATGAATTTCCAGAGCGAGGCATCAATGTTTCTCGGGTTTGAGCCAGCCAGTAAAGCACACTTCCGAAATAGAGAGAGAGAGAGAGAAAAAAAAAAGGCGAACGATCGGAGGAGATAGCGGAATTTTTTTTCCCCTCCCTTCTAAGGCTGGGAGAGGGGAAGAAGGGGGGGGGGGGTTTAACACAAAGTCTCAATCGGCAGCGGTAGCAGCAACATGATCTCCCCAAAGAGAGGAATACGGAGAAGAATGGTTCGGGGCTCCATGAATCAGCTTTCTGTTTCCTTGCGAGTTGAGCAGCATTTGGGGGGGGAGGAGGAGGGAAAGAGGTCGAGAAGAAAGGGGGAGAGAGACAGACAATCTGGGCAGAATTGCGCAATCGCTTCTCCCTTACTCGGATGAGGGCTTCTTCTTTTTTTTTTTTCTCTCTCTCTCTTTTTTTTGGGGGGGTACTCCCCCCACCCCCCACCCCCGCTGCTGTTTCTTCTTCTCCTCCGCCGATTGCTTCAGTTCAAGCAGCTAGCAGAATGCGGGAGGGCGAGCCGATCTCTTCCCCCCCTCCGGAAAGCCGATGCCCCATTGGCAAAGGGGTCTGCTGCTCGCTGCCACTGTTCACCCAGGGCTTGGCTTGGCTGGCACAGTCCAGTTAAGGCGAGAAGGAAAAAGTGCGGCTGCGGGAAGGGTTTTCCTGCGTTGGAAGTGGAAGGCGGGGAGGGGGGGGGGAGAGAGAGAGAGAGAGAGAAACGGCTCGCTAATTTCGTGCAACTTCCCTCCGACGCCCGCGGTCCGTGCTTCGCCCCCGCGAGCTCGCTCGCTCTTCCTCCCCAATTCGAAGCAATTCAATTAATTCCCTTTTTTTTTTTAAAGCGCAGGTGCCAGCTGGCCAAAGCAGGGCAGTTTCTCGCCGGGAAAGGATGCGGGAGTTTCCTTCTCTCCTGCCCTCTTCCTTCCACCCCCGCTGCCGCCTTTCAGTCTCCCCCAGCCTCGTCCGGAGAAGCGGCTTGGGTGGCTTCTCCTTTCCTTGGCACCCGGTGCGCCTCCCTCGCCAGTCGCCTTTTGCAAAAAATAATAATAATAATAGTAATAAGCAGGTGCGCCGCTTTTGGGCTGGCTTGGCTTCCCGATTAGATAAAACCAGCCGGTTTCACCCCCCCCCCCCTTTCCCGGTTTATTATTTCGTCGTCATCCGCCACCCCAGAAATCCGTGCAATTCGAAAGCCGAGCAAGGCGACGACGGAAGACCCCCGGCAGGGAAGCAGCGTCTGAAGAAGCCTCCCCTTCGCAAAGGGCTCTTCGGCTTCTTCAGCCAGCCAGCCAGAGGAGGCTTTCCCAGTCTGCCTCGATGGGCACAGGGGAAGGGCGAGAGAACTGCAGGCGGCTCGGTTTTCCCCCCCCCCCCCCGAGCTTCCTTCTCCTGTAGCTGGATTGCCGGCTGTAATCTCCCGTGTTGCGCGGGGTGCCAAAAGCTCCGTGGACGGCTGGCAAGCTGGCCGAGGTCGACCCTTATCAATGCCCGCAGCTTCCAAGGACCGTCTCTGCCAAGCGGCAGATCCGAGTACCCCTCTCTGGTAGGAAGGAAGCAAGGAGAGAGAGGATCCGATCGTGTCTTTTTTTTTTGGAAGGGAGGGAAGTGGGGGATCCGCCACTTCGCTTTCCTCTTCTGGAGAAGGCGGCTGCTCTGGTGCCGCCTGCCCGCCAAGTGGATCCTCTCGACGCGCTCGATCCCAGCTTCTCGTTTAAAGGCTGCTCAACGCCATCGAGTAACTTTCCCACAGCCTCGGCGCGCGGCACGGGGCTTCTTCGCTATTAATGAGCATGCCCAAGAGGCGAGCCTGCGCGCTAGGCGCAAGGAAACTTAAGGGCTGCTGCACGGATGCCGCTCTCGCTCCCTGCAGTCAGCTCTCCGGGTGTAAACAAGGGAAGATGAGGCGGGCTGGTCTTGGGTGGTCTGACCCAGCTTCGAGATTCTCCCTGAGGGGTGGAGGAGGCGGTGGTTCAGACCCACAGGAGAAAACCTAGCCATGGTGTCAAAAATAGGTCAAGAAGCTGTGTGATCTCCAAAGCCACGTCTATCATTCCTGTTCGACTTTGATGAGAGGCAGCCCAAAAAATAAAATAAAATAAAATAAATAAGCTTTTTGTTCTGTCAACCAACCGACTGGCCCAAGAAGGAGTTTCGAGTTTTGGAAAAAGGCAACAAAGCAACCTACTTTCCAAAGCAGGGAGATAAAAGTATTCCTAGCTTACAAAATGTAAAACAGAGCAGAAGTATGTATATAGCAGTGAGGCAGATAATATTTGGAGTACAGCCATTGGGAAACAAACAAACACCAAAGAGATAGCTAATTAGATAAAGAGAAGAAAAATAGCCTTGAGGTCTAGTATGCAAGCTCTTCATCCCCTTTTTGCTATTTAACATGGTTTGGTTTTCCCAATTTCCATTAGTTTCTTTCTACCAATGTTGCCCTTGTGCCACCTGCAGTTTATTGCTGGCTTCCTGCTCACCACTTGCTACTCAAAACTACCCACTGACATCACAGCAGCTCCCAAGAGGAGGTTTTTTTATTATTATTATTGGCATTTCATCTCCTTATCATAATTTCTTAACACTGCAAGTTATCTACTTCTCAGTGAGTGTCACTAAAATCAATAGGGCTTACTTCATTGAAATTAATAAGACTTACTTAACCATTTTTCCATCAATCTTATTGCCTAAGCAATAAGTAAGAACCATTGTTATGCGTATAACACCGTGTACCAAAAACCATTAAGGTGTTATGAACTCTCGAGTTCACATCCAAAAAAAAGAGTGGTTGCTTATCCTTTGGGATTATCAGTACAAAAGACGAGAGAGGATATATTTTGTACGGAGTGGGATATGGCTTAGATTTTATTTCAGCAATCACTGTTGTATCTCACTAGTCTGCAGAACAGACCAAAAGAGTTCATTTTGAATTGTCTTTTTATGGTTTTATAGAGTCCAAAATTATTCAAGGATGAGTTTGCAGAACCACGTGGAGGACAAATACCCTGTTTTGATACCATATCTAGTTTTGGAGATTTATCTCTTGTGCAATGCAATCCTTATTCTGTATGTGCTGATCACATATGGATACTTAAGTCAAACTAAGGCTGAAATTCTATACACACTTTGGAAGTTAAATATTAATAAGTAAAATATGTGGGAATAGTTTATTAGGCTTATTCTTGGCCAGAATGTTCTCTTCAAATATAAACTGAAGAGTTTAAAAGTTAATATCTTGGTGGTATAAAAGAAGTTGGGACGACTAATATTTAGTCTTTTTGGGAACCATGCCAATATTAAAACAATAAGATGATCATGCAGGTCTGACAACAGGGTGGAATAGGTGGAAAGTAGTAGAATGTTATCGATTTCAGATTTCTTTTATCCCACCTTTATTAGTTTTATAAATACCTCAAGCAGATGAAGATAGCTAATACTCCTTCGTCTTTCTATTTTCCACACAACAGCCTTTTGAGGTGGGGTATTGACCTGTTCAGTTTTTAATTTTAATGAATTTTCACATGAATCTACGTGTGAAAATCAAGAGCTTTTTTTAGTTATGAAGAAACTGTTAAGAGGAAGTAAATGGCATGCAGGTAAAGGCAAATATATCATTTGTAACATGTATTATTGGTACAATGCATAATATAAAGGAAAATTTATAGTTTCAGTAACCTGTTGATCAATTATAGCAAGGAAAAGCATACATTGTTATATATGAAATTATTACAGGATTTTTTTTGTTAGAAAAGATGGAAAAGTTATTTAAGAATACTAGAAAATCTTGCAATGTAACTAATTAACAGAAAAGATACCTTTTTGCAATATATAAAGCAATGAACTAGGAAAATTTACAAAACTAGCCTACTAACCTAAAATGTTAATATATTCTATTATATTAGAACAGACTATTCATGAGGTAAAGTAATAAAAATTGTTGTAATTATTATTACTATTACTACTATTATTATTTTAAATAGCTCTTTCTCATCCACAAGGAAGGGAAATCCAGTATCTATATTGAAATAGGAACATTATTAGTTCAATTTCATAATTATAGTTATTTACTTAGGAATTTTGAAGTAATGATAAAATATTCCTAAAAAATATAAATACTAATATTCAACATAGTAAGTACTAGAAATATTCTTAGTATAACATTAGGGGAAAGACAGAAAAAATATATGTTTCCACATGTGTAAAATGAATAATTGTATTCATGAAAACATGCATTTTTCCATGTTGCATTATATCTTTGTTCAGAATAATGACCATACATTCTAGAAAAACAGATTTTGTCAGAAACTGCTTTTTAAATAAACATCCAGAGGAATACTTAAGTTTTATGTTTAAAAATAATTATTATTATTAAATAATAATAATAATAATTTTGGCATTTGTTAGATAGAATTTAAAATACTGCAAGCATATCTAAATACAAAGTTCTGATCTTTTCCAATGATAATTGTTTATTTATTTGGTGCAAAATTATTCTTCTTTCCTGAATTACAAATACTGTTTTTTATTATATTAGTAATCTACCAGCTTTTTTGTTATGAATAGGAAGGAGTTCTAAGACACTACAGAGGTGAAAGCATTGATTAAATTTATTAGCATTACATTATTTTTTCTGATTTTTACAACAGTTTCAAAATGGTGCCCTTCATCCTTCTTCGCTACGTGGCACTCAAATAACTTGTTTTCAAAACCTAAATTTCATGGGACCTTCAACTTAATGACATTCAACCTCATTAAGGTTGAAATGTTGCAAGATTTTCACCAGAATGGTGAAATGAAAGTGCCAAAAATATTCCAACTATTCTCAGTTCACAATATTTTCCCACCCACATCAGGTATACTTGTAATATCTAGCTAGCACTAGAATAGAAAATACAGATAGTCTTCAACTTACGACCACAATTGAGCCCAAAATTTCTGTGGCTAAATGAAAAATTTGTTAAGTGAGTTTTGCCCCATTTTACAACTTTTCCCCCCACATTTGTTAAGTGGATCACTGCAGTTGTTAAATTGGTCACACGGTTGTTAAATGAATCTGGCTTCCCCATTGACTTTGCTTGACAAAAGGTCACAAAAGGGGATCACGTGACCCCGGGACACTGCAACTGTCATAAATGTGAGTCAGTTGTCAAACATCTAAATGTCAGTCGTGACCATGGGGATGCTGCAACAGTCATAAGTGTGAAAATGATCCTGTCACTTTTTTCAGTACCGTTGTAACTTCGAACAGTCACTAAGCAAAATGTTGTAAGTCAAGGACTACCTGTATTTATTCTGTTGTATGCTGCTTTAATCTTGATTCAGCACGTAATAAATGTGTTACTCTAACATGCCCAGAGATTCTTTTTTTTTTTTTTTCTGAATCAAATCAATATGGTTGTCCCACTGCAAACTCTGGACATTCAGAATTGCTAAAACAGCTAATACGTTAAGCTTAAGCATTAAAATCAAAATGATAAAACATAGAACCCCTATTATTTACTGCAGGGATGGATCAGAAGAATACATTTTCCAAAAATAAAAGAAGCCACATATATGAGAAAATAAGAATTAAAGAGTATAATTGAGTGTCAATTATTCTTGGAACTGAAGAAGCTCCTTGGATAAGAAGCAAAATGTTTTCAAGAAAAAGAATTCCAGTTGCCTTTTGAAAAATGCCTTTGGGACAATTGGCTAACTGGTATCCTAATTCCAATATTTATCACTGATGGGAGAAAGTTAGAATTGGGTAATTGTCTCTTCCAGATTGGAAGAGATCTTCCAGAGATCAAATTATGGTGGTATCAAAGGAGGTCCATCTTTACTGGGGAGTCTCCAATCCAAATTCCGGATCAGGGGTTTCCAACCTTAGCAACTTTAAGCCTGGTGGACTTCAACTCTCAGAATTCCCCAGAAAACTTTGCTGGCTGGGGAATTCTGGGAGTTGAAGTCCTCCAGGCTTAAAGTTGCCAAGGTTGGAGACCCCTGGCTTAGATACTGTAAGTAAATGGTTGGGAAGCGAGCCATGCCAACTTCCCAGATCAGCCAATGATAAGCTGAGAAGACAGCTTCATTAAGATTGGACATCCTTCTTATGATGGCATTGGTTAATACGGTTCAGGAAAGAGTAGCAAGCAATGGAACTGAATGATGGTTAAAACTGTTGAAACTAGTCTGCTGGGAGGAAAATGGGCAGTCACTCCTAATTACTGTTTATTATTTCTTTGGTTGTATACAGCTAAACTTAATTGTTAGTGTTTAGAAAGAAAAAATACATAGTGTTAGGGACCCATTTGAATGTGGATGAAATCACAGTCTATATGATTCACAGCAATATCGAATTGTAGCATCTGGGAAGGATTACATAGGAACCTACACCTGCCGGTTCTTGTAATTGCCTGGGATGGAGATGAAGCATCAGCATCACTTGATATCCCCAGATTTGGAATTTAGGGAAAGTAAGCTTGCACCAGAGGTATTGAAAGAAAGAGAAAGGTATTTGTTGCTTTTAAAATCAGGGTGCAGCTTATGCCGAACAAATTCTATGCAATCCTTAGTTTGTGGGTCAAAAAAACTGCAATGAGTTCTACTAACATTCTATTCCCCTATAACACTTGGAATCAATCCTTAGACCCAAACAATGGACTTAGCTAATTTTCTCGATTTCTCCAATGAAATAGCATTTTAAAAAATTGCTAAAGCTGAAAAGCAAAGGGCATACACCAGGGGTGAAATCCAGCCGGTTCTGTAGCGGTACTACAGAACCAGTAGCGGTGGCTGCGGGAGGCTCCGCCCACACATGCGGATGTCGGGACGTCATTTTTTTTGAGACATTTTAAGCCTCTGCGCATGCACAGACGATGGCGCGCACACATTGGCAAACCGGTAGGGAAGGTAAGTAAATTTCACCCCGGCATACACAGTCATATAAATATTAAAGGTAAAGGTTCCCCTCGCACATATGTGCTAGTCATTCCCGACTCTAGGGGGCAGTGCTCATCTCTGTTTCAAAGCCGAAAAGCCAGCACTGTCCGAAGACGTATCCGTGGTCATGTGGCTGGCATGACTAAATGCCAAAAGCGCAGGGAACACTTACCTTCCTACCAAAGGTGGTCCCTATTTTTCTACTTGCATTTTTATGTGCTTTCGAACTGTTAAGTTGGGAGAAGCTGAGACAAGTAATAGGAGCTCACCCTGTTACGTGGCACTAGGGATTCAAACCACTGAACTGCCAACCTTCTGATCGACAAGCTCAGCATCTTACCCACTGAGCTACCACGTCCCCATGTAAATATTACGACAGTTTAAAAAAAATTGGAAGGATACTTTAGAAAGGAACCCATTGCTCAGAGCACTGGGGTAGCCACATTGTTTAAATGCTTAACGCAATGACTTTGAGCCCCTTTTGTGGTGGTTATCTCTGAAAAATCCAGAAAAAGAATCTTCCTCGATACCGAGCAGAGCAACAACGATCTCAAAATGTGTTCGCCATGCACATTTGTTTACAACTACAGTTAATTCCATCAGTGATATCTTCTCCAGTTCTCATTCATTCAGTGCTTTCTTTCCATCAACAAATTCTATAGTCTTCCAGCATTTCATATACTGTGTATTTCATCTGGGCATTTCTTTTACAGATTCTTAATGTTTAAGAATAAAAAAGTTTTCATAGAATGAATGTCTTTACTGTTCTAAATTGAGGACCTGTATGCTTGTCCGCAATATTGCTATTATGATTTGAAGTACCATTATGTCACCAGAAATATATCTGCTCATTAATAATCATATATCCATCTAGTGTATAATCTATTTTACTATCAAGAAGAATAAATTTGCAGTGTATGTATTTTCCAATATCGCTTGATCTAGATGTATCTGTCTAACATGCCAACATCCCTTTAAATAGAGCAGAGTTGAGTAATAATAGCAATAGTGCAGAAACATTAGTCATTAATCACTTTCATCCCCTTCTTAAAAAACAATCTCATAACTGAAGACAAGAATCCCTGGAAAAAGCTACACATAAGCAACACTACTTCAATGTAACCATGTCTAAGGTTTCTTGTGATGGCAAAATCTAAAGAACAGATGCCATTATTGGGTACAATATCATGATGGAAAACAATTAGAAGAGAAATATTTATCTGTACTATTCCCATATTTATACCATTGTTAATATTCTCCATATATAAATGTCTTCACATTAGAAAACTTTGAGAACCTGCACTTACTTGGGTCTTCAAAGCACAAATAATATGCATCTAGATCAACAAAGTAGATATATTTATATACCCAAACAAATGTGTATTATCTTTCAGTGTAATTTTTCAATTTTTTGTTTGAGTCACAAACCAGAATTAAAAATTAAAACATTAAAATGAAATGAAACAGAACAGTATAAGAGGTTCTAAGCCCAAATACGAATATATAGACTATTCTATCTTCAGAATAAAATAATGTAAACATGGGACAAAATAAAGTATCACATAGTAATACAGGAAATTGATTATTCTTTAATAAATAAAAATATATTATGGAATATTAATGAACTGGAGTTTCTAGAAGACAGATTTTATTATGCATGAAGATTCCAATTATGTACTGATAATATATAAGAAGAAAACCAATTTGGAATCAAAGGAAATAAGTACATTGTCCATTGGCAATTACAGTACTTTTCCCACATTGTATCTGTTTCTCATAAACAGGAAGGAGAAAAAAGTCATGCATATTGTCATAAAATTGCTTAACGAAATGGATATTTGGGAAAGTGTTCATGTATTATTTATTTATTCGTGCATTAAATTGATACAGCTGCCTATATTAGTCTGGGCAGTTAACAATGAATAAAAACAAGATTTTAAAAAATCATAATCGAACAATAACACACTGTCCAAGAACCAAGCATTTGAAATGTGGATTTACAAGATGGCTGTTACATATAAGCTGGGTTGACAAAATCACAAAATCACAAATGAGTAGGTGATAAACCGCCTGGGAAAGCCAAGGGAAATCATCAAAACCATTAAAAAGTGAAAGTTAGAATATTTTGGACATGTGATGCAACACCCGGAAAAATACAGCATACTTCACTTAATCCTCCAGGGAAAGATTGAAGGCAAATGAGCTTCAGGCAGAAGAAGAACATCATGGTTGCAAAATCTAAGGGACTGGTTTGGACAAAACTCAGCAGCACTTTTTCATGTGGCTGTTGATAAAAATAGGATGATGGATATGGAAGGAGGAGAAGGAGGAGGAAGAGGAGGAGGGGGAGGAAACCAAGACAATATGATTAAGGTATAATCATGCACCCAAGGTACGGACTTGGTAACAGAAATAGGTCTTTATAACTCTAAAATAATCCAGTAAGGTCCATGCAAGCTAATCTTCAGGGGAATGGTGCCATGACAAAAAGAGACTTTCTGGGTCTCACCAGATGATGATCCCTAATAGAGGGGAATTGGAGCATGCCTTCCCTGCCAGATCTAATAGGACAAGTACGTACAACCAGGGAGAGATGGTCCTGCAATTAACATGATAACAGGAGAAATGCCTTTTCAGTTACATTAGAAACTAGAATGCCTATGCAATTCTGAATTAATACCATGTTTATCAGCATACCTTAACATAGGACATAGCTTAAAAACCTTAATCTCACCAACTAGGTATTAATGCGCAACATAGTTTATTGGCATCAGGATACGATACAATATATTATTTAAGCCACCTTGAGTCCCTCATGTGCGAACAGGCGGCAATATAAATTCTATAAATAAACAAACAAACAAATAAATAAATAAATAAATTGCCAACAAATAATCTCGAGATAGTTTCCATCTGAAGGCTGTTACTGTAAGTAAAATACTCTTGCGAAATAAGAACAGGGATTGTAACTTTCTCCACTGTGACCTTCAATATCAGTTTCCCCCCTCTCTATAATACAAGTGATTTTGAGTTACCATCATGAAATTATATACAACACTTAACAATAAGAAATCCAGCTAGCACATTGTTATTTGAGACAACTCAGTTACATTCTCCAGACCCCCACATATATTATTTTCATTATTGTTTGATAAGGGATTATCTTAATATATACATTTATACCTCTGAAGCCTAAATTAAGGAAAAATGTAGTGGCATTTGCATTTTCTAAGCTTTCTATATTACTTGCATACAAAGACATTTAATAGGTTAATTAAGCAGTCATGAAAAACAAACATATTTGAAAAACAAACATATAATGGAGACAATATGTATAAAATTACACAGTATAATCAAAGCTAAATAAGCATAAATTAAGTAGCAGCACAGAACAGATCACTTTCATTTAAAATATGAAACTCCCTTGGGATTCATTTCATAACAATGTATCTAAAGAGAGAAATATCCTCTATTTTAAATATGTTATAAATATGTTTTTAAACATATTATAAGTATGTTTTTTCTCATTTTGTAACAAGATCAGTATTTCTTTCATTCCTATTGCTGTATTAGGATATTTAAATTGTGCATCAATTAAATATTAAAAATAAAATATATAAGCAAACTATTTTAAACCTTAACAGGTTTTGTAACAACATACTGTACATTTTGCTAAGCTTTGTTCTAATGGATAATCCATTTAATAAATTCTGAGCTGTATTAGCAGTGCAAATTGCCCTAATCTAACCAACAGTACCACTCTGTAAGTTTATCAACAATTGGAAATTTTTTAAATATATTAATATTTTGCGAAACAACCACAATTACAACTAGTGCTTCATTTTATACGTAGTGTAAAATGTATTGTATATAAAGTTTCCCAGGTATCTTACAGAGGAATGTTAAAATCATGACAGACAGACAAATAGATATAGATTAGAGAGCAAAAGAGAAAAACAGAGAAAGAAAGCTGGTAGAAAAAGATGAAATACATAAAATAGTAACAATGTGACAAAATTATCACTTAATTTTAAAAGAAACCAATCAACAAGCAGATTATAAAAGAAAGAGATCGCCAAGGTTTCACTGAAAATGCACAGACGTTTAAAAAATTCAAACCCCTTTATTACTGTATTATCAAGAATAATTATCAAATTTGCACTTAAGTTCTGTGTGGGAAACTGCTATCCATTCAGAACTACAGAAGAAAATCCACAGTATTGGTAGAACCACAAAACAAACCCATTTAATCTTGTTAAAGTTGAGCTTAATTCATTTGCTCTCCAGGACAAGATTTCCATGGAATCACTTGCTTTTCCCCTTTTTTCCTATTTCTTATTTTCAAACAGATAAATTTATGCTAAAACTATTTCTGATACAAAAATGTTATAGCTGCATCGTTTACATAAATTCTGCTCAATATCGTAGTTAAAGAGCTTTTTTGAGAATCGAGGCACCGAAATTTGAAGATGGCTTGTTCAAAATTTATTCATATTCTGTTTACATTGCCATCTATTGCTTTATGAGTGAATATTGGACATGAAATGAGGATTTGCTTGATCTAAAGTGTCAAATAACTTCTTTATTTGAACATAAGCAATATCCCAGAAGATATTTTCCCTCTTTGCATATCTGTTTTGTATCATTTTATTCATAGTACAAAAATTATCCCTGTATACATTGTTTTTACCCTTGAAATGAGGTCTGCTTCTGATGCATGCAGATTTAATATAATTTAAGAAAACAAAGGATATAAACATCGAGAATGCTTTAACTCCATACTACAGTGCAAGACTGATGTAGAATACTGCAGTCAGCCAGACTGACAATATCTTAGAAACCAGCTTAATATTACCATTATTAGAATGGTAAATTCTTCACACACACACACACACACAGACACACACACAAAGAGAGACAGACAGACAGACAGACAGACACACACACACACACACACACACACACATATACGCACACACACACACACGGGGTGGGTTCTACTCACCTTTACTACCGGTTCGCAACAGGGCCGCGCACACGCTCTTCTGCACATGCGCAGAAGCGTTCTGATGATGTCGGGGTCGGTGGGCGGAGCCTCCCTGCGGTTTTACTACCGGTTCTGTAGAACCGATCAGAACCGGGGGCAACCCATCACTGATATATACATATACCTATATGTATATATACCTATATACATATACATACAAAAGCATGCATACATTTTTATTTTTATTTTTTTTAATTTGATTTATATGCCACCCTTCTCCGGAGACTCAGGGCGGCTTACAATGCATTAATATATTTTTATACAATACTTTTGTATATTTTTATACAAAGTCAGCTTATTGCCCCCACAAACTGGGTCCTCAATTTACCTACCTTAGAAAGGATGGAAGGCTGAGTCAACTTTGAGCCTGGTGAGATTCGAACTTACAGTAATTGCAGACAGCTGGTGTTAATCACAATGCTATCAGTCTGCTGAGCCACCAGGCATACATGCATGCACATATCAAAATACTCCGCAAACATAATAAAAGAAATTAGTACTGCACTAATTAAGAACTATATAAATATGTAAAGTAATGACTTTTAAAGAATGTGTCTACAGATGCACCAATGCAAATCAATATGTGTGAATTTGAAACAATTAAGCTGCAAAATATAGCAAAAGCAACTGTTAGATATCAGAAACATTCTATCTTGAAATTATAATTATTACTCTCTAGGAAGACTCTGAGATTAGTGCTGTGATTATGTAAGGGAGGATACTATTCTTTAAACGGAATAGTATTGTATGTGAAATTGTGTATTCATAGTTAAAATGTATTATACTATTATGCTTAAGGAGTTCTTCCCACGTTTTCTTGAATTCCATACTGATTGAAAAGCAATATTTATTCTGATGATTTCTGTGCACAGTGAAAAGGAAAGACAATTGTATCAATAGAATTACACTTCTGTCCTATCCATATTCCATATTTGGGACAGCTTACCATGAATATAAATAATTCATGCATATGGATAGGTTGCAAATATAGAGGAATACAATTTAAACATCTCACTGAAATCAACCATGTAGATATGAGACCTTTTATTTACTTCTGTTCATGTGATATACCCTCTTTTAAAACTGATTATTGAGCTGTATATAATAATCCTATTCTGATTTTGACTCCACTGGAATTTAAAAAAGACCTATCAGTATAAGACCTATTTTTTAAGGTAGTCTTCAAAAATGCTAGGCAAAAGAGAAACTGAAAGAGAAATGTAGATGGATTTAAATTATTTCACTGTCGATCAATTTTGCAGTGGAATACATTTACTAAGCGGATAATATGGCACACAGTTATCTTTCATTCATTCAAGTTATATGAAAGTTTACTTTTTTTTCTTGATTTACAAAATTCATAAAATGTAAGGATTAAATGGCCTTTGGAAATCAGCTAATCTAGTACCTTACCTAGTGTAATAATGTACCCTGTTTTCCCCAAAATAAGACATTCCCTGATAATAAGTCCAATTGGGCTTTTGAGCGCATGGCAATAAGGCTAAGCACTTATTTCAGGGTTCAGAAAAATATAAGACAGGGTCTTATTTTTGGGGAAACACGGTACTGCTATACCACCCCTGAAAGATGAACATTTATTTTATTTTTTTCATTAATTTTGTGGCCACCTGACTCTTTCATATACAAATGATATGCAAAGCTCTAGAAAACTTCTAGTCTTCTGCAGGATTATATGGAATAAAATTACGCACCGTAATTTTTAGAATCATGTTTAAGAATTATCCTAATAAAGAGCCAGAATTATTCTAACAGTACTGCCAAATCCATGGGGACTTGGGAGGGGGCAGTGCGGTGATTAAGACACTAGGGTCAGCTGGAAATCTAGTAGCCAAGGTTCAAGACCCGGCTGCCATACGATAATGTGAGCTCCCATCCTTGCCTCTGCTCTTGCCAACCAAGCAGTTAGAAATCATGCAAATGTGAGTAGATAGTCAGTGAGATAGTCACTGTAGTCACTGACTACAGTGAGTAGTCAGTGGGAAGGTAACAATGCTTTGTGATGTCATGCTGGTTATATGACTGTGGAAATGTGTGATGACCCAGGGCATGGCATGGAAGCAACACAGCCAGAGAACATGTCTAACTCCCCTTTATTGCTCCAATTTTGCCCCCAAACGTCCCCACATTAACTACAAGTCCTGAAACCAAGCTCTCACATGCACCTTCAACAGCCTCTGGATGAGAGTAGTCCAGTAAGCAAGGTGAGCAAAGCAGTAACCAAGGCCAGAAGTCCAGCTCAATAGGCAAATGGGGCAAGGCACACAAGACAGAGCACAGTGATCTCCAGACATCAGCAAGTGTACATGAGGCTCCACAGATTCAACATTTGTTCCCGACAAATGCCCCTTCCCACAGCCTCTCCTTAAGTCTCAGTCCCCAGGTGTGCCTTGTGAAGAAGGGCGTGGCACTCTCCTCCCGAGTAGCCGGCTCAGTCTGCACTGTTCTCGCCTTCTCTCGTCTCTCCATACTCAAGGATCAGGAGGGGGTGGTCCTTGCTCCTCACCTGAGCTCTGTCTCTCCTGCTCACTGTTTAGCCTCTCTTGGTCCTTCTGCCCCTGTTCTTCCCTGCCTTCAAGCTGTTCTAATCCTGAAAAATCCTGGTTCTGCCCTTCCCTGTTTTCCTCTGAAGCCAACAGAGCTGCCCCCTCGCTCTCTGTCATCTCCGGTTCATCTTTCCCCACAGATTCAGGCTCTGACAGGGGCATGACAAAATGTCTTTAGATATCTCTGGTTCAATGGCCTTGAAATGAAGAAGAGTACTGCCCCTATAGTCGGCAACAACTGGCAGAGTAAAATCCTCAGGGACTCCTTTTACTGCCAAATACCGAATAATTTGTTGGTTGATGGTATCAAATGATGCTCACAGACCCAAGAGAACCAGCAAAACTTGGAAGTCTTGCCATAGATTGAATGTTGGCTGAAACCCAACAGAAATGATAGTTTTCAACCAAATAATAGTTGGTTGATATTCTCTCAACGGAATAATTAAAAAGTTTAAACCATTAAGGTAGTTGGAATTTGATGATCAATACTCTAATTGCTAGATTTCAGAAAATTCTGGCCAAGAGTGTCCACTCTTGTTGTTGTTGTTGTTATTGTTATTTTCTTACCACTGAATGGCAAAGTTCCCTGTAAAACCTGTGGCTTGAAAATCAAATATAAACCAGCCTTTCCTATCTGAATTGAAAATGTGTTGATAAACAAATATAAATATAAATAAATTCCCTTGAGGTGATGGAAATGGTTGAGAGTTGAAAAAACAGACCACAAAACAGTATGCAAAGCATTCAGCTCACCAATTTGCTGTGTCCCTATATGGGAAAGCAGGAAAAAAGAATCAGGAACATCCTGGTGCACATTTATATGGATCAAAGATCTTTTCTAGGATGAAGTGGCTATCAGAAGTACTAGTCTACTCCTATTGCACATATAGCAGTTCTTGTCTGAGTGAGTCTACTTCTGTCCTTACTCTCAGTTTAATTAAAGCAGGACAATTACAACAAATATAGTTTATTGCAATTTGCCCTTTATAGTTTCTCTCTCAGTTAATTATTTAAGAATCTCGATTGCTGCTCTTTCAGTGCCTTAGTTGTCTCCAGCCTATTGGCCTTAGTAAATATAAACATAAACTGTTTTACATTTCTATATTTTACAAGACACTATACTGCATTGGATTATATCATATGAACTATTTTTTCCCCCATGGGTTTTTCTACTCCACCAAGCATATATAGCATACAGAGACAGTTTTGCTACCATAGTAGCAGCATTTTTCTCTTCCTCCCCCATGTATGCTAGGATTGTTCTGTAAATTTCTTAAATAAAGAAGTAAAAAAATTCCCATGAAAACATTTGGACTAAAAATTACCCAGGTGGCCTTTCTTATTCCAACACGTGAAACTGTGAAAATCCATTTTGAATTGATTTGGAAACACTATTCTACATCATTCTGTGAAGACATACAAAACAACACTCTAAAAATAAATGTAACTGCATCATATCATGGACAAATTTATTTGAGCACAAAACACACTGCTATGGAATAATGTCCATTGCAAAACCTCACGCAAGGCAATTTGATCAGTTATAGTAGGATGTATGTATTTATTTCTAGATATTCCAACACCAAAATCACTTGCCCAATGAAAGAAATAATATGAAACTACTAAGGAAAATATTTGTTACAAGATTGTGGACACTTCAAAATGTTTTTTGTAGATGTGCTTATGAATGTCACGGAATGCATTCATTCATTTAATTATTCCTTCAAACTTCATTTAAGAAGTTAACGAAATCTGAAACATCAAAAATATTTCAGCTCTTTGCAGGTACATTCTCAAGTACTCGCTTAACGTGGAAACTGAAATTTCAGTAATTGGTGTCTCCAAACTCATGCAGCTCAGATATGCTGAACTTCTATTCATGCAACTATTAATGAAGTATAAAATCAAGATGATTCTCTAAAATTGAAATATTTGGTAACTTGAATCATACGTGATGTGGAAAATGGACATATTATTTTCACCGCTGCTTTAGCAAAATGAAAAAGCCATATATTCTTCCAGACCAAATAAAAGCAAAAGAAGCAAAAACAGTAAACAACAAAAAAGCCTATATACTACTGCAAGCACCTTTATTGCAATAACAATGCTATCATTTCAACACATCAGACAGACATATTTGTAGGAACGTTGCAACTACTTTTCTGTTATTTTGACCCTTCACACATTTAACAGGAATTTTATTTGGTATTTCAATCTACAAAGCAAAGTTAGCCTTTCAAGGAGAAGATGAACTGCTATAAAAAGTAATATGGAAACATGAGACCTGAAACTATGTTCATAAATAAAGATGCATTTTAAAAGCCAATATTTCCACATATCTAAAAATGGTCTTTTGAGGATTAGGAATAAAAGGCATATTTGAAAAGTTAAAAGAAAGATTGCAATGAAAGCACAATGCTAAAATTTATATATTCATTTTTTATTTGAAACTTTGACATGGATTACTCAAAACTTCTAAACTATATTGAAGATAATAGTAATGATATTTCAATTTAAGGTTGGAATACTGCTTCCAGTTCTGGTTACCATGATACAAAAAAGATCTTAGGACCTGAGTACTTACGAGACCACCTTCTGCAACCGATAACCTCCCACCAACCAATACGCTCTCACAGAGTAGGCCTACTCATAGTACCATCATTAAAACAATGTCGTCTAGTAGTTCCAAGGGAGAGAGGCTTCTCTGTGGGGGCACCTACTCTTTGGAACAAAATACCCCCTGGAATACGAATAATCCTAGATCTTCGCACTTTCCGACGTGCCCTGAAGACCTTTCTTTTTCAACAAGCAGGGCTAGCATAAACATCTAAATTCTATGCCAAGGTCTTAGTAGATACACTAAGTTGACTCAATTTATTATTTACTGTTTATATATATAAAAAAATTATTATATGTATATGAAATCTTATTCTGTTCACCGCCCTGAGTCCTTCGGGATAAGGGCGGTATAGAAATTCAATAAATAATAATAATAATAATCTGAGACTCTAGAAAGAATGCAGGGAAGAGCAACAAAGGCATCTGGAGGCTAACTTGTATGATGAACAATTAAGGGGTGACATGATAGCAGTCATCCAGTACTTGAGGGGCAGCCACAGAGGACTTAATTCTCCAAAGGACCCTTGAGGGTATGACAAGAAGCAATGGGTGGAAACTTATTAAAGAGAAATCATACTTGGAATTAAGAAGTTTCCTGACAAGAAGAACAATTAACCAATGAAACTGCTTGCTTCCCAGAGTTGTGGGTGATCCATTGCTGGAGGTTTCGAAGAAAAGACTGGACATTCATTTGTCTGGAATGGTATAAAGACTCTTGCCTTGGGTTGGACTAGAAGATCTCCAAGGTCTCTTCCATCCCTATGTTTCTAAGATATATTATCTCAGTAATCAGAATGTTATATTTGCTAATGATAAAAAAGAAATGTATAGAACCAACAGGAGACCAATTTAAAGAATACTTCAAATAAGGTAAAGATTCCTCTCACACATATGTGCTAGTCGTTCCCGACTCTAGGGGGCGGTGCTCATCTCCGTTTCAAAGCCGAAGAACCAGCGCTGTCCGAAGACGTCTCCATAGTCATGTGGCCGGCATGACTAAATACCAAAGGCGCATGGAACGCTGTTACCTTCCCACCAAAGATGGTCCCTATTTTTCTACTTGTATTTTTTTTTCTTACGTGCTTTCGAACTGCTAGGTTGGCAGAAGCTGGGAGAAGTAACGGGAGCTCACCCCATTATGCGGCACTAGAGATTCGAACGTCTGTGCTGCCAACCTGTTGATTGACAAGCTCAGCATCTTAGCCACTGAGCCACCACATCAAATAAAGTGGGTGGTTATATATCAGAACAAAATCTAAGTAAGGTGCAGGACATTTTAAAAGCACCATGAATTTATGTGCCAAGAATCTAAACCGTTAAAATAAATAAATCATCTTAATTCCTAGAACTAATAAAAAAGCCTGGAATATCAAATGGTCTGGTTAATCAGTCATTGATGGCTGAAGTGAAACCTATGGTGAGAAAAAGCCTGAAGGTAAATTCTCTTTCTAAATATTAAAGAATCTTATGGGAAATGTATAAAAAGATACTGACATTTTTCTAGATTTCTATAGCAAAAGAAAAAAGCATACTCATAAAATAGACTTCCTAGCCTGGGGGACAAGAAAGTATTCAAACTTCCCTACTTGTATTCACCATGCTGACTAGTAAATTTGGAATTGTAGTCCAAATGAATATTGCATCAAACAGTAAGATTTTAAAATGTGCATGTCAGATATAACACCAAGTACATCCCTTTTAGTAAATGCTGAAATATATTTCAATTTAACCAACATTAAATATGCTATAGTGCAGTGATGGCTAACCTTTTTCTCGTCACGTGCCGAAAGCGTGTGCGACAGCACGTGCGTGCCGGCACTCATAATGCAATGCGCTCACCCCCTGCACATGCAAGCATGACCTCATTGCCCTCCCTGCGCATGTGCATGCACCCCGCACATGCTTCGTTTTGGGCCTAGCAGTCCTCCCTGCAGCCTCCTGGGCCCAAAAACAGGATGTGGGGGAGTGCAGCCCCACCCCCTATGCATGCACATGACCCCCCCTGCGCCCCCCCGCACATCCCAAAAATCAGCTGGCCGGCGGGAGGCGCGTGCGCATGCATGGTTAAACTGAGCTGGACAACAGCTCGCATACCCGCAGAGAGGTCTGCGTGCCATAGGTTCACCATCACAGTTATAGTAGCATAATATATTAAAATAAACTATAATTTCTTCTGCACCAATTTCTTTGCATTATTATTTTGTTCTCTTCTAGGGAGTTGTCTTGCTGACAAATAGATAAAGACCAGAGGCCTTTTATATGCTCCAAAGAGAGACTGTTACATACTTACCTGCCATCAATGATTCAGAGAAAACTCTGGGCCATACAGTCTTCTGCACCCTGATATAGTACTTAAGTAGTATCTTCTCTCTACCTTCCCTCCAGTATTTAAGCTTTCTGTACCTGCTTACTACTATTGGAGATTCAGCCCACTTTCCCAATTATCAAAGTTGTAATCATGGTCAAGGATGGGCTGCTGGGGGTTCGCAGGGGTTTTGGAGAACCTCTAGCTAAGATTCTGTGCAGTTTGGAGAACCCCCAAATCCCACTCCTGGCTGGCTTCGCCCACTCAGCCCCTCCCCTCCCAGGAGTCCCCACGTGGCCCATTTTGGATGCAGGTAAGTGCAGGGCACGCGTGGAGGCTCAGGGAGAGCAAAAAATAGGCCTACCAGAAGATCAGCCTCCAGAGGGCCTCCAGAGCCTGGGGAGGCCGTTTTCATCCTCCCGGAGGCTCAAAAAAAAACCTCCAGAGCCCAGGGAGGGCAAAAATACCCCCCACTATGGTGCAGGAGGCCGAATAGGCCACACCCATCATGGCCACACCCACCCAGCGACCAGGCAGAGAACCCTGTGCTAAAATTTTTGAAGCCCACCCCTGATCATGGTGTTTTATACAAAAGTGTGTGCATTAGAAAAATCTAGTAAGGATTAGTGGGGGAGACCTGAAGAGCGAACGAAGGATAGAGCTTCACATAGGTAGTCCCTTTACATGGATTAGCAGTGAATGCTGTCAGTTACTGATACGATTTTGCATCTTCCCCAATCTGTTCTTCTTGCAGGGTCTCTTGCCTTGATCTTGGATCACTTTTGGTACTTCAGGAGATACTTATTCTCACCCTACATCACATTCACAAGGTTATTGCCTTCATCATTCCTTCACACCACACCGATCAAAATACGATTCCCAATTTGTTTAGGGGTCACAGGTTACCTTATTTTTATGTTGCATCATTAACTTCATTCTGCACTTTTTTCCCTCCTCTAATTTCCAACCTTTTATTACTGCATTTCAACAAATCTTTCTGATTCAGGGATCCTAATAATTAGAAACACAAGAAAATGGATGTTTATTATCCTGAAATGAAGAAACCATCTTCCACAATTAAAATATCAGCATCCTTAAAACAAACAGAACAGACAGCTCTAAAATTTTATTTGAATTAATTAGCTTTGCAGAGAACTTACATAGGGCAGGCATTCCAAAACTCATAAACAATCATAGACATTATTTCATTGACCACTGTTTTTATCTAATTACTGCATCTGATTCCTCTTCCACAAGGTATAGCACTTAGCAATAGCTTTTACAGCCCTCTCTAAGTGGTTTACAGAGTCAGCATATTACCCCTAACAATCTGGGTCCTCATTTTACTGACCTCAGAAAGATGGAAGGCTGAATAAACCTTGAGCCTGGTGAGATTTGAACTCCAAAACTGCAGGCAGCCAGCAGGCAGCAGAAGTAGCCTACAATACTACACTTTAACCACTGAGCCACCATAGCTCTATGGTGGGTATAAGGAAAGAGTTGAATATCTCTGTAGGCTCCACTTCCATGATAAAATAGCCAACTGCTTTAATCTAAAAGAAATAATACATCTCTCCATGAAATCCTAAATGTAGAACTGTTACATCGTGTGTTCTTGGTTTAGAAAAAAATCCTGAAATATATAATGCCATCTATGAGCATGATAAAAATGATCTTCAGTTAATACATCACCAAAACTTCTTGTTTTTAGAAGTACTAATACAATGCAATGAACATCTAAAACAAATGCTGTCTGTTGCTTTCAAAGAGATACACATTCAGAATAATCTAATTCCTTAATCCACAGCCAATTAATAAAAATGCATATTTAAATATTCCCCAGGAATCTGTTTTATTTTCCTCTGACAAAATTAACTGAACAGATTTGATTAGATGTGTTTGGAAAACTGCATACCACAGAATTGTAAAATATACAGTACTTTGTAATGCATTTCTAGACCCTGTATTTATTCATTATATATATTTTTTTTTATTTCTTAAAGGACCTCCTATTATTTTCTCCTTACTATTTCACCCAGTGAATAGAATAGGCTACTATAGTAACTAACACAGAGTTTCTTAATTATTTCCATGGCTAAATGAGGATCAAAAGTAAGGTAGAAATGCTTCAAGTTAAACTCAGCACCAATGCCTTCTGGAATTTTATTTCATTTTTTAAATTTCAAATCTTGCCTGTAGCACTAAAATTCATTGATAGTCTTCCATCCTCGTATCAACTAAACATTGTTTAGCAGCACTACACCATACTAGCTCTCCATTACTATATACCAATAGCAATTATACTATAACTGAAGGCAATGCCAGAATTTTACTGAACACAGTAATCAGTTTTGACACTGCTGGTAATTTCTGTTCAAATGGAAATGAAAGAGGATATATATCTCTTTGCTTCCCTTGGGAATGCCATTGTATGGTGCCCCTTACATATACATTTGAAAAAATTACAAGAGTCACAGACTTCTAAGGGGAAAAAAAGAAAAGAATCTATAAATACTTCAGGCAGAATAGAATAGAATAGAATCACAGGTACAGTGATTCACAGGTACCCTATGATAGTCATAGGGTACAAATAAGCAATCAAATCATATTAGGGACAATCAATATCAATATAAATCGTAAGGATACAATGTGTTTACTATGGACATAAATTGGGTATATTGAACTGTTTATAAGAATTCTATGTTGTTCTGATCCAAAGATCTGAGAAAGCAACATATTTCTATAGTTGAATTTATAATTTTAACCATATGGAAAGCCAAGAGAGAAAATTCTGCTGTTGCCAAGATCTTGTATGGTTTGATTAGTAGGGCTTCCAGTGCAGTCATACTGTATATATTCTTTCTAACTTACAAAACTGTTTTACCTAGGTTTTTACTGCTTTCCTGTTGCTCTCTTTAGCTCTTATGTTAGCCTGAAAAGTATACTGCTATATCAAATAAGTGTAAACATTCAGTTTTCTAAGAATTATTATTGACTCTCTTTTTAAAAATTAAAGTTAAATTACTTCCTAATGTTGCTTCCATCAAACATTAAATGTCTCCCTTTCAGAAATACTAATGAAATCGTTACATCATTTCATACTTGCTAGTAGTCACTGTAGTAATATTTAAAACATTTATGTTTAATCTGATACTTCAAAGACATTTATACATTATTTTACTGAAGAACACAACATACTGCATCATAAACCAAAACTGAGAACCAAAACTATGCATCCAGCCTTCTACAGTCACAGATACACAAAGGTCCACAGACAAACACATACAGACATGAAAATACACATGCACACATGTAGTGCGTAGCATTTAGACCAGAGAGAGAAATCAAAATGTTAAGTTGTAATAGAAGAGGATGGGAAATTCTACTTCTAAAAAAGAACTTTTTATAGATCACATCAAGAACTCTAATGCAAGGTATTAAAATAACTGTGAAGACTGAAAAGTTATATTTGTCAGCCAGCTTGCTTTCCGGTTTCCTGAAAACCTGGCAGACCTGCCGTGGTACGTAAAATGAATAACAATCAGCTGTCATCCACAAAGAATGGAAAGGGAATGAGTTGGGTATATATGAAATCTAGGCTAGCCAGTTATTCTAGCTACACTGTTGCAACACTTAATCATTTCACAGTAAAAAAAAAAATGCTTTCCCAAAGCTTATTCAGAGCCAATATTTATTGAATGCAGGGTTTATTATATGATCACACTTCAATTAAAGAACATCACGTGGAACTGCCTACTAATTTAGTCACATGACTACACCACTAACAAAAATTAAATGTTAAAACAGTTATTCTACCTAAGATTCTGAAATAAATTACTTTCATTTGAAACCTCCTCAGATCTTGAAAAACAGAGCAAAAAACTCTAGTGTATCTCTCTACATTTTCCTCCCAAAATACGATAAATAATTATGAGTATACATAGGATAGATGTAAAAAAAAATGTATGAATGAACTGAATTACAAGTGCCTGAATAATAAAGGGAGCAGTTGGAAGTAGGGCTTAATATAAAAAAATACGATATATTCTATAATTGTTGGAAAATATGTGCTGTGTATTATAAATGTTAATTGGCTCATGTACATTTTGATTAATTATATGCCATCAAGTCATTGTCAACTTTAAACAACTACATATATGTTTTCTATGAGGATTTGATCTTTCAAATCTTCCAGTGATGTTCTCATCACCTTTGTAACTAAGCCCAATCAACCTTACTGACATTGGTTATCCTCTTTCTTTTTCCCAGCATCAAAAGCTTCTCTAGAGAGTTGCGTTTTTGCATAACATATTCAGGTAATTTGAGTCTGGTCACTTGAACCTTGAGTAAAAACTCTGGCTTCTTGTAGGATTTGTTCTAGGATCCTTTTATGTTTACTGGATGCCCCATAGTTTTTCTCAGAAGTCTGCTCCACCACCAAAGTTCAAAAACACCAATATTCTTCCTTATCCTGCTTCTTCAAAGTCCAACTTTTGCTTCCATCACAGGGAACTGTGCATTTTCAGGAAGGCCAAACCCTATTATTTCTTTATTTTTTCCCCTGATTCTTCTTTCTGTACACTGATACTGACTAAAAATGGCCCAATGAACCTTATGTGAAATCAGCATTTGAAATAACAACTTACTGATTAAAAATATCTTAGTTCAGACTAATTCTTGTCTTGCCCTCAGGTGCTTTGGAGAATAGGTTGACCTCCTCTTCTCTGACATAGCCCTTCAAATACTAGAAGACCGTTATCATGTCAACCCTAGTTCTAATAGTCATTTTATCAAAGAAGGCAATAAAGTTTTTTCTGGCAGGACCTGTTTTTAACAAACGCAGGCTTCTAGTAATCACCTTGTTCATTGTTAGGTGCTCACAAATCTGCTGTCTGGTTATCTTTTCCAGGATTTTCCTGGTTACTGAAGTCAAGATGATTGGTGTATAATTTCCTAGATCCAGCTTTCCCCCCTTTTTGAAAAATGGGACCATATCAGCTTTTTTTCTGGTAGTTCCCTGGTGCTCCAGGAGCCCAGTTCTGTTTAGTGGTTCTGTTCAGAGGTTCTGAAATCATGTCTTCCAGCTTCTTCATAACTCTGGAGTGTAAATTGTTTGATGCTGGTGATTTGAACTGCTGTAGAGTAGGTGTTCTCTTACCTATTCTTTATGGTGCTGCTTTTTGTAGAAGCAAAGCACAGACAAATTATTCCTTCTGTGTGAAGACAGATGCAAAGAAGGAATTAAGCAGTTCTGCTTTCTCCCTGATACCCATTACTTTCTTGCCATCTTCTTCCATTAGTAGATCAATCATTTCTTTGATTTTCTTCTTGCCCCTCTCATATTGAAAAAAAAAGAAACTTTTTGGGTGTTTGAGCCTTACCTTTCCCAAATCCATTCTTGTAGATTTGGGTTATTTGCTGCTGTTCTGTTCTAGTTATATGCCCATTTCCATTTTTTAATCTTTTTTGTTCCTCAATTTGTCAGAGTTCTGATTTTGCTGATTTTGTCTGGGTTCTCTTGTTTTTCTTTGTGGTATTGTGTTTGATTTTGCTTTAATAGTCTTACTTTTTAGAGTTTCCCAAGCATCTTGAATTGTTTTTTCCCTTTAGGATTTCCATTCATGGAAACCTTTCTAAACTCTCAGTTTGTTGAAGTCAAGTCTCTTAGAGTCTAACACACTAGCTTGACCTTTGTTCAATTACCTCTGCCTGTCTTATGTTGAATTCTACTATGACACAGTCACTCTTCCACAAAGTTCCTACAACTTTTACCCTTTCTGTCATTTCATCCCTATTAGTAAGAATTAAGACCAATGTAGCTGACCCTCCAATTTCCTCTTCTACCTTCCAGTTGTCAAAGATGTCAGTGAGGCATATCAACTGTTAAATCTCCCACTTGCTGCAGAGATTGTCTCCCAGTTTTTGTTTTTGTTTTTTTTAATTTGATTTATATGCCGCCCTTCTCCGAAGACTCAGGGCGGCTTACAATGTGCTCAGCAATAGCCTTCATCCTTTTGTATATTTATACAAAGTCAGCTTATTGCCCCCACAAACTGGGTCCTCATTTCAGCTACCTTAGAAAGGATGGAAGGCTGAGTCAACCTTGAGTTGATGTCAGAATGGTTAAAATCTTCCATAATTACAGTGGTGTGTCTCCAGTATACCTTAGTTAGTTAACTGATTATCAAAAAGTTCATCTTTTTTCCTCTGCTTGGCTGGGTGGCCTGTAGTGGATGCCTTTAGCAATGTCATTTCTTTTTGCTCTTAATTTTCACCCAAATGCATTCAAGAAGGCTTTCAATCCTTGGTGTTGTATATTTTTGTAGCGGTGTAATGATTCATTACATACAATACAACTCCCCCCACTCTTTTGTTGGGTCTGGGGTTTTTTTTTGTTTGTTTGTTTTTTGAACAATGTATTTTTTTTTAATTTGATTTATATGCCGCCCTTCTCTGGAGACTCAGGGCGGCTTACAATGCGTTAAGCAATAGCCTTCATACTTTTGTATATTTTTACAAAGTCAGCTTATTGCCCCCACAAACTGGGTCCTCAATTTACCTACCTTAGAAAGGATGGAAGGCTGAGTCAACCTTGAGCCTGGCAAGATTCGAACTTACTAATTGCAGACAGCTGGAGTTAAATTACAATGCATTAGTCTGCTGAGCTATCCAGGCTCCTTATTAAACAAATAAGACTCTTCATCCAAAACCCCACTGAAGATGTTATCTAGTTTGATAAAGAAACATCTGGGAGTCAAGCAGCAAGCTTGGAAGACAAACATCTGCCTAAATTTATGTCCTTGTAGTGGTATGTTCCAAACAAGGGTTCCACTCCACCAAGTTTCAGTAATAGTAACAATATTGGACCTACCCTCATCTAGTAATATATTCTTCCTGGTTCTTGTGAGATGAAACATTCCAGAAGCCCTTTCTGTTGGTAATGTATACCAGGGTCTAGGAATCCAAATATCTCTTGACAGTGCCATCCCTTAAGGCAGCAGTTTACTTCTAGAATCCTCCATTCACTCACTGGATATTGACCTTCCATTGGAAATACAGATGAGAACACTACCTGTACTCCTAACTCTTTAGTTCTCCTGCCTAGCTGCAAGTCCCTTGATGTTGTTTTCAGGCTCTTTGTTTATCATTTATCCAAATATGAAAGAAGAGAAAGATTTAATAATATGTGGGTTTGATTATTTTAATAGGCGCTTAGTCACCTCTTTGATTTTTGCTCCTGGGAGACAATATACCTTCCTAGATTGATTGTCTGGTGTACAAATTGCTGATTCCATTCCCCTCAGAAGTGAGTCTTCTCTCACCAACACATGTCTTTTTTTCCCCTTGGGAAAGTCTCATTATTTTTCTTCCTGTCGTTGGTGCACTTGATGCACACTTCTACAGGTGTCTGCATGTTTTCATCCAGAGGATATGAAATTGATTGCTCACTTCTATTGGGCAGGACTAGTGTCTGCTTGTCAGAAGCTGGCTGTGAAGAACACAAATGGTAATCAGGTAACTGTGGTAGGTTACGATGGTCATAAACAACTGTCGGTTGCAATGCACCCAAATCTTGGTCACGTGACTGCAAGGATATTTCGAATTAGGAAGACATATTTGGAATTAGAGGATAAGACAGAGGAAGATTGAATTTGTCCCATTTTTCACTTGACAAAGCATATGTTATTAGCCTCTCAAAGTTGTTATGGTATCATGGGCAGCCATATAAATACATTTAAATTTTAATAAATAATAGCCTAATTTATCCACATATCCTTACAAAGAATCAAAAAGATCATCTAATAAAGCATAGAAATTTTTAAAAAACAAAAGGACAGAAATTATTGCAAACATTTGCTTTGCTCAAACATACTGAATAGTATCAATTATTGTAAGTTAGGATTAACTCAAGAATCAATAGAGTTAATGTAATTACATGGTATCGTCTTAATACAAGCTTAAATTCTTTAAATGTGCTCTCATGTAGCGAGCATCTGCTTTTGTTTATGGAATGTGAGAATCATAGGGCTGGAAGAGACCTTGAAGGTCTTCTAGTCCAACCTCCTGCTGTAGAAAGGAATCATAGTTCCACCCCATACAAATGGTTGTCTAATATTTTCTTGAAAACCTCCAGTGATGGATCACTCACAACTCTGGGAGGAAAGTTGTTCTATTGACTAATTGTTCTCACTGTCAGGAAGTTTCTCCATAGTTCCAGGTTGAATCTCTCTCTTACACACACTAGCTTCACTCATTCTTTCTTGTCCTTTTCTCAGGTGCTTTGGAGAATAAGCCAACCTTGTGCTCTCTGTGACAGTCCTTCAAGTGTTGGAAGATGGCTATCATTTCACCCCTAAGCCTTCTCTTCATTAAGCTAAACATACCTAGTTCTCTTAGCTGTTCATTGTATGGTTGAGCATCTACATCGCATATCATCTTTATTGTTCTTCTCTGCTCTCTTTTTTTTGGCCTCAGCATCTTCTTGTATCATGTTAACCAGAACTGGACACTGTATTCCAAGTGTGGTCTCACTAGTGCAGTATAGAGTGGTACTGTCACTTCTTGTATGCTTGATGCTATCTCTCTGTTGATTGCATATATAAGGCATTAGCATCACAACATTAGATTTTTAAAGACAATCAGAAAAAAATATCATTCATTTCTCTTTTCTCTTTCGTATTAATGAATTGGGGTTGCTGGATTGGGGTGAAATGCTACCGGTTCACCTGAACTGGTAGTAAAAAAAAAATGCTTTAAAAGTTTTTTTAAAAAAGTTCTGAGTATCACCTATATGACAATCAGCTGGGCCATGCAAACTCGGAACTTTTTTTTTACCTTTTAAAGCATTTTTTTACTACTGGTTCCAACAAACCAGCAGTAAAAAAATGCTAAAAAATGTTTTTAAAAAGTTCAGAGATCGCGTAGCACAGCTGATTATTGCACAGCTGATCCTCGGAACTTTTTTTAAAAAAACTTTTAAAGCATTTTTTTACTACCGGTAAATCGTCACACGATTTACATTCACTAGAAAGCAGGAAATCCTGCTTTCTAGCGAATCTAAATCACGCAGCACAGCTGTTCCCCCCCTCGCTGTTCTACTTACCTTTGCAGACTCAGAAAAGGCTTCTTAGCACCTGCGGTGCGCCTGCATGCAAAGCAAACCAGTAGCAAACTTCAGAACATTTCACCCCTGTGCTGCATATATGATCACATTTTATGGTACTCAATAACATTTTTTCAGCTGTTTTTCCATTTTGTTTACTATAAATTTTAATATGGCCTTAAAATGTTTTATTTTTTAAGCTAGAGACATCCATAATGAAGCCTTTACCTTAATAGCCCTAAACTTATTTTAAATCAATAACAATATGTCATCAAAGGTAACAAAACACCATACGACAATGCTTCGTGGAAAATTGACCATCCACATTTTAAGTTGCAAGTTAAGAATGTGAGCTGCACAACAAGATTTACTTAATAAACCCTGTCACTTATTGTCATTACATATATCTGAAAAGGGCTCTGCCAAGCCTCAGTCGCCAGCTTTTTACAACACTGTTGTATCATATGCTGAAATACACAATGAACTTCTGGTTCTTCTTAGCCTCAGGCAAGACTCTTTACAAAGGTTGTTCTTTCTCTGCCCTACTTTCAGTTCCTTTTATCATGCAGAGCTTAAAGCCCTTCTTCTAATTTATTTATTGGTCTGAACACCAAGGAAGCTTTTTATTGTGATCTACAGCCATGGAAGCTTTTGAAATATTTTTTAACCTTAATATCCTGCAGAATCCAGCCGCAGCAATACTGCATCATTATGGAGGTGGACGACATGAACTAGCTTGATAATATTTTCTTCAGCAAGCACTGAACACAAGTATAATTTTATTTTCTACATTTGGGGTTTTAGTCTGTTTATATATAATAGTTATATGTATGTATAAATGGTTTTTAACATTCTTTAGTATGCTTACTCAGAGAATGGAAACCTTTGAACTCTGGTGCTGGAGAAGACTCCTGCGAGTCCCTTGGACTGCAAGGCGATCCAACCGGTCAGTCCTAGAGGAGATCAATCCTGACTGCTCTTTAGAAGGCCAGATCCTGAAGATGAAACTCAAATACTTTGGCCACCTAATGAGAAGGAAGGACTCACTGGAGAAGAGCCCAATGCTGGGAAAGACTGAGGGCAAAAGAAGAAGGGGATGACAGAGAATGAGGCAGCTGGATGGAGTCACTGAAGCAGTAGGCGTGAGCTTAAGTGGACTCCAGAGGATGGTAGAGGACAGGAAGGCCTAGAGGAAAGTTGTGCATGGGGTCGCGATGGGTCAGACATAACAACAACAAGGATGCTTACAACAGGCGGTCTCCAAAACCAATGTCAAAACAACAATGCCTAAAAGAGAAAAGGGCATGTCATCTTTTAAAAGCACAACTGGAATATTGCATCATTTTCTCCTTCTGACCTTCTAATCACACAAAGTTCAGGAAATACTTAGAAATATTAATCAGGTGATTTAAACCAAAGAAACATAAGCATCATCTATGAATAACAAATAAGGCTAGCTGGTATTACTTTACATCATTTTCCTATAAATCATAATCCTGACAAACACAATTTCCTCTTCTCCCTTTCCCCCGTCATACTTGCTAGTTCCAGGAGAAAAGAGAGGCGGAAGGAAGAGAGTTCTTTTGGCATAAAATAATAATTTTCCTTTTAGGAAAATTATCCTCTTATGGAAGAGGATAGGATCAGGATAGTTTTTGTCAGTAACATGGGACTTTTAAATCAAAACTTTCTCCTTTCAGGGAAATTATCTGGTTTCATTAAAAATAAAAAAACAAATTAACCCCACACTCTTCCAAATATTCCTGTCGGTTGTTTTGTAATTTGACTCCAAATCCACAGGCTAAAGATCAGGGGTGGGATTCTACCGGTTCGGACAGGTTCGGGCGAACCGGTAGCTCCGACGATCAGCTGGGACTGAACCGCTTCTGATGATCAGGTGGGCCCACCCCCCTGTGCTTTACTTACCATTAACTTCTCAGCTGATTGGCGTGGCAGAGCGGATTGCCGTGCCTCAGGTGTGTTACTCCCAACTGATAACACAGAAGGTTAGTATTTGTAAAACTGTGCATATGCACACAGCATGTGCGAAGCACATGATCACTGAACCAGTTGTTAAACCAGCACCATCGCACCACTGCTAAAGATACAGATTATGCCCACAAGCTATACAGAGAGAAGGTGGAATACTGTCAGTCCTTCCAACTAGACCAGACCAGAAGCACCAAGTATGAGTATAATTCTACCTTTATTGTAAGGTTGCAGTAACAGAATCTCGCAAGTCTGGAAGAATCTCTTCCTTTCTTTACTTTTCTCTCCTAAAAACTAGGCAAGGTCATATTCTGAGACACTTTCTCCATCCCTGCCCCTCCTTCAGACTCAGATTTTCTTCATCAGACTGTTGCCTAGGCTGCAAATCTTCCTCCTGACTTTCAAGGTCATTCCCATTTACTACTGCAAGTATAGAAAGAGACATAACTTACCCAGTTTCCCCAAAAATAAGACATCCCTGATAATAAACCCAATCGGGCTTTTGAGTTCATGCACTAAATAAGCCTCCCCCCAAAAAAATAAGCCTTCCCAAAAAAATATTTAAATGCAGAGCTAGAAATCAAGATGGCAAGAGGATCCCCATTTTGCTCCATGTGCCCCAAGATAATAAGAGCTCCCCGAAAATAAGGCCAAGCGCTTATTTCAGGGTTCAAAAAAATATAAGACAGAGTCTTATTTTCGGGGAAACATGATACTAGAGAGGAAAAATGATCTAGAAACAATTCCTTTAAAGTAGACCTCACTTACTATAATTGGGACTGACAACTCTGTCGCTAAGTGACATAAAAAGTGAAACATAGAATCATAGATCGTAGAACAGTGATGGCGAACCTTTTAGACACCAAGTGCCCAAACTGCACACATGCACATGCCCAACCTGAAACGTGTGTGCATGTGGATGAACACGTGCATGTGTGAACATGCCATGGACATGCGCACATACACAGCAAAGACCCGAAGACCAGCTGGCCGGTGGCGGGCGGGGCATCCCAACACCGGCAGCCCAGCAAGAGGTAAGATCTTTTTCATTCGTGAGCTTCTGTTTCATTGTTATCAGGGAAACAGAAGCTCATGAAAGAAGTGGCACAGAGATATGACCTGGGGTGATGGCACGCGTGCCAACAGAGAGGGCTCTGCATGCCACCTCTGGCACACGTGCCACAGGTTCTCCATCACGGTCATAGAATCATAAGGTTGGAAGGGACCTTGGAGGTCTTCTAGTCTAATCCCTCTCCCCAAGACAGGAGACCTTATTGCATCCTGACTGTGCAATCTTTTCCTGAAGACCTCCAGTGATGGACCACCCACAACTCCGTTCCATTGATGAACACGCAACCTGTTCCATTGATGAATTGTTCTTAGTGTCAGTAAATTTCCCCTTAGTTCCAGATTGGATCTCTCTTTAATGATATTTCACCCACTGCTTTTTCTCCTGCCCTCAGGTGATTTGCAGAATGAGTCAACCCCCCTCCTCTCTGTGACAGCCCCTCAACTATCAGAAGACAGCTATCATGTCACCCTAATCCTTCTCTTCAATAGGGGCTGCACATAGTCCCTTTAATTTTTCATCATTTTCCAGACATCAAGCAAATATTAAGAAAACGGATAGCCAAGATATTTTGTAAGTATTGAATTTTGTAGATGCTTTAGGAGAGGACATAGAATTTTTGAGACTAGAATAAATAAGAACAGGATTTCTCTCAGCAGCCGGACAACCACAGAGATCAAGGAACGAAGAAAAGAAGAGGGAAAAAAAGAAGTTACGTTTCTAGCCTTTGAAATTAGAGTTACACTCCAAAATAAGGTAGAAATACTGCTATTTAGGTTCGTTAGCAAGCCAGAGAACTTGCTGCCTCCTCTGGACCAAAATCAAAATGTAAAATTCAGAGCAAAGTAGCAAGGCAATAAGAAGTATGAGGCACAGGTATAAAAGGACTCAATGGCAATTATACATTTTTATAATTTACCATTGTTCCCAGGACAGATAAAAAGATTGTTCTGACCAGTGAAAAGAAACCCAGGTATCAAATGACTTATGTGTCTGTTGAAGACTAGGCAGCTTCCTAATCCACAAAGTGGCTATTGCAATTACTCTGTTCCAATTTCTCTATTAGGGCTCTAGTTGGGTTAATTTAATTCCAAAGTTTTCTATGTATCTTTACTGATATGGCAAGTGACTTTCTTTCTGTTATTCAAGTTGTCCATGAGGTTTACAAGCAACAGTAATCACCAGTTTCTTTCACCAGAGTCGATCTGTTTAGAACAAAAGTGCAAACAAAAGTAAGTTTGAATCAACTTTATAGATAAGGTCAAGCAATCAGAATGCACCAAAATGCACATAAACAAAAAAAATATGTCCCTCTGAGCCAAAATAAGGAAAAGAAATTGACACCTATGTTACTGACATTGTTATGCATGCTTTAAAAATGATGGAGAAAGATGTAGAGTCTGTTTTTTCCATAAAAGATGCCTAACATTCTACCCATTTACTTGATATCCCAAAGGAAAAGATCTAAATATCACAAGTAATGTATTGTTTATGAAAGTTACTTCATCTTATTTCATTTGTGAACAATGTAGTACAATCCCATCTCATTGAGAAGTAGTTTACCTAAGGCCATATTGTTAACCAACATAGGTAGTCCTCAACTTACGACCACAATTGAGCCCAAAATTCATGTTGCTAAGTGATGAATTTGTGAAGCAAGTTTTGCCCCATTTTATGACTTTTCTTGCCACATTTGGTAAGTGAGTCACTGCAGTTGTTAAATTGACTTTGCTTGCCAGAAAGTCACAAAAGGTGATCACATTTATTTATTTATTTATTTTATTTAATTTATATACCACCCTTCTCCCGAAGGACTCAGGGCAGTGAACAGCCATAATAAAAACAATGTACAAAATAGAATTTAAAAGCAGATTAAAATAATTAAATCATAGGCCGAATTTAAAACTCTCATTTTAAAACCAATTTTAAAACCCCATTAAAACCAAATTAAAATCATTTATCCCATCAGAGCGGCTTGCTGGAATAACAGGGTCTTCACTGCACGACGGAAGGCGCGGAGTTCGGGGATCCTTCGTATGTCCGGGGGTAATTCATTCCAGAAGGCAGGGGCCCCCACAGAGAAGGCTCTCCCCCTGGGGGTCGCCAGTCTACATTGTTTGGCTGACAGCACCCTGAGGAGGCCCTCTCTGTGTGAGCGTACCGGTCGGTGGGAGGAAATTGGTGGCAGAATACGGTCTTGTAGATAGCCAGGTCCTAAGACATGGAGCACTTTAAAGATGGTAACTACATGTTTTTTAGCAACCGGTTCTCTGCCCTAATCACCAGCTGAGTAGGCGTGGCTCGGGGGCTGTCATGTGACTGATGAAAGTGAGTGACGTCAAGTTGGCCACGCCCACCAAATGTTCGTGGAGAGTTTGGAACTTCAGCCTCGCTCTTTTAGCCCAGCGGAAGCACCGGACTGGGCACAGCAACGCGTGGCCGGGTACAGCTAGTTAATAATAAATTTAGAAAAAGATCTCCCCTCTGCAGGAGAAAAACAGGATTTATGTCAGATTTCTGAGGACTATTATTTATAAATCTATTCGAATATGAATCTATTCGAATTCTAAAATAATGGAAGTATCATGCCTTTATTAGCTGAAAAATAACTTGAAACTGAAAAATAACTGTGAACTGAATTTTTTTTAGTCTACCAAAGATCTTGCTATTTTTTGCATTGTTTGAAATGTCCCAGCATGAATGACTGCAGTTTTTATTCTAGTATTAACATTAAGAAATTCAAAAAAGTGAACCTAGCCATTCGACTTCCAGTGTTCTGAAAACAGAAACGAGGAGTCCAATTCTGTGCTTTTAAAACTCAGTCATCTGCCAGCAACTATACTTCAATCCCCACCATGCTTTCTCCTCCTGGAAAATCTAATTTGAAAAGGAGAAGAATGATGGTGCTTCATGATTGGCATTTCAGCTAACAATGTGTCAGTTGTCACCTAGTTTACAAGTTGAGGGCAGGAAACATTGCCATCCCACTTTATGGAAAGCACTGCCAAGAAGAACATGTTTTTGTCAGGACTGCACTACTGTTGACGGGAGTAGAGGACATGCTTTGACAAGCCATCCTCCTGATGGAAATCAGTTGCCAATTATGTGCCGTCCATTGAGCAAGCTTCCCAAATTATCCAAATTTAATTGATAAGTACTTGTAGGGAAATGAAAATCCAGGAGCTTACCCACTGCATTGTCATTCTGGCTTGAATGGTTTTATCTAATTGACTCTCTGATTAGGCATCATATATTAATGATAAATGATCAGATGTAAAAAAAAAAATGTGGAGACTCTAGAAAGAGTGCCAAGAAGAGCAACAAAGATGATTAGGAGATTGGAGGCTAAAACATATGAAGAACGGTTGCAGGAACTGTGTATGTCTAGTTTAATGAAAAGAAGGACTAGGGGAGACATGATAGCAGTGTTCCAATATCTCAGGGGCTGCCACAAAGAAGAGGGAGTCAAGCTATTCTCCAAAGCACCTGAGGGTAGGACAAGAAGCAATGGGTGGAAACTAATCAAGGAGAGAAGCAACTTAGAACTAAGGAGAAATTTCCTGACAGTTAGAACAATTAATCAGTGGAACAACCTTCCTCCAGAAGTTGTGAATGCTCCAACATTGGAAGTTTTTAAGAAGATGTTGGATAACCATTTGTCTGAAGTGGTGTAGGGTTTCCTGCCTAAGCAGGGGATTGGACTAGAAGACCTCCAAGGTCCCTTCCAACTCTGTTATTCTATTTCTATTTCTACTTTCATATTCTGCTCCAGCAACTGTTTCCATTGTTCTCATTAAGCAAATCTGGGACTGAAACAAGGGTAGATGGAATAACTGCAACTTTATCTTCATCCTACTGATTTTCAAGACCATCTCATCCTCCAATTCTAAAAAACAGTCTCCAAAAGTGCGCTTCCCAGTTATGTTTTTAAGGACTCATGGGGATCCAGATTATTATTTTCTTCTGTTTAGATCAATTTCGTCCATTTTTTTTTCTTCCTAAAACAAGTATATTAAATAAAAATGGCTCACAATACCTTTCAATAAAAAAATACTATCAATCGTTTAGCTCACGGGTGTCAAACTCGATCATGTCACATGATGTATCGTGACGTTTTTTGCCTTTGCAGAGCCGAGGTGGGCATAGCCTGTGTGTGACACATCCGGCCCATGGGCCACTAGTTTGACAGGCCTGGTTTAGCTAAAAATACAGAATAGGAAACCTGAATCTTTCCATCTGTCTTTTTAAAGTGGATGATTGATGAATATCCAGAAGTGGAATCCATTCAACATTTATATTTAATAAGCAACACTATCTTTTGAATTATTAGCTCTGAATTTCATGAGTAATTTATGGTTTAAAATAAGCATTTTGAAAAAAAAAATATTTTCCCATTCAAGTCTTAAGTTACTCATTCTTACATTTCTTATTTAGATATAAGACTTATTTTTTCATATGCATGTTTCTGAAATTAAGTGGACATTTAAATATATTTGCTGTTACTCTACTTACATCCAAAAATGTTAATATTCTTGGTTTCATTTTTCACAAGTCTCTTTTTTAAATAACTAACTTTCAAAAGCAGAAAATTAAAAAGATGGACAAGAAAAAAAGGTTTTAGAAAAAGTAAAAAGTAAATCGGAAGTGCAAAAAGAAAAGAAAAAGAAAGGTAAGATAATTAGAAAAGAAAAGAATGACTTCTGACTTTTTTTTGGTACAGATATATAGTTTAAAATAATTCATAAAAAAGGTTTCATAAAAACCTTTCCAATTTGGTGTTGTGCTACACTATAGTATATCACATCTAGAAAGCATGAGATTGGGTAATGCATAAATACATTTTAAATTGTTTTATGGACCTATAGTACTTCTCAACAGATATCAACTAAATGAAGAGACAAAATGAACAATGTGGCCAGTGCTGCCTTCTGAGATAGATAGATAGATAGATAGATAGATAGATAGATAGATAGATAGATAGATAGATATATTTCTATTTCTTAATTTAACCTTCCCTGATGGGTCTTGGATATCAGTTCAATATCCAATAGCTAGAGATGCTTTTTCAAGCAATGGCTAGATTTCTAGATATAGGTTATCTACAGTGATCTGAGGTAGTAATCTCAAAAATACAGTCTTTTTTTAAAAAAAGATTACATTTAAACTTGATTTAGGAGCTTCAATTAGTCAGAATGCCTTGACCGAGAAATTTAAGTGAACAGTCTATTACAAACAAACTGCAGCTATTCTGAAGAAGTTATATTGTTTGCTAATATTGTTAGTTAATTTACTAAATTCAAGAGGCTTGTATTTGGATTTGCATAGATTGTTGATGATCAATAATGTCCTTTATTACTGTGGAGCTACCAGAGACAAGGCTCAAAAAATCCAGATGACCAGCACATAGCAGCAAACAGTACTGTTTTCTGTATCTTCTTATTGCTTGCCTGGATTTTTACAGCCCAAATTTGGTGTTTGAACCTGACTGTCCTTAAATAAGGATTCCTCTTTCCAGCAATTTGCTATGTAGCCTCCATAGAAGGATATTCAAGTGCCTGGGGTCTTGTGGAATTCCTTAGCTTATGCAGTTGCTATTGAGGTTCACCATAGTCTAACAACATAAATGTTCACTTGAACTTCTAACTGAATTTGGGGCATTATGTTATTTTGTTTTGCTTTTAATATTCATAATGTTTAGGTTTTGTTTGTTTTAAGATGCAATGATTTTATTCTTGAGTGTTACTTCGCATCAACCAACCAATTAATCAATTGATGAAATACGACCTCTAGGAGGACTTTATTTCTCTGACATGTTGGACTCCACTCGTCAAACTGGTAATCTATGTTACCAGAAAATTAAATAGCTCTACTGATGTTTGCTACAAATTGGAGTTGTTTAGTTGGCAATGAATGCAGGGAGCATGATATGGCATAGATATTTAATATGAGAAAGAGCCAGAGTTAAAATTATTCCTTTTTTTGAATTCAATCAGTTCAGAAAACTGGTGTCAGGCTCTTTGGCAGCTCCCTATAACAAAACCTGATGCTTAGCTAGCATAATTCCCACAAGGTTCCTTTTGCCTCTTAATAAATCTTAAGGGAATGGGATGGGTTTCAAGAATTATTTTAATTTTAATTATTTTAATTATTATTTTATTTTGCTTTCATTTGTGAATTATTTCCAGTTTACAAATAATATATCTCATGCATGAAAGGATAGGGACTTTATGTTTTTCTTTGCAACAAGCTGTCTTTCTATGATCTAGTAAGCAGGCCATTTATTTCAAAAATAAAGGGGAAGTTTGTGGTTCGATTTATACATATTCTTGAACCTTTATTGGTCGCAGAATAAACTAGTACATTTGGGTTGGTGGCAGTGGTGGGATTCAAGTAATTTAACAACCGGTTCTCTGCCCTAATGATTTCTTCCAACAACCAGTTTGCCAAACTGCTCAGAAAGTTAACAACCGGTTCTCCCAAAGTGGTGCGAACCGGCTGAATCCCACCACTGATTGGTGGTCTAATTTTATATATAATTTACTGTTTTGATTTTAGAACTTATTAGTTATCTAAGAAACATATCATGCTCTTAATATTTTACTATTATTTTAATTATTATTTATTAAATTTGTTTGCTGTCATAAGGTGACTCTGGTCAGTTTACAACATTATTGCACAGTTTCATGTTTTATCCCTTCCATACTCAGCATTTTTTTCTATTATTATTCAATCATGTGAAAAATGTTTAAAACAGTTTAAAATTAATTATCTGGACTACATTTTTCTTTCTTTTTCTGTAGATATTATTTTTTAAAAAAATCTGAACATTTTATTAACATTTAAAATTAATTTTAAGGTCTCTGAATTTTTTCTCCCTTAAACATTCTAACAAATGAAGACGAATATATGTGTCCCCGGAAAATGTTGCAGAATCCAATCTGGGTTAATCACTGGGACCAGAGGTTTTGCTTTCTGAGCTTCCTGACTCATGCTGGAGCTCATCTTTAGGGAACCTCTCTCAAGCAGAGTCTGTGCTGTTCTGTGTGTGATATTTATAGTGCCGGTTATAAGTGGCTTTTTAGATGTTGATGTGTTTGATGGCTGGCTTTTAAATCATTAGCTGCAATTTGCTTGTGCTGCCTAGGCCTTGCCTTCTAAGTACTTGATAGGCTAGTGGTAAATCCATCCTCCTGTTGACCAGGTCTATTCTCCAGCCTTCAATCACTTCCCTGGCTGTTTTTGTGCCTGCTCGTCCAACAATCTTATAGGTAAAGGTAAAGGTTCCTCTCACACATATGTGCTAATCGTTCCCATCTCTAGGGGCCGGTGCTCATCTCTGTTTCAAAGCTGAAGAGCCAGTGCTGTCCGAAGATGTCTCCGTGGTCACGTGGCTGGCATAACTAAACATCAAAGGAGCACAGAACGCTATTACCTACTCACCAAAGGTGGTCCCTATTTTTCTACTTGCATTTTTTACATGCTTTCGAACTGCTAGGTTGGCAGAAGCTGGAACAAGTAACGGGAACTCACCCCGTTACGCAGCACTAGGGATTCGAACCGCTGAACTGCCGACCTTGAGCCACAGCGTCCAAACAATCTTAGCTGCAAAATTGAATGTATGTCGTTGTTCACTGTAGTGTGAGGCTACCAATGAGTTTGGGTCTCCTCATCTGACCATTCAGAAGACAAAATCTCTGGTCCGGTGACCGACTCAGAACATGTACAAATTTACTATATACTGTACATAAAGTATTACCATATTATGGTCTACTGCAGGGGTGAGTTGTACTTACCTTTACTACCGGTTTTTAATGGGGCCACGTGTGCACGCTTCTGCATAGAAGCTTCCTGATGACGTTGGGGTCGGTGGGTGGAGCCTCCTACCGGTTTTACTACTGGTTCTTATGAACCGGTCCGAACCAGGGGCAACCCGCCACTGGTCTACTGCTAGTAAGATAAACCATTAAATCCTTTCAGATTTACTAGAATTGTGCTTCCTGCTTCTGATTTCTCGTTATTTTAAATCTGTGATTCTGTTTACTAATATGGCAATTAAAGCAATATTGTTAATCTAAATCTTAATTCTAAATCTTACATTATCTGAAGTTTTGCTTGGTGTGCTGAGCTACTCACTCTTCCTTTGACCCAGCTATTATTTCTAATTTAGCCAGTTTACTTCACTAAATACTTTAATTAGACAGTAAGATAATTCAAGCAGAATGCTAAGGAAGGATAATCTATGCAAGGGAAAGAAGATCAAAGCTTATTTGGAAGATGTCAAGGAGGTTGAAGAGGCATCCCTCCCCAGCAATGACAAAGTGACAATAGAGAAAGAAAGTACTACCCACAGATATAGTCGAACATCTAATATGGATGTAATTGGACAATTAGTAAAACAACTTTTTTAAAAAAGCTGAAGGCAGAATGGAATAAAGATATTGTGGGAGTAACTAAAGACTTAGCAGGTATGTCTGAGCAAGCAAAACAATTTTAGATAAGTGTCACAGCAAATAGCAGATAGTGTATAGCTAAAATGTAATATGGCTATAAATAATATTCGAGATCTGTTCTCAACTTTGGCAAGAAGTTTGTGTGGACTTCAATTCCTAGAATTCCCTAGCCAGCATGAGAGTTGAACTCATACCAGTGGTGAGTTGCTCCCGGTTCGGTCCAGTCCTATAGAACCGGTAGTAAAACTGGCGGGAGGCTCTGCCCACCTGCCATAATGTCATCATTGGTGATCTGCGCGTGTGGTTCCTTTGAGAACCGGTAGTAAAGGTAAGTAGAACCCACCCCTGGTCCATACATCTTGCCAAGGTTAAGAAACAGTTCCCTAGAAATAAGGAAGGTTCAAAAGAATATTTCTGAAAGTAAGACTTGAATTAGCATATGTACAGGATTGTAATAAGAAAAATAATTTACGGATTAAAAGAGAATAACTGGAATGACCAATTTAATTACTTATCTCTAAGATTAAAGACTTAAGATCTGATTTAAATTAACAGATAAAGATATTGAACATGTTCACTGGGTTTACTCTCCTAGGAACATACAGAAATTTAGAGATATCTTGGTCAGATTTGTTAAATCAAATATAAGAGACAAAATTATAAGAAAATAATGTGAGCTGAAGTAGATTAAATGGGGCAGTGAGAGAATATTCTTCTTCCAAGAAATCAGGATCGCTACACTGCAGGAAAGAAAGGAATTTAAACCACAGATACAAAAACTTATGCTGGATGAGATTTGTTATAAATGGGGATTTCCCTTCAATTAATTGTTTTTATATCACAAGGACGAAAAGTTATTTCAACTTTGACTGAAATGCACAGCTTTCTGGCATTGCCCTCTAACAAGGAAACCATTTCCAACTTGTCCTTAGAACTTAGAAAATAGACTCAACCACAAGCTGAAGATAAGAATGTTGCACTGAGAAGCAAAGTAAAATAAATTATGTTGACTGTATTAACTTTTGAACATTTGATTTATAGGAAGAAGAAAAATAATAATAATCTAGGTTAAACCATGGCTAAAGAACTATAAAAATTGAGGGTTTATTGACTGGGAAGGGGATGTAATCAGTGGTGGGATTCAAATTTTTTTACTACCGGTTCTGTGGACGTGGCTTGGTGGACGTGGCATGGCTTGGTGGGCATGGCAGGGGAAGGATACTGTAAAATCTCTATTCCCTCCCCACTCCAGAGGAAGGTTACTGCAAAATCCCCATTTCCTCCCAATCAGCTGGGACTCGGGAGGCAGAGAATAGATGGGGGTGGGGCCAGTCAGAGGCGGTATTTACCAGTTCTCCAAACTACTCAAAATTTCCGCTACCCATTCTCCAGAACTGGTCAGAATTTGCTGAATATCACCTCTGGATGTAATTATTTGGGGAAATATCTTAGGAGATGGGACATAGAGATACAGATTAGGAAATGGTCAGGTAAGAGACAATATAGTTCACAGCTGAATAGCAGGGCAAGAGCCTTAGAAGGCACCCTTCTTCATTTGTCAGGATGTAAAGAAGATGATAGAACTATACTTTCACACTTGCAAGATTGTTTTTAGCTTTACCACATAGACCAGACAAGAAACAATATATTGTGATCTATTCTCCAAAGCACCTGAGGACAGGACAAAGAGTAACCTGTGGAAGATTATTAAAGAGGGATACAACCTAGAATTAAGAATAAACTTCCTGACAGTGAGAATGATCAATCAGTAGAATGGCTTACCTCCGGAAATTGTGGGTACTCCATCACTTGAGGTTTTCAAGAAAAGACTGGAAAACCATTTGTCCAAAATGGTATAGGATCTCCTGCTCAAGTAGGAGGTTGGGACTAGAATACCTCTAAGGTCCCTTCCAAATCTGTAATTCTATGTTCTACTTTTTAAAAAAAAGAAAGAAAGAAAGCTTCCCATAGATAAGTTTACTGAATTTTTTTACTGGAATCTCAAGCTTGAAAATAAGAAATGTATTATCTATTTGATTTTAGCAATTAAAATAATAAATTGCCCAACTTTCAATGAAGATTGTACTAAAAGATTGTACATTGGGCGAGGGTGTCTTCCCCGCCGCCCTTAAGGAGGCGGTGGTGAGGCCCCTCCTCAAGAAGCCTTCCCTGGACCCGGCAATATTGGCTAATTATCGTCCAGTCTCCAACCTTCGTTTTGTGGCGAAGGTTGTTGAGAGTGTGGTTGCGGGACAGCTTCCCCAGTACCTGGATGAAGCATCGTATCTGGATCCGTTCCAGTCGGGTTTCAGGTCTGGGTACAGCACGGAAACGGCATTGGTCGCGTTGGTGGATGATCTCTGGAGGGCTCGGGACAGGGGCTGCTCCTCTGTCCTGGTCCTGTTAGATCTCTCAGCGGCTTTTGATACCATCGACCATGGTATCATGCTGCACCGGTTGGAAGAGTTGGGGGTGGGAGGCACCGTACTAAGGTGGTTCTCCTCCTTTCTCTCCGACCGGTCGCAGTCTGTGTTGACAGGGGGGCAGAGGTCGACCCCGAGGCCCCTCATATGTGGGGTGCCGCAGGGATCAGTCCTCTCGCCCCTTTTGTTCAACATTTATGTAAAGCCGCTGGGCGAGATCATCCGTGGTTTTGGGGTGAAGTATCATCAGTACGCGGATGACACCCAGCTGTACATCTCCACCCCGGACCACCCCAACGATGCCCTTGAAGTGATGTCCCAGTGCCTGGAGGCCGTACGGATCTGGATGGGGAGGAACAGGCTCAGGCTCAACCCATCCAAGACCGAGTGGCTGTGGTTTCCGACGTCCCGATATAGTCAGCTAGTGCCATCGCTGACTATTGGGGGCGAATCATTGGCCCCTACGGATAGGGCTCGCAACCTGGGTGTCCTCCTGGATTCACGGCTGTCGTTAGAAGAGCATGTGATGGCCGTGTCCGGGAGGATTTTTCATCAGGTTCGCCTGATCCGCCAGTTGCGTCCCGATCTAGATCGGGACTCTCTACGCACAGTCACTCATGCCCCCGTTACTTCTCGTCTGGACTACTGCAATGCTCTCTACATGGGGCTCCCCTTGAGGTGCACTCGGAGGCTCCAACTGGCGCAGAGTGCGGCCGCGCGGGTGGTGATGGGAGCGACATGGAGTTCCCATGTAACACCTCTCCTGCGCGAGCTGCACTGGCTCCCGGTGGTCTTCCGAGTGCGCTTCAAGGTTTTGGTTATCACCTTTAAAGCGCTCCATGGCTTAGGACCTGGTTATTTACGGGACCGCCTGCTACCACCAATAGCCTCCCACCGGCCAGTACGCTCCCATAGAGAGGGGCTCCTCCGGGTGCCGTCGGCCAAACAATGTCGGCTGTCGGCCCCTAGGGGGAGAGCCTTCTCTGTGGGGGCACCTACGATTTGGAACGAGCTCCCCCCGGAGATACGTAGGATCCCGGATCTGCGCACCTTCCGCCGCGCGCTTAAGACTTTTCTATTTTATCAAGCTGGCCTGGCCTAAATCTTCCCCCTTTTTAAATGTGGAAATTTTAAATTTTTAAATTTTAAATTCGTCTTATTTATAGGGGTATGGGTAAGGCGTTTTAAATTGGGGAGCCATTTTGGATTTAATTCTGTTTTAAACGTATTTTAATTGTTTATATTGTATGTTTTTTAATTTTGGCTGTTCACCGCCCCGAGTCCTTCGGGAGAGGGGGCGGTATAAAAATCTAATAAATAATAAATAATAATAAATAATAAAACTGGAATGTGTGGCTAATCTCATGCACCCAAAAATATTGGGCATTAAAGTAAGATTTTCCAACCAGATGCTTATTGCACTTTCTCGGAAATCATGCATTTGAAAAGCCATACACTGAAAAAGACTATACTGTAAATTATTAGACAGCTGGTAAATTGCTCTTAAATATTTGTGAACACTCTAAATGAATACAACATGCTGAAAGTCAAAAATATGCAAACTCTACATAACATAAATAAAATGTAATTGATTGATAATACTGACTCTTAATCAGAAGCATTAATCTTAACTGATTTATTGTTGACCCAGCAGAGTATAAGTAAAACTTGATTGTAATATTAACCATGCTGATTATGTCAAAATATACACTCCAGTCAGCACATGCATATTTACAGTTTATGTCCAATACAATTAATTGAGGCCACTACTTTTGACTACAAAGTTTCTATATTAGATTTAATGAGAAGTATCTATCATGCAACGATCAATTTTCTGGTGAACATACAAAAAAAAGAAGAAGAAGAAGAAGAAGAAGAAGAAGAAGAAGAAGAAGAAGAAGAAGAAGAAGAAGAAGAAGAAGAAGAAGAAGAAGAAGAAGAAGAAGAAGAAGAAAAGAAATTCTAAACAGGAGCAGATTCTCAAAAAGAAAAAAAAAGTTAAGTGTTGGGGAAAAAAACCTAACTTCCTGCATTGTCCAGATATTCAAATGTTTGCTTCTTAATAAAGTATCTGGCAAATAAGTGCTGGCATGAATTTTTGACAACAGATAATCTTCAACAGCTGAGCTATGTCATATATGTACAGTGGGAGAGTATGTAAGTAAGACATTGTCCTTAGACTTTGTATTGCTAATTCATATTAGTCATAAGAAAAAGATTTTTATTTTAAAAAATAGTAATAAATAAATAGTTATAACCATAAAGCATAATTAATAGTGAGTTCATATTAGGTATAGAAAATAAATAATCACTACAGTATGAATGTTTAGGAAGCTGCTATATGCAGTATTTTTAAAAATTGGTATTCCGTCCCCTAGATATCTTAACTCATTGGAATGAACTGAAAAATAAAATCACCTATATAGTACAACTTATGCAACAGAGTCCATCAACATTAAGAATTCTTTGAAGGTTATATAGCAATAGCACTAGCACTTAGATTTATATACCGCTTCATAGTGCTTTTACAGCCCTCTCTAAGCGGTTTACAGAGTCAGCATATTGTCCCCAACAATCTGGGTCCTCATTTTACCCACCTCGGAAGGATGGAAGGCTGAATCAACCTTGAGCCGGTGAGATTCGATCTGCTGAACTGCAGCTAGCAGTCAGCTGAAGTAGCCTACAGTACTGCACTCTAACCTCTGCGCCACCTCAGCTCTTCGTAGATATTGTAATTCGTTACAATATCTACGATACTGTAATATACAATATACGATATTGTAATTTGTTAGCAAATTAACTCCTTAACTCCTTTTATTCAACTACTTTACTTTTTTTTATGGCTTTCCAGTTATAATCCTCTCAAACCGAAGACTTAAATTTACTCAGATGGATTTATCAGAAAAATTATAAACTCAAATCTAAATGAAGTCTGTGCTGTTGGGAATTTTTTTTTAATGCCATTATGCCATAAATGTGCAATTTATTCAAACTGTTCATTATTACAATTAGGTAACATGCAGCATTGGTAGCAAGGCTGAACAATTCTTTAAATCCAATCTCTCAAAGAGGTTTTCAAGTGTGGAGAAGTGTGAAAGTATATCCAATCTGCCATATTTTAAGGCAACTTTGCCTTAAGGTATTGTGCACAGGTAATACACTCATGCTGCACACCTTCCAAATAAGAACTTGCAGAGACTGAATCACCTGAAATGCTGCACAGACTTTATAAACAATATCCAGTACTTACTTCTTTTGTTATAGTATTGACAGGATTCACCAACAACTTAAATGTAAATCATTTCAAAGTTCTGTCTTGGGAAACGGTAGTAGCTAGCAGGATAGGGATGCTGAAAGTTTCCCATCAATAATTGAAGAGGAACCTCAATCAATGACAAGAAATATAACAAGAAAAAGGAAAGGGGGAATATTCCCATAAAGTCCCCCAAAAGTAGTTCACAGAAGAAAGTGGTGGGTTTCAAAAATTTTTACTACCGGTTCTGTGGGCCTGGCTTGGTGGGCGTGGCATGGCTTGGTGGGCGTGGCATGGTGGGCATGGCAGGGGAAGGATACTATAAAATCTCCATTCCCTCCCCACTCTAGGGGAAGGTTACTGCAAAATCCCCATTTCCTCCCGATCAGCTGGGACTCAGTAGGCAGAGAATAGATGGGTGTGGGGCCAGTCAGAGGTGGTATTTACCGGTTCTCTGAACTACTCAAAATTTCCACTACCAGTTCTCTAGAACTGGTCAGAACCTGCTGAAACCCACCTCTGACAGAAGAGCATACAATTAATTATTAAACTATTAAAATACAACTATTGTCATAATAAATTAGTTAAAAGAACATAAAGTTTAGAACTTAAACAGCAAAGAATACAGTATAAAGTAAATTGTGACAAATATATCTAAGTAGTAGAAGGTTTGAACAACTAATAAAACATTTTAGAAATCCTGAGGCTCCTAGGAATTAATGAGCGTTTTAGAGAAAACTCAACACACAGTTAAGTCTTTGCTATTAATAGAAGTTTCTAACCTGAGATAATGGGATTAGAGTATACTTCGTTGAAGAACACATCATAAATCTAATACAATGGAAAGAATGAAATACAATCACCTCTCGAGATTCTGTACAAAGATAAGGATTTCACTCCATGTTCAAAGAAAGTAGAACTAGAAACATCAAAAGGAACACATTCATGCACACAGTTATGGTGTTGACAATACTAGACCCTCAAAATCATGTAATATTAAAGACATTCAATATTCATTAATCTAGCCAATATATCTGATCTTATCTTGAAAAACAGAATTAAGTCACGGAGTATAAATTTAGTAATGAATTACTTCATTTATCTGCTTGCTGTCTAAATAAATGCACCTTCCAATCCCAACACAGATGTTAAAGAAAGATAAGCATACATAAGTATATTTTAGAATAATTCCGATGTAACTAATCAAAGGGGAAGTGACTATAAATATAAAACTAAATTCTGCTCAAGCAGAATTTAAAATTGAGTATTGGTGAACTATGATCATAGAACATGCATTTCAATTATAAATAGATGGAAAATTGTCAACAAAATCCAACACTTACTTCCCTTATGAAAATTATAAGAGAAATTATGTATGAAAATAACTTCTTCAGAATTAAATGTTAAATTCATAACTTTCTTTTGAATGGAATAAATTTACTGGTCATTACAACAAGTGACATCTTTCTGAGTTTATACACTCCTAGAAAGTCAGTTCCCAGGATAAAACATATTTTTATTCAAATTGATCTTTGATTAGGTCATCTAATTTTAATGCCGATATTTGCAGGATTCTTTAATCCATTAATCTACTGTCCATTATTGTATATCAAAACTATTTAGTCAAACTAAAATGACTAAGTTTAGTCTGATCTTTGTCAACATATGGCAACTAAATGCAAAAAAAGAAAGAAGATAAACATTAAAATGTCATTACATTTTTTGGATCAGAAAGGGGTTGTTTTGGTTTCTTTTCAATAATGTTAGAAACTATCCGAATCAATCTTAGAAAGTATCCTAATCAAAGAGATATTAAATCTCTCAGGCCATCTCTCTTTCTCACTATATCACTGAATGAAAACCTACCCTTTTTATTAGTTATGAACATATTGATTTAGCTGCTTGAATTTATTAAGCAGATATCAGAGGTGGCTGAAAGAGGCTCATAGGCAGGTTACCAATGGTAGCACTCTGATGCAATGCTGAAGACATCTGTTTGCTCAAAGTCATGTGATGAAAAAATAGCTGGAAGAGTGATTATCTTTGATTCAGCAGTTTCATCTCACCTAAGAGTTGCATGTGATGCTATATAATTGGAATGGCTTCCATAATGTAACTTTTTACCTAGAACCATAAAATGACACTGATTAGACATGAAATTGATTTAGAGTTAGGCTGGAGGTTTTTTTTTTTTTTTTAATTTACAATGCACAGGCATTTTGCTTCACTTGTGCTTTAGTAATCTCTCTGGTGGATTACTGCAATGAACTCTACTTCATTGAAGACTATCCAGAAGTTGCAAATAGTCCCTAATATAGCAGAACACAGTTATGACTGTATCTATGCAGATGTTACATATCTGATCTGTAAGCTGAATGGCTCCCAATATGCTTTCAAATGGAATTCACATTGCTAGTTGTCACCTAAAACCCTTCATGGCATTGAGCCATGTTATCTTCTGGACTACCTCTACCCTGGTTGTCTCCACGATGAAGTCAGACAGGAGAGGCATACTCCAGGTCCCCTTAACTGAAGAATGGGATTTAGGAAACAGGCCTTTTCTATTGCTATGCCGGCTCTCTAGAACACCATACCTTGACATTAAATTAGTCTTGATCTTGCTGGCATTTCACAAAGCATTGAGATCTGGATGTGCTTCAATCTATGGAGTATCAGGATGCTAGAAGGCCTGTGACATGTTCAGATAAACGTGATCACTGTAAGGTTTTGTTTTTTTTAATGTTTTGTTGATATCATTTTTTCCAATATTTTAATGTGTGGTTAGTACCCACAGCTGCATTTGCAAAAAAGGGAAGCCATATATATATATATATATAATTAAAATCTAGGGTGTTTTCCCGTGTCATGTTAAATAAGTTAGTTAAAATATTTAAAATTCTGATTAAAATCCTAGCTTAAAATCTTCTAAAAATCCTTACAGAGCACTCTGCAAGGTCCTTTAAAACCTTAGCTAAAATCCTACCAGTACCTTAAAAGTTTTTCTTATAGCAATGTTTCGACAGGCTCACAATCCTGTCATCTTCACGCTCTTATCTAGTTTAGAAGCTGTGAGTAAACTAGATAAGAGCCTGAAGATGACAGGGTTGTGAGCCTGTCGAAACATTGCTATAAGAAAAACTTTTAAGGTACTGGTAGGATTTTAGCTAAGGTTTTAAAGGACCTTGCAGAGTGCTCTGTAAGGATTTTTAGAAGATTTTAAGCTAGGATTTTAATCAGAATTTTAAACATTTTAACTAACTTATTTAACATGACACGGGAAAACACCCAAGATTTTAATTTTTTGCATATACACACCCGCGAAAACTTAAGAAGACATATATATATAAGACGTAATATTTATTATTATTAATATATATATATATATATATATATATATATATATATATATATATATATATATTAATAATAAATATTACGTTTTATTTCTCTCGTGTGCCTCCAATTCCACTGACAGTTGAAGGTGACATAAATGCAGACAACTATAGGTAGTCATGATGACAGAAAAATAGCAAAATACTGGAGTGATGTCACACAGTAAATCCCAACCCTATGTATCCTTATCCCAAAGTCTGACACAGGTAAATAAATTGAGATTGCACATACTTCATAAAATTAATTTGTTGTACTTTCTAACCAGCTATATTAAAAACAAACTTATATTGACAAATCTTCAAAGTGACAAGCCTTCTGCCTCCAGAGATCAGGATGGATGTGGCTTTTCATAAGGCCTAAAGATCTAATTCTATGCCTCGACCTAAATCCCCCCCCAATGGGGGAAGGGATCCATCTCCTAACTCAGGGGTGCCAAACTCATGTCGTCATGGCAATGTCACATGACATATAGGGACTTTTTTCCCCTTTGCTCAACTGGGTGGGGGCAGAGCCAGCACGTAACACATCCGGCCCACAGGCTGCGAGTTTGACACCGCTGTCCTAATTGTTTTAGCAGCTAAGGGTTGTGATACTTTCCTTGGCGTTTTAATTTAAACTGTGTCTGTTTTTATTTTAATATTGTTCGCTGCACAGAGTAACTTATTGAGATAGACGGCTATACAAATTGATTACATGAACAGATTAAAAAATAATTAATTAATTAAATCCCTTTGGTTCATTCTTTAGATTAACTTCATTCTTAAAATTAATTCACAGATTTCATTGTTTGGTCAGCAAAGCCAAAGTGCAAGGATTAACGTGATGTGACTACCTATGAAGAGAATATACAAAATAAGGGTTGTTAAATATACGTTTCAACTACAATGTAAAGAAAAAAGGAAGGAAGGAAGAAAAACAGCTGGACATCATCACTTCCACACCTCTGTCAACATCTATTTCACAGGAGAAGTTTACACAGGCAAGCATTGCTGAATTCAGCAGTAAAAGGTGTCTAACCATACAAATTCTAAACAAATGCATTAAGACAGCTAGTTATCATTTCAGGAAACCATGGGGCATGAGGAGGGTGAAGTGACACGAAAATATTAACATAGCTGATTTTAAGAACTTCCCTACACAAGTCCTTTTTACTGAATCAGAAGGCAGTAATTTCAATTATGATAAAAAAAAATACAGCTTCTACAGTAACCAATGTTGGACCTGGAAAATGAGGTATGGATTTGAAGCTTAGGAATTATACTAGGACAAAATGACACCCTTTGACACTGAAGACTTCTTTGTATAACATTATCAAGATCTTCCTAAACGTTATCGTACATGTCAATATGAAACTGACAAGTACCAAAAAAATCCTCTATAATAACTCTTCCTCCATCACATATAATTTTAAAGAAATTTCAGCTGCAGTTTTACATATACATTATTTTATTTTATTATTTAAAATATTTATATAGCCACCTATCTTATAACCAAATGTGGGCAGCTCCCCAAAGTTAAAACAGCATACAAAATCATATTAATATCCCATTTACTATTCCACATCTGGGAGCAAGATCCACTCAGTAAATCTGTGAACAGATACAGATAGGATGTATCTAGATCAGGGGTGAGCAACTGTGGCCCTTTTACAACCTGTGGACTTCAACTCCCAGAATTTCTGAGACTGGCTCAGGAATTCTGGGAGTTGAAGTCCACAGGTTGTAAAAGGGCCACAGTTGCCCACCCCTGATCTAGATGCATTAGAATGTATCCCCTCCCATTTAAAATTCTGCAGCTTTAAAAGCTGTGAAATTATTCACTAAATAGCTTTTCAGCAAGGGTGGGGGTGGGGGGACAGGTAATACAGATTAGCAGCAGGATTGATATATAGGTAGCCTTACGACCACATCTTACGACCACAATTGAGCCCAAAATTTGTGAAGTGAGAAATTTGTTAAGTGAGTCTTGCCCCATTTTATGATTTTTCTTGCCACATTTGTTAAGTGAATCACTGCAGTTGTTAAATTAGTAACACGGTTGTTAAGTGAATCTGGCTTCCCTATTGGCTTTGCTTCTTAGAAGGTTGCAAAAAGTGATCACATGACCCTGGAACACCATCATAAATGTCAGTCAGTTGTCAAGCATCCGAATGTAAATCATGTGAACATGGGAATGCTGCAGTGGTTGTAAGTGTGAAAAATGGTCATAAGTCATTTTTTTCCATTGTAACTTCGACTGGTCACTAAGCGAATTGTTGTTAGTTGAGGGCTACCTGTATGTAGCTATACTGTAACAACATATCTACAGACTTTGCATAATGTTATCAGATTTCATTTAGTGTCTCCTCCTTCCCAATTACAACTATTTAAATTGCACTAAATATATCATCAACTGTTAAATTAATTGTCATATAATAAGCTTATCTACTGCTTTATATGTTAATTAAAAGTTAAGTAAGACAGTAGATTTAGCTACTAATAGGTATATTAAAAAGTCTTACCAATAAGTTTCTAAATGCTATCCACGAAAGTACTAATACTAATTAATGTAGAATTATCCCCAGCACAGAAATTCTGCATGGCTTTAAAGTAATATATATATATATATATATATATATATATATATATATATATATATATATATATATATATATATATATATATATATATATATATATAATATATATATATATTATTATAATATATATATATATTATAATATATATTATAATATATATAATATATATATATATATATACAACATAACAATGTATTCATCTAAGATACTGAAAGCCGAATAGGTTTGTTTTCATGTTATTGTCTTACAAAGATGTAAATGATAAACTTTATATGTATATACTCGACTGATATAATCAGTAGTTTGACTGAATAATTTTAGAGATTGCACTTAATATCTTTTGTACAATGACATTTTTACTCCCTTCTATTGTTATGACAATTATAGGTCTGCAAAAATCACACAGACATTTATTTGGTGAACATAGAATCATAGCTTTTGAAAGGCCTTTAGAAATAATAACATCTAAACTCTTATGCAGTGAAGAATCTAGAATAAAAGTTCAGCACCCAGTACAAGTGGCTAGTTGGTTGTAGCTTACATATTTTCAGCAAAGTAGAATATATCTTCTTTTTTCTGAGGCAGACACTTCTAGAAGCCCATTTAGCCGATGATTAGGGATTAGTTCTTGGGCCTAAGAACTAACTTTATAAAACTGTCTTATTTTATCTCTAAGTCTGGGCTCTGAAACCAACATCGAAACACATTCTCCAAGCTTATAAGAATGGGAATACCAGTGTACAGGTATTCCTTTACTTAGGGCCACAATTGCGCCCAAAATGCCTGTTGTTAAGTGAGACATTTGTTAAATTGCCCCATTTTACGACCTTTCTTGCCACAGTTGATAAGTGAATCATTGTAGTTGATAAGTTAGTAAGTACTATTTCACTCCTCTTTTAGGATCCAGCAACCTAGAACAACTTATATTAACAATTTACATTTATATATATTATATTTATACCCAACAACCTAGAACAATTTTGTATAATTTATATTAAGAAGTTAGATTATACAAATTGAAGGGACAGTTTCATACAAATTTCATCTTTTAAAAATGTTATTTATTCCTCCACTTCTTTTCATCTTAAAAAAAAACAAAAAACCAAACGCCACCTGGGTATGTGCAAAGGTGAATTATAACTACTCAGCTATCCAGTGTTAGTAGTTCATGCTCTTATTCAAATCACATATAAAATCAGTCTTATTGTGAACAAATCTTGTATTAACTCCAGCAACAGAATGGTAGGAAGACTTGGTTGTATAAAACAACTCACTATTTACAAAATGGACTAAGGAACAAAAGGAGGATTGGCCCAGAAATACCCATGCCTCCATTTACTCTACCGAATATCTGCCCCAATCCACCTTATCTTACTTACAATGTGTTCTGTGTCCACAGATTCTAGCTCAAACTCCATTCACTATCTGATCTGTAATACAATCTATAACATTCACATCTGTTCATATAACTACTCAAAGTAAAAGAATCATGCATACATATGTACATACAATGCAGAGGCGGATTTCAAAACCCGTTGCTGCCGGTTTGCTCGTGGGCGCACACACGCTTGCATGCAGAAGCGTCCGGGCGGGTGGGTGGAGCCTCCCACTGCCACTGGTTCACCCAATCTGGGGCAAACCAGTAGCAACCCACCACTGATACAATGTATGCGTTACATCTTCTATACACTCCACCTATTCCATAAACATCCAACAATTATCCAACAATAAAAAATGCTTTATTCTGAGCTAAAAACAAAACAGCTGAGTTTTGTTGAAGGATTTTCAGCAATGTTCCAATGAAACTCAAAATGGAATGAATGTTTTTATTCTAATACAATAAAATTTAAAGCATTTTCATGCTCTGGTCATAATGAACATTCTTATTTTCACTTCAGGGCCATAGGAATAGACTGGGTGGTAGGCAAAATTGACTACTATCTGCCACCACAATGCAGAAAAAGTAGACAAAGGTACTGGTTTTTAAAACATTTAAAAAGAATTTGAAACAGAACAATAAGAACATAGCTTACATCTCCCTCAATGAAAAATCAACTTAGATTGGGAAGGAAGTAAGATGAAGCCAGAGCACAAGGTTTAAAAAATCTGACCAGTTTATAATATAATTTATCATCCTTTCCTGATTAGAAAAGTTTGCTTTTCTCATGCTGGAAGATTTAATGTTTTACAGAATTCTGGCACAAGCTTTTTTCCTTATGACCAGGTATTCTAAGTGTGGTAAGACCCACTTGGAATATTGCATCCACTTTTGGTCAGCATGATAGAAAAAAGATGGTGAGACTCTAGAAAGAGTACAGAATAAGAGCAACAACGATTATGGGACTGGAGGCTAAAACCTCTGAAGAATGCTTGCTTGAACTGTGTATGGCTAGTCTAATGAAACAAAAGGGGTAACATGGTAGCAGTCTTCCAATATGGAACTGCCATAAAGAAGAAAAGGTCAACCTATTCTCCAAAGCACCTGAAGGCAGGATAAGAAGTAATGGATGAAAAATAATCAAGGAGAGATCCAATCAATAAAGAGAAGTTGTGGATGCTCCATCAATGGAGATTTTTAAGGAGACATTGGATAACCACTTGTCTGAAATGGAATAAGGTGTCCTGCTAGAACAGGGGTTTGGACTATAAAACCTTAAGAGCCTTGGTAGTACAGGGGTTTAAGTCACCCTGTTATTAAGCTGGTTATTAAAACCAGCTGCCTGCAATTACTGCAGGGTTCGAATCTCGCCAAGGCTCAAGGTTGACTCAGCCTTCCATCCTTTCTAAGGTAGGTAAATTGAGGACCCAGTTGTGGGGGCAATAAGCTGACTTTGTATAAATATACAAAAGGATGAAGGCTATTGCTGAGCACATTGTAAGCCGCCCTGAGTCTTCGGAGAAGGGCGGCATATAAATCAAATTAAAAAAAAAAAAAAACAACCTCCATGGTCACTTCTATTCTATTCTATTCTATTCTATTCTATTCTATTCTATTCTATTCTATTCTACCCTACCCTACCCTACCCTACGCTATCCTATCCTAATTTCAAATGCCTTATTTTTACTATCAGTAGCAAACCATATTTCTTCTATTTCATTCTGAATTGTCAGAGGAATGTGTGCTGCAGTAAGTGCGTAGAATGGAAAACAAAAGAGAAAAAGATACAGATTGAATCCTTAAATCCAATTAAATCTGTTAAGTAATTGAACATTAAATTTTTACCTTGTGTAAAAAGTTATCTACATTACTTTCATACCTCTAATTAACTTTTAGTACCAAAGCAAGAGGAATATCCTTTGCAAGAAGCTTCATTCTCTTCTTGAATGGTCAAGTGAAAGTACTGATTTATCACAGGCTGGTAAATGAACTCCTCCACAGGAAAATTCCAGTGAGTAAAGGATGAGAGAAAGAAACAGTAAGGCAAATCAATAGTGAGGAAGCAACTAACTTTGAAATGGTTGTCAACCAGCATCTTCTTATAGCCCAGCTATTGATTGCCACCTTTGAACAACTAACAGCAATCAGAAATAATAAAGTAAGCAAGCTTAAAAGTCTTCTTTTAACTCTGTTCAGTAACAGAGTGTTATTGCAAATGAATAATAAACAGAGGTTAGCTTTTGGAGAGAGTTGCTTAAGTTATTTGTGTAATAAAAAAGACACTCAACTTTTAAGCAAATTAAATGTCAATCTGATAGATATAAAAAAAAATCACAAAAAACTCCAATTAGATCAACTTTTGCTCCCCATAATTTTTAATAAAGCTAATGGAATATGATGATCTTCATAGAAAGGAGAAGTACCAATTATTTGAGCCAGTTACCCCATTGTGAACTTAGACAAACTGATTGGTGAGATAACAATCAGAAAGAGCCGCGGTGGCACAGTGGTTAGAATGCAGTATTGCAGGCTCGTTCCGCTGACTGCCAGCTACCAGCAGTTCAATTCTTACTGCTCAAGGTTGACTCAGCCTTCCATCCTTCCGAGGTCAGTAAAATGAGGACCCAGATTTGGGGGGGGGCAATAGGCTGACTCTGTAAACCACTTGGAGAGGGCTGTAAAGCACTGTGAAGCAGCATATAAGTCAAAATGCTAATGCTATTGCTAACAAGTGGTCAACAAATTGTCCTCTCAGAATGTGTTTCCTTTTCTCTTTCAAGCAAAATACGAACCCACTTATGTTACTCCAAATGAAAATAATTATCTTTATAATTCCAGTTTTATCTAAGCAAATTTTCCATAATGGGGTTGGGGAAAATGACCTATGTGATTGTTAAGGATTCACTTGCTAGCTGTTGATAACTGCAAGAGATACTCTATTAGCACATAATCTGAGTAAAGCATCAGCATTACCTCCAAACTGCATTATTTCCAAAATGTCATGATTATTTCCAGATTAGTAAAATGATGCAAACAATCAAGAAAGCTTGGAGGGGGCTAATATTATTTTTTTAAAGTTCATCAACCTTCTGCTTTTTTTAATAAAAAAAAGGGGGGGGGACACCCATATAATTGTTTTGAGGCCTATTTGGCTCAATTCCACATTAACTGTTATCTGTGCTACTACTGCATCACTTAGCTGTTGCTTATCAACAATAAGAGTGTCTTGATAAGTGTTTTTAAAACATTTTTATTAGTTTATAATATAGCATACAAAGAAAATACAAAGTAAATGGTAGGGAAGTTAGGGAAGGGAAAAGGAAAGGGAAAAGTGGGGGAAAGCAATGGGGGGAAAGAAAAAAAAGGAATTGACTTCTGATTCCCTTGGGTACAGTAGAATAAAGCATTAACATCAAACCTCAACTTTTTACTTTTACATAATAGTATAAACTATCCGTTTCTATAACAACAAATCTATCTAATCGGTAAAACCAAAATCAAAGTTTAGTTTTTTTTCCACCTCTAGCACAAAGTCGAGACGTGATTTCCAAGTAGAAATAAAAGTATTTGTATTTTTTTCTTTAACCAAAACAGTCAATTTAGCCATCTGTGCTAACTCCATCAGTTATCTTGATAAGTGTTTTTGATACTTTTAGTAAAGTAGATGACGATATATCTATAAATCGATCTGATCCAAGTGCACGAACATCTTGATGGATATGTTTTGCTGGGATACAGCAACTTTAGTATTCTAAAACATTACTAATTGTTGTGCTTTAAAATCTGACAGATTTTCCCATTGTATTCTCAACTTGGACATAGTTTTGTTTCAAGTGCCCTGGGTTCAGGAGGAAGGGGATATCAACTATTTTTGCTCCATTTTGACAGGTTTTCACAGGAAACAGCAAGAGAAGAAAGTTATGTCATAAAATGTATTTTACAAATCCTAAACTAAGTATTACTAGCAAAACTGAATGCTAGACTTTGGCATCCTTATTAAAAATTAGAATGACTTGATAGAATGAATATAGAAATGAAGAAAGAAAGAAAGAAAGAGAATGAAGGAAGGATGGAAGAAAAGAAAAGAAAAAAGAAAAGAAAAAGAAAAAGAAAGAAAGAAAGAAAGAGAAAGAAGGAAGGAAGGATGGATGGAAGCAAAGAAAAAAGAAAAGAAAAAGAAAGGAAGGAAGGAAAGAAAGAAAGAAAGAAAGAAAGAAAGAAAGAAAGAAAGAAAGAAAGAAAAAGAAAAAAATGTGCCTTTCAAATTACGTATTATTGACTTTAACATACTTTTGCATTCATATTTACAAACTGGATATGGAGAAAATTGGAGCAATCTTTCATAAATTGGTCCCTGCTATTACTCATTCAACAGTGTTGTACATTTGTACAGTGGTTCATACTATTGTATTGTATTATATGTACAGTTGTAGTTCGAATTTTCAGATTCTGCTGCATACTTTTTTTTTTTAACTTGGGAAGAATAACTTTTGAACTTTTTGTGTCTTATCATTTCCCCTGGTTTGTCCCTCTTCCTGCTATATGCAGGTGCTACAGTTCTCCTTTCTGACATAGCTGCTGGTCTGAGAAGATTTTGTGGGCTACATACAATACATGGAAAACACATGGGAAAATATGTTAAAACACATGGGAAAATATGTCTCAGTAATACTGAATACTGATGTCAAGAACTTGAATTAAAAAACAAGCAATGTTATAGTTTATATATATACTGTTCCTTACATGTATCTACAGTATGTATGCAGGGCTGGGCTGCTGGGGGTTTGCGGGGGTTCGGGAGAACCTCTAGCTAAGATTCTGTGCAGTTTGGAGAACCGCCAAATTCTATTCCTGGCTGGCCCCGCCCACCCCTCCCCTCCCAGGAGTCCCCACACGGCCCATTTTGGATGCAGGTAAGTGCAGGGTGTGCGCGGAGGCTTGGGGAGGGTAAAAACACCCCCCCTGCTGTGGTGCAGGAGACTGACTAAGCCACGCCCACCATGGCCATGCCCACCCAGCAACCGGGAAGAGAACCCCTTGCTTATATTTTTGAAGCCCACCCCTGTATGTATGTATTTTAAAAGTCATTCTTTGCATGGAATCATATACTTTTTTTTTTTTTTTTTACAAAAACCAAGTAACATCCCTTGTATCCTTTATGGAAAGAACCCTTGATTTTGTCTATAGAAACCTATCAAATTTTCTGCCTTGTTTAAATTGCTGTTATATTAAGATTAATAAACTTTATAAAATGTTTGATATGTTTAGAAGACTAAATAAAGTTAAACTTGTATGCCACCCATCCCACCGGAGATAACTCTAAGTGGTTTACTGACATTCAACGAAAATGCTCTATAAACATTAAAACAATAAAACTAACCAGGATGGAAAGAAGAAGGGAACAAAGTGCCCACAAAGAGGAGATGGAATGTTATCGATCCCATTAACCATATCTAGTGCCACAAAACCATGCAAATCTTACCTGGGGTTCCAGAGGGCAGGAACCAGTGATGGGATTCTGCCAGTTCTACCCAGTTCGGGCAAACTGGTAGCAGCAGTGATGGGAGGCTCCGCCCACCCACCTGAATGTCACCACAGACGCTCTGCACATGTGCAGAAGGCTCTGTGCATGCACAGAGGTGGCACATGCATTCATGCGCATTGCGAACCGGTAGCGAAGGTAAGTGAGTACCACTACTGGCAGAAACCATGTCAGAAAAGGCTGTTCTTCTGGATACCGCCTGCCAGAATTCCTTGGCAGATGGGGTACAAAGCATACTCCTTCTGCCAGTGTGGGTGGAGCAAGCTTATACCATGTTTCACTGCCTAGAGTAAGATCTGGCTTTTATCACTACTGAGGTGCATTTTATTGACTAGGGCCTAATGACTTGAGTTACTTTATTTCTTTCCTTTTATAATTTATCTTTCGTTGTCTATGAAAAAAAAATGTGAATAAATGTAAATTTTTAAAAAGATGTGCAAGTATCTAAATATAATTAACATTTTATTAATTTGAACCTGCATAATTTAGTGCCCCTAGAAAATCATTAGTCAAGAACTTATTTTTATCTTTGGTATCTCAGTTCTGCAGTTAGCTATCTTTCATTTCTGTATGACATATTTAGATTTAACTGATTGTACTCATGAATATTGTAAGCAAGAAACCTCAGGCTCTATAATGCTACTGATCTAAGACAAATTGATATACATACAGAAAAAAATGGAAAAAAGTCAAACTAGTAAGAACTAAATTAGTCTGCTTCTGGTTCATGTTATTTAATTGAATATATCTCAATATATTCTGTTTTGAATAGACAACAGAAATATTTCTGAATTTTCATGACAGTGCCAAGCCAATTTAATAACAATAGAAATAGCATTTAGACATATATACCGCTCCATAGTGCTTTACAGCACTCCCTGAGCAGTTTGAAAAGTTTGTCAGCATATTGCCCACAACAATCTGGGTTCTCATTTTACCAACCTCAAAAGGATGGAGTCAACCTTAAGCAGTAGGATCAAACTCCTGGCTGTGAGCAGAGTTAGCCTGTAATCAGAGGTGGTATTCAGCAGGTTCTGACCAGTTCTGGAGAACCGGTAGTGTAAATTTTGAGTAGTTCAGATAACTAGTAAATACCACCTCTGACTGGCCCCGCCCCCATCTATTCTCTGCCTCCCGAGTCCTAGCGGATTGGGAGGAAATGGGGATTTTGCAGTAACCTTCCCCTGGAGTGGGGTGAGAATCGAGATTTTACAGTATCCTTCCCCTGCCATGCCCACCAAGCCATACCATGCCACACCCACCAAGCCATGCCCACAGAACGGGTAGGAAAAAATTTAAATCCCACCACTGCCTGCAATATTGCATTCTAACCCATGTGCTAC